>NC_081557.1:175474153-175602057 GCF_022355385.1 Mustela nigripes
GGAGATTTTTGATGACTGCTTCAATCTCTTTACTGGTTATGAGTCTGTTCAGGTTTTCTATTTCTTCTGGTTCAGTTGTGGCAGTTTATATGTCTCTAAGAATGCATCCATTTCTTCCAGATTGTCAAATTTGTTGGCGTAGAGTTGCTCATAGTATGTTCTTATAATTGTCTGTATTTCTTTGGTGTTAGTTGTGATCTCTCCTCTTTCATTCATGATTTTATTTATTTGGGTCCTTTCTCTTTTCTTTTTGATAACTCTGGCCAGGGGTTATCAATATTATTAATTCTTTCAAAGAACCAGCTCCTGGTTTCATTGATTTGATCTACTTTTTTTTTTTTGGTTTCTATTTCAATGATTTCTGCTCTGATCTTTATTCTCTTCTTCTGCTGGGTTTAGGCTTTCTTTGTTGTTCTTTGTCAAGCTCCTTTAGGTGTAGGGTTAGGTTGTATATTTGAGACCTTTTATGTTTCTTGAGAAAGCCTTGTATGGCTATACATTTCCCTCAGAACCACTTTTGCTGTGTCCCACATATTTTGTACAGTTGTGTTTTCATTATCATTTGTTTCCATGAATTTTTTCAATTCTTCTTTAATTTCCTGGCTGGCCTATTCATTCTTTAGAGGGATGCTGTTTAGTCTCCATGTATTTGGTTTTTTTCCAAATTTCCTCTTGTGATTGAGTTCTAGCTTCAGAGCATTGTGGTCTGAAAATATGCAGGGAATGATCCCAATCTTTTGGTGCCAGTTGAGACCTGATTTAGGACCGAGGCTGTGATCTATTCTGGAGAATGTTCTATGTGCACTAGAGATGAATGTGTATTCTGTTGCTCTAGGATGGAATTTCTGAATATATCTGTGATGTCCATCTGGTCCAGTGTGTCATTTAAGGCCTTTATTTTCTTGTTGATCTTTTGCTTGGATGATCTGTCCATTTCAGTGAGGGAGGTGTTAAAGTCCCCCACTAATATTGAATTATTGTCAATGTGTTTCTTTGATTTTGTTACTTAATTGGCTTATATAGTTGGTTGCTCCCACGTTAGGGGCATAGATACTTAATATTGTTAGATCTTCTTGTTGGACAGACCCTTTGAGTATGATATAGTGTCCTTCCTTACCTCTGATTATAGTCTTTGGCTTAAAATCTAATTTATCTGATATAAGGATTGCCACCCCAGCTTTCTTTTGATGTCATTTAGCATGATAATTTGTTTTCCACCCCCTCACTTTAAATCTGGAGGTATCTTTGGGTCTAAAATGAGTTTCTTACAGACAGCATATTGATGGGTTTTGTTTTTTTGTCCATTATGATACCCTGTGTCTTTTGATTGGGGCATTTAGCCCATTTACATTCAGGATAACTATTGAGAGATATGACTTTAGTGCCATTGTATTGCCTGTAAGGTGACTGTTACTGTATATTGTCTCTGTTCCTTTCTGATCTACTACTTTTAGGCTCTCTCTTTGCTTAGAAAACCCCTTTCAATATTTCTGGTAGAGCTGGTTTGGTGTTTACAAATTCTTTTAGTTTTTGTTTGTCCTGGAAGCTTTTTATCTCTCCTTCTATTTTCCTGATAGCCTACCTGGATATAGGATTCTTGGCTGAATGTTTTTCTCATTTAGTGCTCTGAATATATCATGCCAGTTCTTTCTACCCTGCCAGGTCTCTGGATAAGTCCACTGCCAATCTAATATTTTTACCATTGTTTGTTACAGATTTCTTGTCCCAGGCTGCTTTCAGGATTTTCTCTCTGTCATTAAGACTTGTAAGTTTTACTATTAGGTGATGGGGTGTGGACCTATTCTTATTGATTTTGAGGGGGAGTTCTCTGTACCTCCTGGATTTTGATGCTTGTTCCCTTTGCCATATTAGGGAAATTCTTTACAATAATTCTCTCCAATATACCTTCTGCTCCACTTTCTCTTTCTTCTTCTTCAGGAATACCAATTATTTTAATGTTGTTTTGTCTTATGGTATCACTTATCTTTTGAATTTTCACCTCGTGGTCCAGTAATTGTTTGTCTCTCTTTTACTCAGCTTCTTTATTCTCCATCATTTGGTCTTCTATATCACTAATTTTCTCTTCTGCCTCATTTATCCTAGCTGTAAGAGCCTCCATTTTTTTTTAAGATTTTATTTATTTTTTAGAGAGAGAGAGAGAGACAGAGATCAAGCACAGGCAGACAGAGTGGCAAGAGCCTCCGTTTTTTATTGCACCTCATTAATAGCTTTTTAAATTTCAACTTGGTTAGATTTTAGTTCTTTTATTTCTCCATAAAGGGCTTTTATTTCTCAAGACAGGGTTTCTCTAATATCTTCCATGCCTTTTTTGAGCCCAGCTGGCACCTTGAGATCATCATTCTGAACTCTAGATGTGACATATTACCAATGCCCATATTGATTAGGTCTCTAGCCTTTGGTACTGCCTCTTGTTCTTTTTTTTTTTTTGTGGTGAGTTTTTCTGCCTTGTCATTTTATCCAGATAAGAATATATGAAGAAGGGTGCCTGGGTGGCTCAGTGGGTTAAGCAGCTGCCTTCAGCTCAGGTCATGATTCCAGGGTCTTAGGATCAAGCCCCATATTGGAGGGGGGGGGTCCCTGCTCAGCAGGGAGCCTGCTTCTCTCTCTCCCTCTGCCTGCCACTCTGCTTACTTGTGTTCTCTATATCTCTGTCAAATTAATAAATAAAATATTTTTTTAAAAAACTGTATATGAAGGAGAAAATAAAGTACTAAAAGGGTGGAAAAGACCCCAGAAAAATGTGTGTGAACCAAATCAGAAGAGCCCAAATCATGGGGAGAGGAAAGGGGGTAAAAAGAAGTTCAAAAAAAAAAAAAAAGAAAAAGAAAAAGAAAAAAGGAAATATAGATATTCGACTGGTGAATAGAACAGAGCCACCCATTTAATTTTGGGAGTACTTTTTGTCTCTTAGAAGAAACTACCTCCCAAAACTTTAAAGAAAGAAAGATTATATACATACATACATACACACACATACATACACAAACACACATACAGAAAAAATATATATGTATATATACAAATATGTGTATATATATAAATATAAAAGTAAAAGTAAACATGATGAAGAGATGGAATATGACTGTAAAGATGAAAAGTTTTTAAAAATTCTAAAAAAGGAGTTGATAAGATAAGTTGGTTGGGAAAAGAAAGAAAAAGAAAGTGGAGAGAATTTGCTCAGACTAGAACAAAGTCCTGTGCTAAATTTAGGGTATATTTTGATTTATTAGAAGAAGTTGTATCCCAAAAGTTTTTAGAAGAAAAAACCCCATGTGTATACAAAAAGTAAAGTTAGATACAATGAATGATAAAATATGACTATAATAATGAAGTTTCAAAAAGATTTTTTAATGAAAGGTATTGTTAAGATATACTAGTTTAAAAAGATTAAAAGAGGAAAGAGTAAACGTTACAAAAACTAGAATAAGAAAAAAAATTAATTAGCTTTGCAAGACTAAAGAATCATGGGGAGAAAGCCATGAATTCCATGCTTTGCTTTCTCCTTCCCTGGAATTCGGCTGTTTCCTTGATAAGTGAGCTTGGTCTTGGCTGGATTTCTTGCTGATCTTCTGGGGGAGGGGCATGTTGTAGTGATTCTGAAGTGTCTTTGCCCCAAGGTGGAATTGCACTGCCCTTGCCAGGGCTAAATAACCTGCTCTGGTTAGCTCTCAGGAGCTTTTGTTCTCTGATCACTTTCTGTAGAGTTCTGGTGGATGGGAATGAAAATGGCAGCCTCCCAATCTCCTGCCCAGAGGAGCGGAGAGCTCAGGGCCCCACTCCTCAGTGCCCCTTCGGAGAAAAGCACTCAATCACTTCCATCTCCCTGGCCTCGGGCTGCACATCGAGCTCACCCAGCCTGTGACCAAGCACCTCTGTCTCTGGCACACAGCCCCACATGGAGTCACCAAACCCTGCATATCCCTGCCGCTCTTCCGGGGAATCTCCTTGGTTCTGCCACTTGTGGGGTCCCTGCTCAAAGAGCAGTGGTCTGACTGTGCCACACATCACAGCTGAAGGTAACACTGAGCTGAGAGCTTACTCCTCGGCTCCATCTCTGTGACTAGCTTCCCTGCTCTAATACCTGCGACTTCTGTGATAATCAGAAACCCCTGATCCTTCGGTGATTCCACAGGACCTGAGACCACACTGTCCCCTTGAGGGTTCCACCCCCGCTTAGCCTCTGGAGTAATGTCCCTCAGTGGAGCAGACTATTAAAAGTTCAGATTTTGTGCTCCCATGCTCCACCGCTTTCTGGGAGCTGGCCACTCCCCCTGTCATCTATCTTCCCGTCACTTTGGATTCACTTCTCCACACGTCCTACCTTTCAGAAAGTGGTCAACTTTCTGTTTCTAGAATTGCTGCTCTTCTTCTCTTTGATCCCCTGTTGGATTTGTAGGGGTTTGGAATGGTTTGATAAACTATCTAGCTGATCTCCTGCTACCTGATGTCATCTCAGCCTGCTATTCCTCCCAGGTGAAATTTATTTTGAGTTAAATACAGCAAATTCAGAAAAAGCTCTTTACCTCCCCCACAACTTCCTGGATGTACCAGCAAGAGAGATAGTATCATAATTTCCTTTTTACCTAAGAGACTTTACCATATAAAGGGCAACCTTTATTTTCTAAACATCTCCCCTCACCTTCCTGCTAATCGACTTCCTTCTCTTTTTCCCCCCAACTGTTACCCCTCTCCTTAGCTCAGGAAGTCAAATAAACCTCATGTTGCCTGTCTCTGGAAGTTCATGTCTTGTATGAAACTAAATTTGATTTTTTCCTGTTAATCTGTCAATTTGATTCTTAGTTCAGCTAGAAGGACCTTGAAGGGAAGAGGAAATTCTTTCTTCCTGACAACATAGTAAACCATATTTTAGTAGAAGTCCAGATTTTAGTGACTTGAGACCTGAATGGAAAGTAGAAACTGTGAAATTATTAATTTTCCATGAAAGTGGATTTGGGAAGCTAGAAGGAGCTATACCACTCAACACCAGTTAGAGGAAGAATTGTCAATTATAGACCACAACAAAAGAATCTTCAACAGGAAAGAATGATCAGTTATAGGCCCTACCAGGAAAACATGTACACTGCATCTTCTAAAAGAAATCAAATACCCTGGTTTCTCAGCCAATGAGAAACCATCATCACCCTGAACTCTTACTTTTCTCTGGTGGACCTTAGTTCAGAGCAAACTTTCCCAACTTTCACCTTCTTCTCTATAAAGTAATCTTCCTCTTCTTTGTCTGTTGGATTTGCCTATCTGTGGTTTTGCTGTAGCTTGCAGTTCTTGAATTGTAATTCTTAACTATTCTTGAATAAACTCATTTTGCCAATAAAATAATTGGCTTTTTAAAAAAGATTTTATTTATTTATTTGACAGAGAGAGAAATCACAAGTAAGCAGAGAGGAGGCAGGCAGAAAGAGAGGGGGAAGCAGGCTCCTTGCTGAACCGAGAGCCCAATGCGGGGCTCGATCCCAGGACCCTGAGATCATGACCTGAGCCGAAGGCAGAGGCTTAACCCACTAGCCACCCAGGTGCCCCAATTGGCTTTTTTTTTTGTTGTTGTTGGTTGACAAAATGTATATAGACGGTGAGTATAAACTTAATTTCAAGATGTATAAACAGGAAGAGAAGAGAAAAAAAAAAAGGAATACAGTGGGGTTCCAAGTGCTGATGTGGTGCAATGCTTATGATGTATTGTTGACTAAAAGAACATCTGGCTAAGACAGAATTTCTATTGTATTATTACATTTTTATAATGAAAAATGTGTACATTCCATGAGGGCAGGGACTATACACTGTTGTTCTGCATCACCTGAATTTAACAGGACATTGATAAATATTTATTGAATGAGTAAATGAATGAGAGTGAGTGTATATTCATAGAAAGAGAAAAATGTAAAGGTATTCTCCAAATAGTTAAACATGATTATTTCCAGGGAGATATTAATAAGAAGAGGTAGCTTTCACTTCCTGATATATAAATTTATATATAATTTATATGTAAGTGAAACTTAGGTGAATGGGTGTTAAAATTACATAATTACATATGGGACTAATTTTTAATTTAAAATTAAAAAGAAATTAAATTCTAAATGAATGAAAATGTTCCTCTCATCAAGGAATATTCTTCCTATTAGAGACATCTACTCAGGAGACCACCTTTAGACCAGAAGAAAGGAGATGGAATGAGCTAAATGAATTCTATAATTATCCCTTAGAAGCCAGAGAAGATGATCCATTTAACCAAAAAAAAAAAAAAAAAAAAAAAAGATTAACTTGTCAAGTAACTTAAAAATTCCTGGCTTTGAATGGTCTTTCCTCATCAGCAGCACCTGCTGTTCATCCTTGAAATTGCCTTGCTCATGTACAGTATGTTAACATTTACAATATCAAAGCTTTTGCTACACTGAATACAGTTTTCCTGGTCTCATTAGAAACATGGCTGCAAATAACATGTTAAGTGATTTCTTTCGGAAATTTTTCCTTTTAATCTTAAAGCCAGTATTCATTTTGTCAATTCAGATGAAAGAATGAATATGAGAGATCATATTGCTCCAGGCAGGGCTGGACTGACCAAGGAAACTGTGGGAATGCATCTCTACTCACCTTAAGGTATTAATCAGCACTACCTTAAAGATATAATCACCAGATTCCCCTCGTAACTCTCTAGCATACAGATTCCAAGTCTCTTGAGATGGAAAAGACCTCCAGGAAATCGGACATAGTGGCACCAGAGCACCTGCTAGCATGACTTCATGGGCCTAATCAACGGTGTCCCCCTTTTCAGGAGAACCCCACCCCAAATTTTGCCCTTAAAATCCTTCATTTGTAAGTCATCAAGGAATTTGGAACTTCAGAGTTTTAGCTCCAATTCTCCTGGGTGGAACCATACCAATAAATAGCCTGTCTTTCTTTACTGCAAAAGCTGAGTGTCAGTTTTTACTGGCTTGCTGCACATCAGGTGGATCAAACTTTTATTTGGTTTGGTTACAGTCTTATCTATAGTGTGTGTGTGAATTCTTGGTAGTGTCCATCAAAAGGCAAATTTACTTCCCAGCTAGACGGTCTTCTCCCTTTTTTTCCCCATGTTTTCTTTTCTTCTGAAATTATTCCTTTTGAAGACTGATACTTTCTACTTCACTAAAAAAAAAAATAGCCAAGACATAAATAAAAGATTACCAAACACTTGTCTAAATGAATAATCACTTATATAGTTAGCATGTTCCTTTTCTGTAAAATTATTTACAGAGTAAAATTGAACTCCAGAGGTATATTTATAATTATTAAATTTATAGAGACTATTTTAAGACCATATATATTTCATAAAACAAAATGTAACCATACTGTCAAAATAAAATTTTCTAATTTTTGTTTTTGCTATTCTCTTTACTACCCCAGAGTATTATTAAATCATTTTTTAAATGTGCAAGTTCTAATGTCCTCCATTCTAAACAGAAAATTCAATTGAAGGTATGGACCAGAGAATACATAAATGTTAAACCACATTTTACATTATCAACTTTGCTCTAGAGACAGGATGGGTTAAAGAAAATATTCGTGACAGAGAGGGAGAAGCGGTCTCCTTGCTCAGCATGTAGCCTGATATGGGGCTTGATCCCAGTACCCTGAGATCATGACTTGAGGTCAGATGCTAAGCCACCCAGGTGCCCCAGGGCTGCCATATTTAAGTCCACCATTTTCTTTATAGTTCTAACTTTGAACACAAAAAATTATGAAGAGTTTGACATTTATGTTCACCATGTGGCTTCTCTAGGAATTAGCTCCACAAAAAGTGGTAACATTCTTGCAGTCTTGAACAGAATTACTTCCTCTTAGCCATGGTTAGGAATTACTTTTCAAATAACTGAGTATCTTTGCACTGAAATTACCCACACATAGTGGGTAATTTCATACCCTACATGAAAGTATTTCATGTCAAACTCATGTGGAACTCATTAGTGTCTTAGCTGCAAGTCAGGTGAAAATAAACTCAAAGTAAAGATGGTTTAGCAGGGAATATGTAATCATTATATAATTGTTGGGGAATGTGACAAAAAAGACATGCCTGCCAATTGACCCTTGAGCTGGACATGGGCACTAGGAGGCTCCTCACTCTCTCCCTGGTCCTGGGAATGTGGGTTCCACTTGTCTTCCCTGTTCCCAGAGGCTGCTCCAATGACAGAGCCTGGAGATGGTGATGTGATATTGAAAGAACCTGCACCTTATAGGTGACTGAGTCCAGTTACGGCCTCTTTATAAGCTTTTAAGATTTTGGGGGAGGGTGTAGGGATCCATTCAACTTGCTGCCACCCAAGACAAGCCTTTTATGTAAATTCCTATTGCTACTATTAAAAATGTCACCCCAGCCCCCAAAAATGTCACCTACCAACATGGAGTGGCTGATTTTTTGGGTCTCTCCCTGCTGTCTGTGAATGAGGACAGGTTTCAGATTATACCAGGAAATCTATAGAGAGAGTTGTGAACTTACATTCTTCAAAGCCACTAGATTTACTAACACTTTCAGTTGATTAGTGTTATTTTTTAAAAGATGCTTATAATTCTATCCTACATAGTAGTTTCAACTAAAGAAAAAGAGAACTGTTGAATAAAAACTCCATTAATTGGTAATGACCAAATTCTCAAGGCTAGAGTCATGCATTTTCACACAGGCATCATTAGATTTAGCACTTAGGTGCCAAATGGTATGTATTAGATATTTTTTTTCCTAAAAGCTGAATTCATGGACTTCTGTCTGTGACTTGGCCATTTTATTGGTTTCTCTCTAAATTCTAACAGTGATGACTATTGATTCTATCTTGAATACAGATATTGAATTATTTTGAATAGCTTAGGATTTATTATTAAAATGGCAGCATTAATAAGCAATTAGTCCTGGCAGATAAGAATGTGGAACTGATATTTTATATTCTGAAGTGTTGAGCTTTATACATAGCTTTAAATGAGTGTAGGAAAATTAGCAAATTAGAATGGACCCCTCGTCCTAATAATTATTATAACTACTCCTTAATCAACTATATATATAACAGATGGCTATAGCTGTGTTAATTTTATATAATAATTCTTTTAATTCAACTTTAAAAAAAAAGATTTTATTTATTTATCTGAGAAAGAGGGAGAGAGTGAGTGAGCACAAGTGGGAGAGGAGCAGAGGCAGAGGGAGAAGCAGGCTCCCTGCTGAACAGGAAGCCCAATGTGGAATGTGGGGCTCGATCCCAGGACCTTGGGATCACCACCTGGGCCAAAGGCAGATGTTTGACTGATCCACCCAGGTGCGCCTCAACTTTCTTCTTTAAGTAGGAAAATGAGGGGTGCCTGGGAGGGTCAATGGGTTAAGCTTCTGCCTTCTGCTTAGCTCATGATCTCAGGGTCCTGGGATCAAGCCCCGCATCGGGCTCTCTGCTCAGCAGGGAGCCTGCTTCCCTCTCTCTCTCTCTGCCTGCCTCTCTGCCTACTTGTGATCTCTCTCTCTGTCAAATAAATAAATAAAATCTTAAAAAAAAAAGTAGAAAAATGACCAGAGTATTTGTCATAGTATTCTCAAAAATCTTTGATATGTTTGAAATGTTACACAGTGATAATAAAAATAATGTTTAAAACTAGAAATAAAAAGGAAAAATAAATACACGCTGAAGTTCTCTAATAGATTAAAACCTATTGCCTTGAAACATACACCAGGGGAGGAGATTCTCCCCACTCTGGCTTACCATCAGAACAACGTTATCACAGTGAATCTTCATCCTTCTTGCTGTAGTTGCTAGTCAGACCTCTATTCCCCCCCCACCACCCCAGGAAACTTATCCAAACATTACAAGTAAAGTGGAAAGTAATCATTATACAGGCATATTATTTTCCTCAGGAGAGGGCTCACTGCTTATAGACTTAAAAGGGCACTAATGGTAAAGTTCACAGTGTTTATTTCACATGTGCTCTGGCAACAATCCTCTTTATTTTCTCCAAAGGGATTGCCCTGGTGGTCAGGGTTGGCTCTGCAGCCCCCGGTGTCTCATAGGACAACAGCCAGCCATTTCCTGAATAGTAAGTGGGAAAATGTATACCTTTCTATTTGTTAGAAATCAGGTTGGTGGAGGGCTTAGTAGAGGCCATATATTATCTCTGGATGTGGTGCCCAATGACCTGACATCAAAGATGTATTCCAGGATGTATTGTGGAAACAATCCAGCCTATGTGGTAGTACTGAGAAAAACGCACAGTCTTAGGAATCCCAGTGTCTGGATTTGAATCCTCCTCCTTACTGGCTATGTAGCCTTGGGACAGCCACTTAACCTGAACCTCAGTCTCTTCTTTTTTAACAGAGATATGAATACTAGCAATGTGTCAACTCCACAGGAGAGTCCACTCCCTTTTTGGTTGGGATTAAATAAAATGCTTAAAACATACTGTAAACTGTAACATTTTATACAAATGCTCATTATACTAATTATTACTGCATCTTGTCTTTTCTTGTGCCCTTCCTGCCCATCATCTTTTCAACTCCATGTTCTCCTCCTCCACTGCCCTATTGTATGAAAGTGATCAAACCAAAACCAAACCAAAGCAAACACGTGATTCCATTGCTTGGAACTAGTGAACTAGTATCTTTCCCATTCTCTTTCTTCCCAGCATTTGGACTGGAATTTCCAATTGTCAGTTGTTTTCCCCACAGAGTTTCTTTCCTTTCCTTTTACTTGACAAATGTGTCAATTTCTCTAAATGTTTATGAGGACTTCAAAAAATACAATTCACATTGCTCTATAGTGAGACCCAAGTTCTTGCCAATTACTTAGCCTTATTTTTATGAAATAAATATTCTGAATGGAAATAGTTTGTGAAAAGAATGGGTATTGAGTCTATAGGAATATTTACAATATGCTGAGTTATAATGACTTATAAACAAAAACCAACTTATCTATCAGTTGTCTGAGTCATAATTTCCACTATTAATTTAATATATACATCTTGACATATTTCAGAAGAGATAAACTTATTCCCCCAAATTCCATTTTGAGTACTTTAATAATAATTAATGTTTATTTTATCTATCTGAAGGAATATTTGATAGATAAATCTAAGGTGGGATACACTATCCAATTTTTTTCTTATTCTTTATTCACACCATAACAAATAGGCTTCCAACATATTATACAAATCTGCATTTATGACCTTGGGAAAGCACACTCATTATTGAGCATACGTTTCTCAGTTGACTCTGTTCTGGAAATCTCCCAGAAGGGACCATTAATATTTGTTGCAGTAAAAACTGTTCCTTATGGTACTGCTTCTGCTAGTGCTCATTGCTCCTTTCCTGT
Organism: Mustela nigripes; assembly: GCF_022355385.1. Taxonomy (NCBI): domain Eukaryota; kingdom Metazoa; phylum Chordata; class Mammalia; order Carnivora; family Mustelidae; genus Mustela; species Mustela nigripes. The sequence continues at coordinate 175,485,499 of NC_081557.1, forward strand.
GCTATTGAGAGGAATTATATGTCCTCATGCTATACTTTTCCTGACAACTCCTTTAAAAACTTGTATTATAAGATCCCAAACTGTTATCTCTATGTTCTTGAGATTTTGCAATCCTAGAGAGCTACGTAAATCCTGAAAACCTATGTTGTTTTAGCTCTCTTCTTACTAGAATCCCAAACACAGATTCTTAAAATTAGATGAAGGTGTTTCTATAGCAATATAAGGGAAAGTGCACACAAAAGTGCAATGTGCTAGATTATATTCAAAAGTTCTATTAATGTAGTTCTTAGATGTCATACTCAGGAAAATAATGTATTAGAAAAAAGTTATCAAAAATAGATCATTCTACTTCAATAGATAATATAATTGGAAACATATTAAGGGAATAGTAAGGGATTTTGCTCTGCTAAAGGAGGGTTATGTTATCTCCCTTTGTAATTTACCAATGTATTATTAGTGTTCCATATGTCATACGCTTTTCAGAAACTTTGAAATTATCCTTATCATAAATTTATTTTACTTTGAATTTACTATCCTGTGAAAACAACAGAACTGAGCAGAAACATGGAAATTTCATTTCAGAAATTCAGAGGCATCAGTTTCCTTATTTGTATAAAATGAGGTTAATAAACTTTTGTCATTGAGTTACCAAGACAATTAAATGAATTAGTAGATCTAAAGTGCTTAGAACAATTTCTAACAAATTGAAACACAATAGAAAAAAATTATAGAGTGCAATGAGGTTACTAGAATTTTGGCAGACTTAACACATTTTCCAACCTATCGGTTGTCTGATCTCACCTAACACAGTAAGACTCTCTAAGAAACTAGCATTTGTCAAATCTTTGATGTGGTATCAAAGAAGAATATCCGCATTTATCTGAAAACATGGCTCAAATACCTCTCCTTTTCCAACTATATGCCTCCATGAAGTTGAATTTTCTTCATATGCTTCAATAATAATAAGAGATAGCAACGAGAATCCAATTTCCTTCTATTAAACTAGCTGTTAAAGAGATTGGCAAAAGTAAAAAAATAGTGCTAATCTTCTCATTATTATTTTTTGGAAGACTACAGTTATAGAGCAGTCTCCCTTTGATTGTAGTTGCACTTTCTGTGGTTTCATTTAGTCAAAGTCCACCATGGTCCAGAAGCTGATGATCTTCTTGAAGTATTGTCAGGTCAGTAGTAGCCTGACACTGCATCAGAACACCTGTGTCATTCACCTCTCTTCATGTTGTCCCATAGGTATTTTATCATCTTACATTATCACAAGAGGACAAATCCAGTATAAGATATTTTGAGGGAGAGAAACCATATTCACGTAACATTTTTATAACATATTGTTATAATTATTTTATTTTATTATTAGTTATTGTTAATCTCTTAGAGAGTTTAATTTTTAAACTTTATATAGGAAAAATAGAATATATATAGGTTTTGGTACTTTCTGCAGTTTTAAGCATCGACTAGGAGGTCTTGGAATATAGTCTCTGTGGATGAGGGAGGACTATTGTACTCATAAAACAATCTTATTTATGTTAACATATAATTGGCTTATATTTTTTAATGAGTTAATAAGCAAATTTTTTTAAATTATCAGTTTTAAATTCTATTACGGTAAAAAAAAAAAAAGTCAATTTATATAAACAAAAGTTCTTTGAGATCCTCAGTGATTTTTAAGAATGCAAGCAGGCCCGGAGGCCAAAAGTGAGGAACACTGATATCATAAATTTCTCTAAATTATTCTATGGTTAAAACTTTCTGAATAGATACATCATCAGTCATTATCAAAGCTAAATAAGCAATAATTTTATGAAGCAGCATTTTATAATAAAAAGAATAACTAAAATTTCCAGTACTAAATCCATTATTAACTCTGTAGCAAAATGAAAAAAATATTTTTTTAGTAAGCTGATTGGCAAAATGTACATTAGTTGTGAATATTTTCCGTATCACTTCCTTTAGCTTCTAGATGCTTAAAAACTGAGCCACCCAGGCACCCCCCCCCTTTTTAATGTTCTATAATATTTATTAAATTGCTCTTAGAGTATTTGATTTTTTTAAGATTATTTATTTATTTATTTGAAAGAGAGAGAGAGAGCGAGAGAGCATGAGTTGGGGGAGGGGCAAAGGGAGAGGGAGAAGCAGATTCCCCACTGAGCAGGGTATAGTTGGGTTTGGTTTTAATAAAAAGTTAAAAACAAATAAATAAAAAGGACTATTTTTCATATTTGGGTTGCAATGAAGCTGAGAGATATGAATATGAGACTAGAATATGAGATTCAGCTGACATCAAAGGCTATTGAAGGAAGTGACCATGAGACTGTGAGTTCCTAGTTATTAACAGAAATCCTTGGAAGGGTCTCTGGGGTAGCTCAATCAGTTGAGCCACCTACTCTTGATTTCTGCTCAGGTCAGGATCTCAGGGTTGTTGTGGGATTAAGCCCTGTGACAATGGTCTCCATGCTCAGCATGGAGCTTAGCTTGTGGAAGATTCTCTTTCCTTTTCCCTCTGTCCCTCCTCCCCAACCCAGCCTGTGGTCTTTCCAAGTAAATAAATAAATACAGTCTTTAAAAAAAGAAAAAGAAAAAAGAAAGTAGTCCAGACTACTTTCAACTCCTAGGTTAGTAGTTGAAATCAATTATATATAAGTGAAATCTCAAAGGAAAGGGTAAAGTTAAATAATAACAAACAGGCAGGTAAGACAATTTTGCATGTATCCATATCTGCTTCTGCAAAATGGAATAATAATACTCCCCTCATAGGTTTATTAAACAGATTAAAACATGTCAATGCAAATTAAATGTCTATGCAAACTGTAATGGCTGAACAAATGGTTACTGTTAATATTGTTGAAGTCATGACTGGAGCCCTAAATCTGTAATGAGACACAGGGCTTTCACATCGTGCTTCATCATTTGGATTCATCATTTACGCTTCTTAAACCTAACTTTCCCCATCTGTATGAGGTGGAGGGACATGTCTGAGGCTTGTGGACTTTGGGAAGGAGTAGTTTGTGAGGTGAAGAGCCAGGGAAATGGCAGAAACCTGTTGCTATGCAACATGACCCTGCATTTTCAGAAAAGTTAATCATGCCTCAGAAAAGCACTGGGGATCTTGTGGAGACAGGAGAAAGGCTGAGATTTATGGTTCAGTGCAACACAGAGAGGAATCTGGAATAATGGGGCAATGGAGGAGTGCAGGCTGAAAAAGGCAAAGAAAAACAATGGGAATGGCTTTTGCTTGTTCTGACTATGGAAGTAAACTGTGGACTATAGTTCAATCTCTACCTCCTGTGACACCTAACTTTCACTTACTGTGGTCACAATCATACACTTGCCTTTCTCTTCAGATTGTTGTGAAAATTAAATAAGATAAAATATATAAATAACCTCTTTGAAGAATGAAGTATTATGGAAGTTTAGTTATCATTATTAAGTAACAAGACCATGAAGCAAGACAGTCCTGTAGATCTCTCCTATAGAGATAATCTGGTTGTTGAAATAGCTTCATATTTAACAGGAAATCATGCTCTGTAAAATGAGTAGGGTTAAGATTTATTAGCAATTTCTGGTAGGAACTAGAAATGCACTGTTTCTATTAAAATGAAGCACTTCCTTTTGAGTATCAAATACAGTGCTCTACATTCCTTTGAATTTCAATAAAATAGAAGGCAGCTTGATAACCTTTGTGTAAAGCCAATAGCTAGTTTCTGAGAAAAATTGATACTACCATTGTGCCAAAGGTCATAATTACTCTCTATTTCTTGGAATAGGCTAGTTTCAGTGTGAATGAAAACAAAAAGGCTCTACAGAATATATATGTTTCCATGAATGTTGAAGTATCATAAAATATTCTCTAAAAGTGTTCAGTAGCTATTAGGTACAGGTTAACAGGCTTAAAGCACCCTTTCATAGCATAAAGCACCAAACAAAAATCATCCAGTATCACCTCACAACATCTTTGTACACCGTGAGCTATTCATACATTTGCAGGAACAGACCAGAATAACAATTGGCAATAAACTTAAAGAAGCACACTAACCAATATCAGGAAAAACTGTAAAATTTCATATATAAAAGGTCTAGAATTAGGGAGCCTCCAGGACTTTCAGTTCTAACATTCTATGAATAAATAATTTTTATGGGAGTTAAAAGCTGAAAGATGGATGAAATTCTCCTAAGATGAACACTTGTTTAAAGAGAGAAATCGCAAAGAATCCAGAGACCTATATGTCTCTTTAGAGGCTGACTAAAGAGAGTGGTTCATACTTAAATAAAAGTCCATGGAGGGTCATGGGGGGGTAGAAAGAAAAAATGAAACAAGATGGGATTGGGAGGGAGACAAACCATGAGACTCTTAATCTCAGAAAACGAACTGAGGGTTGCTAGACTATGGGGTGGGGGTGGGATAGGGTGGCTGGGTTATGGATATTGGGGAGGGTATGTGCTATGATGAGTGCTGTGCATTGTATAAAACTGATGATTCACCAACCTGTACCCCTGAAGCAAATATTATATGTAAATTTTTTTAAAAGTCCATGGAGGGACATGACTTACGACAATTTACTTGTTTTAACTGCCTACTATGGGAAAGTCAATTGGGTATTTAATATGCGTTATCACATTTTAGAATAAAACTGAAGTTTTAGGATTTTTAAAAAAATATTTTATTTATTTATTTGACATACAGAGATCACAAGTAGGCAGAGAGACAGGCAGAGAGAGAGGCAAAGAGAGAGGAGGAAGCAGGCTCCCTGCTGAGTGGAGAGCCCAATGTGGGGCTGGATCCCAGGACCCTGGGATCATGACCTGAGCCAAAGGTAGAGGCTTTAACCCACTGAGTCACCCAGGCGCACCTGAAATTTTAGAATTTTTAAATAACCCAAAGGCCCATGATAACTACAAAAGTCACATTTACATTCTTGAATGATTTAATCTGCGAAACTAACAAGGTTTGGAAAGTTCTAGATTAAGGGCAATGGTACCAACAATGACATACTGGAGCATTAACTGGGAATGAAATAGGATGACTGGATGGTGTAGGCACTGTATGGAGTTGAATGAGATTCATCAAAGAGCACAGAATGTTGCTTCAAGTTCTCTGAAATAGATATGCAGATACACATTTTAAATGACCATAACTGTGAAACCAGTGGGAAACCACAGTGTGGAAAGAAAAATTAGAAGCTTTAAACTTTGAGTCAGCTTTGCTTAAAATGAAAAGAAACTATATAGGAAACCATGGTATTTGATGACAAGTCTTGAGAGAAAAGAATCTTGTTGACACACATGTTCTGCAACTTCCATAAACTGTGTGGAGTATTACTCATTCCACCAACAGAAGGAAGAACACAAAGAGCCAGGCTGTTAGGAGACTGGATGGTGGGAGGTGTGTGCAAAAGATTTAAGAAAGATTCTTTTGGTTTTTACATACTCTTTTCCTTCTTATCTTAAATGACAGTTTTTCTGTTTAATGTTTGTTGAGGAGGGGCAAGAGGCTCTCAGAATTATTCACCTGAAACTGCAAAATGTGTTTAATCTACCAGGAATGCAGCTTTTTACCAAGAGCTGGGTTAAACATAAAGCTGATTAAACAGGTTTGCTCATCCAGGATATAAATGAAGCCACCATCTTAGTAATTATTAACCCATAATTCTAGGAATGATCTCACCAGTCTTGTGTTCATTAAACTTGCCAAATGGCATAGCTTGTCCTGTTAGTCAGAGAGCTACAGTCACTTTGTATTTTGCAAACTACTAAAATAAAGGCTGTAACTCAGTATTTTCTAACCCAAATGCAGCACAGAAGTTCATCTTTCAAACAGCTACATGCAGAGACCTAGTGGACTACACCAGGAATGGGGTAAATTGGTGAAAACTATAGGTGGACAATGAGTCTAAACAAATAGGCAAATATCAATATCAATCAAAATATAAATATCAGTTCTCAAATAGTCCTAAGAATCAATCAAGTAACAGCCATCATGCTTGTACAACATGAACAGGAAAGATTTTTTTCATTGTGATTTATCTTCCCTATTCTAGTGGGAAAGAGAACAATATCAACACCACAATTGGTGAGGAAAGTAATGTCAACTACACAGAAAATCACTTAAAAATATAAGAAATAGGGGTTCTTGGGTGGCTCTCTCAGCTAAGTGTCTGCCTTCAGTTCGGGTCATGATCCCAGGGTTGTGGGCTGGAGGTCATAGGGGTTGGGCTCTCTGCTCAGAGGAGAGTCTGCTTCTCCCTCTCCTTTTGCCCCCCATCTCGCGCTCATGTTTTTTCTCTCCCTCTCTGTCTTACTCAAACACATAAACATTTTTTTTTTTAAATACAGGAAATAGCTCTGTCTCTACTTCTGTTTCCAAGGGCAGTCCTCTGCTTAAGTAAAATAACATGTCTTAGTCAAAGATGCTATGTGTTGGAGGGGATGTGGAGAAAGGGGAACCCTCTTACACTGTTGGTAGGAATGCAAGTTGGTGCAGCCTCTTTGGAGAACAGTGTGGAGATTACTCAAGAAATTAAAAATAGAACTTCCCTATGACTCTGCAATTGCACTTCTGGGTATTTACCCCAAAGATACAGATGTAGTGTACCATATGCTTATAGCACAATGTTTATAGCAGCAATGGCCACAGTCACCAAACTGTGGAAAGAAACAAGAAGCCCTTCAACAGATAAATGGATAAGGAAGATGTCGTCCATATACACTATGGAGTATTATGCCTCCATCAGAAAGGATGAATACCCAACTGTTTGTATCAACATGGACGGGACTGGAAGAGATTATGCTGAGTGAAATAAGTCAAGCAGAGAGAGTCAATTACCATATGGTTTTGCTTATTTGTGGAGCTTAAGAACACAGAGGACATGGGAGATGGGGAGATGGAGAGGAGAAGGGAGTTGGGGGAAATTGGAAGGGGAGGTGAACCATGAGAGACTATGGACTCTGAAAAACAATCTGAGGGGTGTGAAGTGGTGGGGGGGGGTTGGGGGAACCAGGTGGTGGGTATTAGAGAGGGCACAGATTGCATGGAGTACTGGGTGTGGTGCAAAAATAATGAATACTGTTATGCTGAAAATAAATAAAAAATAAATTAAAAAAAAAGATGCTATGTTAGGAAAGTAATGAGCTGAAATCCTTGGTGTGAAATTAAAAACCAGACCAAATCAAATATTGCTATTAAATTTTAAATAGCTCCAATTACTAGGAATTTGTAATCAATGAAGAAATGTAATTTAACATTTAATTTTCATATTTGAAACATAAACAGGAAGATTATTAACAAATATTCTAATTATTCTTTTATGATTGGCTATTGTTCAGTGTTTAATTATAGTATGCATAACATAATATCATCCTATCAGCTTTATTGCTAAGTTTTTTTTTTTTCAAATATAGAACTATTCTAGATATGTTCTCTAGTTATTTGATGGAAGTAACAGTGGTTTCAACTCCCATCAATCACTCTTGTATTTTCACTATGAAGAAAATGATAACATTTAAAGCAGTCTTCATAATTTTACTCATATATTACAAAAAACAAAAAAGTCAAATTTGGCAATAATAAGACAGCAGCAAAGAGTTTTAGAATACCATGAGACAATGTAACATTAACTCAGAGTGCTCTATCTGGTGATTTAGTAAACATGTCAAATTTGTTTGATTATATAAAAGCAACTTACTTCAGTACTAGTCAAATTCCTTTCCAGCATACACCATGGAACAATGTAATTTGTTGTACTGCATACAAAAGTATTCAGTGAACTTTGGGATATTAATTTTATATGTCAACTTGGAACCCAGATATTTGTTCAAACATTATTCTAGATGTTTCTGTGAAAATATTTTTGTTAGATGAGGTCAGCATTTAAATCAGCAGATTTGAATGAAGCAGATTACCCTCCTTCAGCTAAAGTCTGGATAGAAGAAGACTGATCTCCACTGAAGAACAAACTGAGAGTTTTAGAGGGAGAGGGTTGGGAGGGTGCGTTGTCCCCATGATGGGTATTAAGGGGGGCACATATTGCATGGAGCACTGGGTATTATATGTAAACAATGAATCTTGGAACACTACATCAAAAACTAATGATGTACTTACTGTATGGTGACTAACATAACACAATAAAAAAGAAAAAAAAAAGGAAAAGGAAAAGACAATTCTCCTTTTGGACTTACTGTAACATCAACCATTCCCTGGGTCTCAAGCCTGATGACTTATTTTGCAGATTTTGGACTTGCCAATCATATGAGCCAATTCTTTACAATGAATCTCTCTCTCTTCCTTTTTCTACGTACCCACACTATACCCCTCCCACACACCCCTCTCTGTGCATTTAGTTTCCTTGTATGTAATATGATAATAATAGTAGATTTACTACCTGGGGTTATTTTGAGAATTAAATATTATAATGTATGTGAAGTACTTGGTATTTTGTAAGCATTCAGTATCTATTAGATTTTACTGTTATTGAGGAGGGGCAAGAGGTTATATTACTATAGTCCTTAATCCTAAAATACACATTTTTCATAACTTAACAACTCCCAAATTATGAAGTATTTTATAACTGACTTAATATTTTATGTGGTTTTATATAATATATTGGGTTCTCCACTATTAATGGCATCCTATAATCAATAAAATATGAAATATATTCCCAGAGCAAAACATGGATCTAACATTTGCATATCAAAGTGATATAAAATTCTAAAAGAATCATAAGAAGTAAATTAGGCAGAAACATTGAGATGAATAGCTCAGAACAAAGATAATTTGTTTTATTTTATGCCATAACTATAAAACTTCAGATTTATGTCCCTATCCTTCATCTTATGAAGGTTTTCCAGCAAATATTTACTTTTGTCTGTTTAAAGGTAGAAGAAAAGACCCATAGCTCTTTAGGCTTCTTTAGTTGTATAACTAACTTCTTCCTTCCCTCTTTTACTTATCCCCTCCCTCCCTTCTCCAAAAGCATGCTGCTCAAACAAAGGTGAACAAGACATAGCGCTTTATCTTAAGGAGTTTGTAGCCAAACAATCCAGTGTGTTAGGTGCTTAAAAAGGGGTAATGACAGTGTGATATGAGGACTCAAATGTTTGCAGATCAAGGAAGTTTAAGGAAATGTTCCCTGGGAATATTTAAGCACAGACCAAATGTAGAATGGAAAGGTGAAAAAGGGTGGGAAAGAACCTTTCAGAACAGAGGCTAAATGATGTGAATAAGTGCAGTGGCTGAATTTTAAGTGGTTCAATATGGTAGACAAGTGCCAGGACTGGGGATGGGGGTAAGGGCCTTGCATGGCAAAAGCTTAGGTAAAACTAGCTTACTAGGGAGCTCCTGGGTGGTTCAGTGGGTTAAAGCTTCTGCCTTTGGCTCAGGTCATGATCTCAGGGTCCTGGGATCGAGCCCCACATTGGGCTCTCTGCTTGGCAGGGAGCCTGCTTCCCTCTCTCTCTCTCTCTCTCTGCCTGCTTGTGATCTCTTTCTCTGTGTCAAATAAATAAAATATTTAAAAAAAAAACTAGCTAACTAGGATGTCTGCAGCTATGACTTTGCCAGTAGAACTCTATAGTCTTCAAGATGCTCTAGCTTTCAAGTTACAGCAAATAGAGAGTACATCTACTAAGGAATGCAGAACCATAAAGTTTCAAAAAAAATGGAATCTGGAAGAGACAGGTATGGAGCCATGAGGCTATCCACAAAATGAAGTATGAGGCAACGAAGTATACCAGAAGAGTACTGTGCAATGAGGTAATGGATCTTAGTTACAAGGGAGGGAAATGCTGCAATAGAAAATGAGAGCTCTAGAAGCCAACTTCATATACCTTGTTTTTCACAATGTCCAGTTAATCAAAGAAAGTTCCATAGAATGAGGACTAGCATCACTGTAGACAATACAACAGTGTTGGGGGGCACCTGGGTGGCTCAGTGGATTAGAGCCTCTGCCTTCAGCTCAGGTCATGATCCCAGGGTCTTGGGATTGAGCCCCACATAGGGTTCTCTGCAGGGAGCCTGCTTCCTCCTCTCTCTCTGCCTGCCTCTCTGCCTACTTGTGATCTCTGTCAAATAAATAAATAAAATCTTAAAAAAAAATTACAACAGTGTGGGTTACTGTGAAGGGGTGTGTGAAAACAGCATCTTCACAAACTCAGAAGGGGAAAAAAGGAATGAACCCGGTCGAGAACTAAACTACAAAATTAACATGTTAGGCAATAATTGTGGTATATGTAAATCATTTGGTGGGGACTGTTAACTTTACCAATGGCCTTAGCACATATACACAAAAGAATGAATTTGTAACTCAGAATGAGGAACAATGATTTGCAAGTCATCCAAAAAAATAAATCAAAGGTGCAGTCTTTACTTTTGTGTCTTTGAGACTGCTCTGTCATTTGGATGCCTCATTTATTGGACTCTTTAATCTGTCCAGTTCCTGAGATAAGTTTATCCCAACAGCAAAAATATGAGTACTTTATCTTATGATCCTGGTTATTAAGAATCTAATAATGATCTAATAATATCAGAAAAAGTTTCATTTTCAATGTAGCGGCTGAAAAATACCACACCTGATCAAGGAAACTTAAAAAGTTAAATATCATCCAATTAAGTATCAACAATTAAGTACTGCTTTTTAATTTGATTTTTCAATATGGTCTGCACATGTTTCTAAGTCTGCTAACTGTAGCCAATAGAAGTATAAATAAATACGCATAAAAATAAGGACTGTTAATGGCTCAGCTTTCTCTGCTTTGGCCCAAATTCAACATTTTGAGCAAGAAGAAAAATAGTAAGTATGAATTTTTCCTCTTCACTAACAACTTTACACCCCTTTTGGACCTGCCATGATCCAAGATTAAGTGAAGAGGAGAAAAGAATTAATGAGATAACCAAAGCAAGAAAGGGTAGTGGAGGAGGTCAAATTGAGTGAAGAATGGAGTGGTTATTATTTCCACCTGTTTAGAAGAGAGGACAACAACCCCCAAGAAAGAACAGATGTACTCTCCCCAGCTGCATCCCTGATTTTATTATGTTAGTGAACTTTGTTTAAAGTAAATGTCTTCAAGAAAGTATTTTTACCTACTCATGATTAAAAAGAACTTTTAGACTATTTTGGAATTACCAATGTCTTCCCTTTGCAGAAGCTTTGCGTGCAAGCAAGAACTTATGTCAAGAGGCTCAAAAGATTTGTAAGAATAAAAGTAATAATCATAAGAACAAATGAAAAGTAAAAATTAGAATTAAATTGAGAAGAAAAAAATATCTTGATTCAGGAGAAATTCAAATGAACTTTAATGTCAAGACAAACTGAAATGCAAATAAGAGAACAATGAAATTATTAATCTCAATAAGAAACCAACAGAGACAGAAACTGAACATCATAGCCTCAAAAATGGCAATGAAGAGAATCTGCTAAAAAGTCAGAAAAGGATGCAAGAAATGAAAGAAAAGTTAAATAGTTCAAAGACTTAAACAGTTTGCTATTATTTAGCTGGCAATTTCCTGGTTTTTATTCATAAGCAGAGAATTTAAAAGCATAAATGTATTTTTTAAGATTTTATTGTTTAAATGATCTCCATACCCAATGTGGGGTTCAAACCTACAGCCCTGAGATTGAAAGTCACCCATTCCACCAACTGAGACACCAGGTGCCCCATAGTACATATGTGTTTTTAGAGTAATTAAATCTGATGCATGGACCAGAAAATTGGTTTGCTCAGAGAACAAAGTTCCTTTTACCACAATAAAGCTAAATATTATTAGACTCTGGAGAACTGAAGGAAAGTATGGAGAAAGAAATCATATTACGTGAAACTCCAGATTTTCCCATGAAGTCAATGTCAAAACATATGTGAATTTTTGAAACCACAGTTATCAGCCTAGATCTGACAAAACTCATAAAAGACAATCCCTAAAAGGCCTTTTCTTTTATAAGCTAAGACCAGTTTAGGCTAAATTTCTACAGAATATCATCAATTTGCAAATGATCTAAAGCAGAATTTCCTAGCAAAAAGTTAGACTCTATTCTTTTTTTTTCTTTTTTTTTAGTTAGACCCTATTCTTATTCACATTCTACCTTTCCACTTATGAACATCAAACATCATTTGTTAAACATGTTTATTTCCCAATAGTATATTCTTAGTTCTGCAGGCCATATACAAGTCACTCTCCCATACCACTGACAGGTCTCCTCTACTCTCCTGTTCAGCACCAGTCCTATTTGTCACACCCCAGGGAAAACCTGGGCCTCTCAATGTCTCAGTCTCCAATTTTCAGAAGGCCCTGTTCCCATCCCGGACTCCCCCGTAGGACACTGTGCCCTCTGGAGCTCTCAACCAGTCATAAGCATAGTCCCCTTTATCTTCAGTCTCCTCTTGAATGTGACCTTTATCTTCTGGTTTCCACTGAAAATTGGCTCTCTTGTGAAGACACTCTATCCCCTATAACCTTCTCAAGTGGTGGCTCTTCTCTTTTTGACACCTCTCATACCACTGGGCCTGGAAGTGCCCTGGAATGCAAATACCCAACTTGCACTTCATTACCACTTCCAAATAATTCTCTTTCTTCTCCCTGAAACCCTAAACTTTGAATCCCGTGTTATCAGACTGTAGAATCTACTGTAATCACATTTTTCTAGCACCCCCTCTCCATATCATTCTTCCCTTTAAGTTCTTGAAAATTTTGGCTCTTATCATACCGTGAAACATTCTTCATTCTACTTCAGTATCCACACAAATGTTTCTTACAATGCCTTGGACTCTTGATTGCTTGACTTCCTCTCCTCCCATGGTCTTTTCACCCAGCTACCAACTCCAGTGATCGTCTCACTATCATTTATGGAAACCCCACTCTAACCACAATTTTAAGCATCTCATTCTCTAGTCATAGTTTCCAATTTTTTTCCTGTTCATTCCTTCTAATATCCTAACTAATAAAAAATTGTTCTCTTTGAGACTAGTAACCCATTTATTATATTACCTTTCTATTACCCCTATACCTAATTGCCTAGTTTAAATTCCACGTGCCATCGTTGTAATTACCTTTTTACACACGTGTACCACTCTCTTTCCTTCCCTCTAACTTTATCATACTCTATTGGTAAAACTCCAATTCTGATTAAATCCAGCTCTGCTTAAACCATTTCCAGAGAACAACCTAAAATAGAGAGTACTGGTCTAATGTTAAAGTCATGCTCACTAATCTCAAGTGGGTCCTGATGCTGGACCTCGTCTTACTTTATTTTCCTCCTTCCTTGCCTCTCACTTTCCTAGATACATATTTCATACCATTCCCTTCACCTCAGATCTCTAACGGCTCCTCCCTCTACCTCCCCATCACTGGCAAAGTTAATTATTTCCCAAAGGAAACAGGGTCACTCAGATTCTATTTAAACTTTCGTAAATTACTCAATCCAATCTACCACCTCCTTGCTTCTGTATTCATAATGCACTTGTCTTCCTTCCTACGTTCATGGCTTATGCCAATCCTTCACCTTGTGCAATAGATCTCATTCTCTCTTACCTGCTCAAGAACATCTTTCTATATTCAGCAACAGCAAATTTTGCCTCTCTGTTGAACCATTCCCATCAGCTACCATATGCTATTACCATTATTTATTCCAACTCACAACTCAACTTTCTCTTGACTCTGTTTACTTTTCCAGGAGATTATTCTCTTTTTCTCTTAACTTTCATATCAAAATTCCTTGAAATACTTGTTGATACCTGTTGTCTCCATCTAGTTTTCTCTTTTGCACATATTCTAGTAAGTTTTTCTATTTACCATTCAACTACAAGAACACCACTGACCTCTGTGTTGTTAAATCCAATGATCAATATTCAGCCTTCCTCTCACTTGACCCATGAGTAGCTTTTGACAAAGCTGACCATTTCCCTCTCCTTTATACATTTTCTTCACTCGGCTTCAAGAATACACTCTCTTGGTTTTCCCTCTAACTCACTGGCTGACTCTTTTCAGTATACTTTTGGAAATCCCCCTCATCCACTGACCTCTTAACTCTAGAGTGCTTAGGGTTCATCTCTGGATTCCATATAATCTCATAGCTTTTAATGTCTTTCATGTATGTCTTCAGATATAATCTCTTTTCCAAAGCCCAGTTTCTTGTATTTAATTGCACATGGTTTATAATTTATTGGAAGGTACAGTCTGAGTCTTATCATCCTGGTTTCCCATTTTGTACAAGCACAATGAAATAAAGGTGTCACTTTAAAAGTTATTGAATAAATGAGGGAATGAATAAATGAATGAATGTTCATGAATCAGATTGGCAATCAAAAGAAAGAGAATATATTTTTGCCTTAAAAGAAGATATTTAGAAGTAGACAGCAGTAGACCAGATGCATTCTAAAAGGGGATTCTGGTTTAACCAGTAAACATATTGGAAGAACATCTGAAAGTACATCTACAGCTTCCGTTGGGTTGCTGCCTTACACACTTCACACACAGACACTTGAGTTTGTAATTTCTTGTGTATATACTAGTTACATAACAAGTAAATGAATTGGATGAATACATGTGTGAATAAAACTTGAATGTTAAATAGTATCCTCAAATTAACCTGTTTATTTCCTGTTTAGAATAATCTGAAATTATCTTACTCACTGAGTTATTACGGTCCCCTTCACTGTAGGCTTTCCTTAATCGAAAAATAATTAGAGAGGCACTGTCATTAATCATAGAGGAGAATATATTTTATTATAGCTCAAATACCAAAACTTTTATTTTGTAGTTCATAAAAGCAGAATAATAATGAAGCAAAATAAATAAAAACACACTTCTAAGAATTTGATTATTTCAAATAAATATTAACATATCTTTAATGTTTTCTATTCATTGGTTCATGCCAGCACTTTTATTTATATTGCATTGAAGTCTATGAACACAAGAAAATTAGTGAGTCTAAAAGTCACTAAAACCTCAGTGAGATGGGGCGCCTGGGTGGCTCAGTGGGTTAAGCCACTGCCTTCGGCTCAGGTCATGATCTCAGGGTCCTGGGATCGGGCTCTCTGCTCAACGGGGAGCCTGCTTCCCTCTCTCTCTCTCTGCCAGCCTCTCTACCTACCTGTGATCTCTCTGTCAAATAAATAAATAAAATCTTTAAAAAAAAAAAAACTCAGTGAGAATTAAAAGCAACAGGAATATCCTGAATGCCTAGAAAATGTGAATGAAGATAGAAGACGCAGAGAAGGAGGTAGAGTTACCAAAGATAGATTCCACTCACTTTAAAACTTGGCCTAAAATTGACTCTAAGAAAGAGTTAAAGAATAAATTCAAAATGGATTATAAATTTGAATATGAGAAATTTTTAATGTTAGATCTAAATATTTTGACAGATGGCAAGCATATTTCTTGAATCTTGGCATATATGTTTAAAGCAAGGCTCTTAAGAATCCCTTACACAGCTGATTTCCTTGTTCTCTTCCAGTTTCTACAATACCTTTCTGAATTCAACGTCTAGGTTACAGTGATAAAGAGCCTTTTCATCTAAGTAGCTTTTGAGGGGTTATCAACAGAAAGTAAAAAAATCTTTCCATTTGGTTCCACATCTGAACTTCAGAGCTCCTGACAGAGCCAGAAACAGTGTAGAGGCTCATAAATATTTCTGGAAAGAATGAATGACTTCTTTCTCGATGTAAATGTGATATACACAGCAACATGTGAACAGACCATATTCTGAAAATAAGATACACTTGTTAAGAGTTTCTAGGGCTTTAACATTTAAAAAAACCCACTTCTCAATTACATAAATAAGCAAGTCATAGTAGGTTGCTTTTTGACATCTCAGAGAATTTAAAGAATATAAGAATCACTTCCTTTATGTTCATGTTTTGATTCAGTGACTATTTACTTGGTTTCTACCATATGGTTTCTTCCAAATGGTAGGAAGAAAATCTACTAGGAATGTAATAGGACAGTGCAAAGTTGAGAAGGCATGGGGATGACTGGGTGGCTCAGTTGGTTAAGCATCTGACTTTGGCTTGGGTCATGATCTCAGGGCACTGGGACTGAACTCTGCATTGAGTTCTGTGCTCAGAGGGGAGTCTACTTGAGATTTTTTCTCTCTCTTCCTCTGCTCCTCCCCCTGCTTGTGCTCTCTCTTTCAGTCTCTCCTTCTCTCAAATAAATAAAATCTTTAAAAGAAAGATAAAAAGACATGGTCTATAGGCTTTCAAATGGCTTGCAACAAACTAAAGTGTCTGATACTGGCATGTATTGTCCAGAAGCCCCCAATAATCATAACTCAAGATTGGTGTGCTGTTAACAACTATAAAATGTCACTTAATTCAAACTGAAAACACAAATATCCAATGTATAAGGCACCATAATAAACCTTGGTGAAAACAAAAATAATATGCAATTTCTACTTTCAATTAAATTAGAACCTAGATGAAACAATAAATCATGCATATAAATTATTATATAGCAAGACAAAATGTTAAATTAATATTGCCAAGTTAGAACTGCAAAATTTAAAAATAAGAATGCTCAAAACCTTTTATTATTTACTTTGGTACAAGTTTGAGGTGGATACTATTGTTATGACAGATTA
This sequence comes from Mustela nigripes, assembly GCF_022355385.1. Classification (NCBI taxonomy): domain Eukaryota; kingdom Metazoa; phylum Chordata; class Mammalia; order Carnivora; family Mustelidae; genus Mustela; species Mustela nigripes. Next base: position 175,502,076 of record NC_081557.1, read on the forward strand.
AAAGTTAGGGTTTTAGAGAAGGATGGAATGTATTTAGGTCATGGTTTCCGAAAGGGGAGTTGCAGGGATGCTGGTGAGAGCAGGTTAGGGAATGACCTTCCTTAAGTATGACTAAACTGAAGGAGGAAAACTGAATACCAGTTACAAGGAAACTTGTTAGGTAAATGTGTTGAATTTCAAGAGCACAAGAACTGTCAAGTTTTGCTGGAATGGATAAGATGAGAAGTGAGCAAGAAACTCAAAGGAACATCAGATCACGGGATTACTTGAAGACCTAGTCAAACTATGGATGCAGTTAATGAATTCACATCTCCACCTTTTCTTCTTGCCTCCTATCCCTTTATCCTCAAATTAATTTTTCAGACAGTTTTCAATTCTGTATTTTATAGATATATCACAGTAATAAAATCTTGCTGCTAAAAATCAGTTACCTGCAAAGTACATAGTATAGACAATTCAGTATGTGGCCTTTAAAATTATGGCTGCAAATTTTCACAGACCCAGGTAACTAGCACTCACGTCCTCACTATTCTAAATAAACACAAACAACATTACTCCTGAGATTTAACTTGATATAAATCTTTGTTTTGGAACCAATTCCATATTTAAAGGCCCATTTCATATGCCACTTCTGCCATGAAGCTTTCCTCCTCCCACTAAGGTACAAAGCAAGCGCAATCAACAATGACTAGGGAATGTTCTTAGATTTTGGCAAGCAGTGGATATGAGTGATCTTTTAAGATTTTCATTTTAATTTGGCACATACACAATGCACAATTCTGCTAGAATTTTGGAACTTTTTCTTAAAATGGAAACGTCATAAAAATATGAAAAAAAATACATCACATGTTTACTTAAATAGCACCCAAGTCGTATGTTCAATCATAGCCTAAAATAATTAACTGGTGCAACTAATAAATATATGTGAAGAAAAGTTCTTGCCTAATGAGTCAGAAATGTATCTAGATACTATAATAATAATAATAATAATAATAATAATAATAATAGTGATAATAGCAGTACAAAGCATCACAAGACAGTTATTTACAAAGGTAGGCTTTGAATCTCTTTGGCTGATTCTAACACATATCTTGAAACCCAAACAGGATTTATCTGGGGGCCGCTGACCTCCTTTTGGCCAACATTTATCATGTGAGCCCAGAGCTGCTCAGCTACTTTTTAAAAGTTGACAGAGAGGAGTCAGCATCTTCCACAGACTCCCATTTCAACTTTCCCTGCTCTTATTCCTATCATGGGGCTCCCATGATCCCTGCATCTCTCCTTTACTCCTTGGCTCACATCTGAGGACTTGTACCTCCCAGTCCTAAAGTACCTACAAATGCCCTATGCAGGAATCTTTGCTGCTCTTATGTTCCACGGTACCATGGAGGACTAGACTATTACTGTCCTGAGCCCCATTTCATGATGTTCTCTCACATCACATGTAGCAGTTTAGATTCCTAAACAAAGCAGAAATTCCCAAGTACATATTGCAAACGTATTTTACTAGGGTTTACCTATGCTTTAACAAATATTAATTGAACGCCACTATAGGTATACTAGAGCATATGAACCACAGCTCTGTTCTCCCCACTGGGGAGTCAGATAATAAACAAGCCAAAAGAAAATAAGAAAATTCAGGTAGTAATAACTGCTATGGAAAAAAATTAAAACAAGCAATTGGTAGAGTGACTGAAGAAAGGTACATTAGAGAGGGAGCAAGGGAAGTCTTCTTTGAGGCTGTAGCTTTTGAACTGACACCTGAATGAAAAGATGAAGTCAAGTAAGGATATGGGGGAAAGACATTTAAGCAAATGGAGTGATAAAAGTAAGGGTCCTGAGCTGGGAATCAGATAGATGTGTCCATGAATAGAGGGAAAGACAGTGAGGCTGGAACTCAGTGAAGTAGAGAAGATAGTAGGTAACGAGGCCAGGGATGTGGACCAGAATGTGTTGGGCCTTGTAGGCCATGTCCTAAAATTTTTATTTTATTCTAACTGAAATGGTAAAGCCACTGGAAAGCTTTAAGCAGAAAAGTAATATGACCCAATTGAAGTTTTTCAAAATCTCTCTGCTGACTTATAGAAAAGGCAATTTTAGTGACAAAAGAGGAAACAGTATGAAGGTTGCTGCACTAGCCCAGGCAAGTGCTGTTTGTGGTTTAGAACCAGGAGACTCAGAGAACTGAGACTCAGGGAAGGGAATGATTTGCTCATAGGTCCGACAAGGCTAGAGAAAGGATACATGTTTATGTAGGCTCTGTATGTATATATCTGTGTAGCTTTATGCATTTGAGATGAGGGAGATGGATAAGCAGAAGTCAAAAAGATTCCTAGGATTTGGGATTAAATAACTGTGGACAATAGGAAAACTAGGAAAGGAACACACTATTATATTAATGTCATCGCTCCTCATCAGGTAGGTGAGGCTTCATAAAATGGTCTCATAATTTTAAAGTTATCTAGTCACCAAAAGGGATCCATGACCTAAAACAAAAGCAAAAACAAAAAACAGTGATCAAAACCAATTATGTTTAATAAAATTATATATAGTGAAGGAACTATTTCTCAAGAACAGGAAAGAGGTTTCCGAATGTCCTTTCAGGGTTGTGCAGGGAGGTAGTGTGTTCTACCAGATCCTCTGGGGATTATCAATTCTTTAAGAATGTGAGTCTGATTATTGGCTAGGCTATTTTACAGTTCTGTAGGGGTTAGAAGTCAAGTGTCAAAAAACCAAGGGTAATACAAATGATTCTCAGTGTTAGCAACACAAATGAATTTTGTCTGATAGAGGTAGAACTGATGTCTGCTCTACAGAAAAGATGACTCCAAACACTATTGCTCCATGAATACTAACAAGTTTTGTACTTACTAACAAATTCATTTCAGTATTCGCGATTGCTTATTTATCTTCTTCAAATTCTCATTTAAATTAATATTGACATCTCAATAGTGTTCTCCTTAATGAATCTTTCTCCTTAATGAATTTAATAAAATAAATCTTTGACATGTTTATTTTATAGTTGAATGACAGTAGTATTTTTAATTTTTGAAATTATATGTTAACAAGAGTAACAATAATGCAGTAAAAAATCAAAGGGGCATTTTTGAATTCCGAATAAGAAGTGATTTGCTGTGATTAGTTCTTTGGTGGTCTCTCCTAAAATTTCCACTTCTGACATTTAAAGAGGAGATAACAGAAATTAGTAAACTTTGAATAGTTGGAATTATAATTGACCAGTCGAGATGCGGGTAATGTCTTTATTGTGATTGTTATATTATTATTTATTACATCATTGTTGTGATTTATATCAATATTGTTAATTAATATTAATTATAAATCAATAATTAACAAAAATAAATATTATTATTGTTATATATGTGTGTATATATATACAGTTGTTCCTAAGATACTTACATTCTAAAGGATTTTTTTAAATTAATTTTTTATTTTTTATAAACATATATTTTTATCCCCAGGGGTACAGGTCCGCGAATCACCAGGTTTACACACTTCACAGCACTCACCAAAGCACACATGGATGGAACTAGAACGTATCATGCTTAGCGAAATAAGTCAAGCAGAGAAAGACAACTAAAGGATTTTTTTCATTGTCTCAAAAAGCTATTACGAACAACTATGAGAAAACCAGTTTAATTGCCATTATAAATCCCATTTCTTCATTTTCATAGTATTTTTTTAAAGGAAGGTAACTTTTTTTTTAAAGATTTTATTTATTTATTTGAGGGAGAGAGATAGTGAAAGAGAGGATGAGTGGAGGCAGGGGGCGGTGGTGTGCAAAAGGAGAGAGAAGCAGCTCCCTGCTGAGCAGGGAGCCAGACATGAGCCTCAATCCCAGGACCTTGGGATAATGACCTAAGTGAGGCATATGCTTAACCGACTGAGCCACCCGGGCAATTTTCCATTTTCATAAAAAAATCCTTGATGCGGTTTCCCTTTATGGATCTAACATTGATACAAATAGATGAAAGAACTATTGTTTAGAAGAAACTTATATACCTGCATTTTGCCCACTCTTTGATTCTTCTTACTCTCATCCTAATGAAAAGAAAAATAATTCTCCCAGTAATTTCCACATACCTTCTTTTCTGATTTGAACCCATAATCCTGATTGTTGGTAGAGGATACTGGTAGCTTCAAAATATCAATCTGTTTATAGGTTGCAGGCAGCGTCATCTAGGAAAGCAATGTCACACAAACTACTTCTCTTCCACACTTTAAATTTCTTTCCCATAAGAATCACTTTTCCCCCTTGGTATAAAAATAATGTGCCTGTTGTTATTGTGAAGAGTTTTAAGCCTAAAATAAAGGAGGTATAGGTAACTTCTGTGTTCCCTGGGTTGACTAAAAGGAAATAAATAAAATAATGAGCCAGAACTTACTCCTTCACTCTTCTAGATGTCTTTTTCACAGATTTCTTTTCTGTCTCCTTTACACTTTCTTAAAACTGGAAACAATAGGAACTATGCTCCAAAATTAAAGTGAAAACAAATCCTAAATGTAATCACCATCTTTTAATGACTTGCAAATCATTATGCATAAATATAATAATGCAGACACACATGGAAGTTTCACATAGAGAAGACTCTTTTGCACTTCAAGTGGCATTTTTAGAAGCATTAAAAAAATGTACCTGAGAGAAAAGAATGTTCATATTCTAAAGATAATTTAAATATGTTTTACAGTGGATCAGCATTCCAGATTTTGCACATGGGCTCCAACAAACATTTCAGAGTAAAAAGGAAATAAAGAAAGTTTACATTAGGGACACCTGGGTGGCTCAGTTGGTTAAGCATCTGCCTTTGGCTCAGGTCATGAGGGTCTTGGGATCAAGTCCCTCAATGGGCTCCTTGCTCAGCGGGGAGCCTGCTTCTCCCTCTGTTTGCGCTCTCTCTCTCACTGACAAATAAATAAATAAAGTCTTTTAAAAAAAGGTTGCATTATATACACACTGTACACAAACACACCCCCACACACATGCATGCACACTCAAACATGCCAGTTTATATGATTTATATATTAAATATGTCAAACTCTCCAACTTCTATTTTAATTTACATAAATTTTTGCATTTCTCCTTGACCTTAATAATAGCAATAATAATCCATTTATAATATTTTGTATTTTGTATAAATACTATAATTTTACTTTCACATACATTATTCCAATTGAGTCCAGTGGGTAGTCCAGAAGGAAAAAAACGTAGTATTAAAATTATTTTAGTGATTTGAATTATAGCTGATTTGTTTTCCTATACAGTTGATTCTAGGTTCTTACTGTTTTTTCCTAAACATAGTTATAATTTTTTTAATTATACAAATTTTAAGAATATTATAATAACAGTTAAAAGTCATTTATGCAATTTAAAATGCAACATAATTAAATTTTCATTTATTAGAAGTGAGGCATCAGCAAAATGAGTGGTGTTTAACATTTGATGACTATGAACTAAAGAAATTGATGAATATCGCTTCTCACCCATTCCATGAACTACATGGAAAACATTTGACTTTCTTTTTCTCAATAAGGTATTTTGACATGTTGACGTATATTCAAAATTTTCAAATTGTGATATGTAAGTATTTTAACTGTGATTTATAAGTAAAAAATGGCTTTTTTCTTTATCCAGTAGAGAATAAACTGCCTTGACAATTAAATAAGGAAATTATACAAACTGCATTTGTAATTAATTTTGCTTTTTGCTTTTGATCATTTAGCTTGAGATACTTTGTGCTTTCTTTAGATAAGTGTAATAGGGCAAAAACATATTACCAAACATATCTGAATACAGAGTATTTTCTTTAACTAAAACATTTGGAAAGTAAGCCTTTAAACTTTGTTATCTAATGAAAATATTTTAAAATATAGTATTTTATTATATTATGAAGTGATGGAATTTAGGACACACTACTCTAAATTATGACACCTTGACATACTGAATGTCCTAAGCTGAAGGAGTCTGAGAAAACAGCAGCAGTAGGAAGGTCATTCTAACTAACACCCCTTCTCAAAAAGCAGGAGAGAAACCTCCCATGCGGAAGGCTCTCTCCCTGTACTAGAAGGAAAAAGGCATCCTAATCACTAGGAATTTAGGGCCAAGAAGGCTGTATAAAGAAACCTTGTTATTTCTTTACCATTCTTCCCAAATGTATTCTGTCTTTCTTTAAAAGGTATTTAAAGCTTCCTGGTCTGGTTACTTCTTTGGGTCTTCATTCTCTTGTGGAGCTTCCACGTCTATGTAAAAATTCAATACAATTTGCATGCTTTTCTCCTGTCCCCGCTGGAGACCCAAAGAGGCTGGAGAAGAATGTTTCTAACAAAAGTAATATGCTTGTGAGTTATTTATGGCTTCATTTTACTGTCTTATCTATGAGCCCAGGTAAGGAGTTACTTCTCACAATTTATATTCTTTCGTAAGTACAGATCAGTAAACCAAATAGTTTACAATCACCAAGAAATTTAAACCATGAAAAACTTTAAAATTATTACTCTTTTCTTCAGAAACTTCCTTACAGTTAACAAAGATTTGAACATTCCCTGGAACCTTACAGCCATATGAAAGGTCATATTTTATAATAGCTAAGCATTTTTATTTATTTTAAAAACAAACTCTTATACTTTATTATTTCCTGATAATATCTGCAAACATGCCGAATTCTAGAATTCTTTTTTCCAAGCATATTATTAATGTTATCCTTATAGCTTTGATTTTTATTGCACTTCATGGATTTTTTTCTATGTCTAGACAATCATATTTTAGAACCACATTCTAAAGCACATACAAAGAAATAAAGCACATATTGGCAAACATAACAATTCTATACTACAGAAGCACAAAGAGAAGGGTGCAGTCCTGTGCCACGAACGGACTGGATATAGCTATTCCACATCCTCTTCTATGCTTCTTAGATGGTATTTGGCTTTGCTCTTAGAATTTCCTTTCTGGGTTTTGGGTTTTTTAAAAGATTTTATTTTTAAGCACTCACTACCCCCAGCACAGAGCTTGAACTTGCAGCCCCAAGATCAAGAGTTACATGCTGTTCTACCGACTACGTCTGCCAGGCAGCCTTGCTCTTAGAATTTTCTCTATCTCTTTATCTCAACAGATGCTCAAAGAGTTTCTTAAAACCCACCTTTAAAGGTAACCCATGGAATGGGAGAAGATAATTGCCAATGACACTACAGAAAAAGGGCTGATATCCAAGATCTATAAAGAACTCCTCAAACTCAACACACATAAAACAGATAATCATGTCAAAAAATGGGCAGAAGATGACATTTCTCCAAAGAAGACATACAAATGGCTAACAGACACATAAAAACATGTTCATCATCATTAGCCATCAGGGAGACTCAAATCAAAACCACATTGAGATACCATCTTACACCAGTTAGAATGGCCAAAATTAACAAGACAGTAAACAACAAGTGTTGGAGAGACTGTGGAGAAAGGGGAACCCTCTTACACTATTGGTGGGAAGGCAATTTGGTGCAGCCACTTTGGAAAACAGGGTGGAGATTCCTTAAGAAATTAAAAATAGGGGCCCCTGGGTGGCTCAGTGGGTTGAGCCTCTGCCTTTGGCTCTGGTCATGATCCCAGGTTTTTGGGATGGAGCCCTGTGTTGGGCTCTCTGCTCAGCAGGGAGCCTGCTTCCTCTCTCTCTGCCTGCTTCTCTGCCTACTTATGATCTCTATCTGTCAAATGAATAAATAAAATCTTTAAAGAAATGCAATCTTAAAAAAAAAGAAATTAAAAATAGAGCAACCTTATGACCCTGCAATTGCACTACTGGGTATTTACCCCAAAGATATAGACATAGTGGAAAAAAAGGCCATCTGTACCTCACTGTTCATAGCAGCAGTGGCCACAGTTGCCAAACTGTGGAAAGAACCAAGATGCCCTTCAACAGACGAACGGATAAAGAAGATATGGTCCATATATACAATGGAATATTATGCCTCCATCAGAAAGGATGAATACCCAACTTTTGTAACAACATGGATGGGACTGGAAGAGATTATGCTGAATGAAATAAGTCAAACAGAGAGAGTCAATTATCATATGATTTCACTTACTTATGGAGCATAAGGGATAACACAGAGGACATTGGGAGATGGAGAAGAGAAGAGAGATGGGGCAAATTGGAGGGGGAGACAAACCACGAGGTACTGTGGATTCTGAGAAACAAACTGAGGGTTTTGGAGGGGAGCGGGGTAGTGGGTTGAGTGAGCCTGGTGCTGGGTATTACGGAGGGCACGTATTGTATGGAGAACTGAGTGTGGTGCATAAACAATGAATTTTGGAATACTGAAAAGAAATAAAAGAAAATAAAATAGAAAAAAAAAAACACCTTTAAGATATGTGCTACCTCACCAATGACACTTTCTTTTGTTGGTTAGAATTGAAGGTACAGTGAATGCCAGAGACAGCCTTTTCCCTTTCTATTTGACTTTCATCAGAGGAGGAAAAGGAAGCACATGAACAGGAGCTGAGGAAGCACACTCGAGAAGTCATTTCTGAATGCAGCTCAAGATCTGCACATACTGAACTAACACTGGTATTCCATGGTCCCCGCCTTCATTCCTCGGGTATTTACTGATGGTTCCCTCACTACCCAACTTAAAAATAGACAGGAATGATGTTAATAGCCGAGCGTTATTGAGGATTTACCCTGTGCCAGTCCCTATGCTAAGGGTTTTACCTCCTTCCGGTTTTCTTCTCATAATTACCCCATGGAATAGGTATATTAATGTCATTTTAAACATGGAGGCATAAAGAAATGAAACGGTGGCCTCATCACTAATAATATGCTTTTGAAATCTGTACTCGGCTCCATAAGTGTCGAATTAGCCCCTGACACCTCCCAGCGCCCCTGTACAGCAGGAGATCCTTGTTATTAATGTTCCCAGCCTCTCTTCCACTTGACAGTAGAGACTCTGGAGGGAAAAGAGAAGTGTGGAGATTTTCTTTCCTAGGTTTTCCCAACTTTTAACCCAGGAATGGAGTCAGACACTGTAAATGCAGGATTCTAGGCGTCCACAGAAATGCATGCTATACAGATGCAAGAAGCTTGGTTTCTCAGGAAATAAAAACAGCTTCTAATAAAATGTACTGAAAAGTAATTACATAGGGGTAGTAAATATTGGGCCATCTGATAGGAGAAACCTGCTTCTGAAAGAATAGCTTCTCCGTCTCCCTCCCCTTGAAGAGATTTCCGCTGCCTAGAGCTGCCCTGAAGGAAATCCATCACAGAGAAGAAAGGACATTTCTGTTCTACACCCTCCCCATTCTTTTGATGCTCTTCCCAAACCTGCTGCCCTGTGTACCCTCATGGCGGCTTTACTGCCAGCTGGTGAAGAGGAAGCTATTCCTAGCGCCACGGATGTAGGAGGCAGTAGCCAGATGAGCCCTGGACTGGGCAGTCAATTTGGTTTGGTAATAAGGAAACAGCTCAAGAGAAACAAAGGAATGGGACACTCAATCATTCTGCTGAGAAACCCTGTGCAACAGCTATGAGATAAATCTTGGAAGAGAGAAAGAGAAAGAGAGAGAAAAGAGGCAAGAATGGAAAGAAGGAATGACGGAGAGAAAGAGAATTGATTTTATTTTGAAAGACCTGCAAATTCTGAAGTTATATAAACTCTGCTTGGTTCTGTAATGTGAATATCAAAATGCTGCACATAAGCTCCTTAGGCTTATGCTAAAGTGACTGTGTTCTCTTTATTTTCATGGCCACTGAATATAACGGCTTACATGTTAAGAAGCTATGCTTTTCTGATTATACCATAACTGGGAGTAGGAATGGAAATTATTTTCTCTGGAGTCTGGTCTGAGACAGCATCTTATTTCTCAAAGAAATCAGCATACAGTTGAAGCACTGGCATTCAGCCTTGGCCATGATATGCTGTAATTCTGTTAATGGCACTGCCTTATCCAACTCTGCACGTTTGGGAGGAGGGATTGGAGAGTAAAAGAAAATAAATGAGGGTTTCTGGGTGTGAAGAAACAAATGTAAAGAGAGGGAAAGGAAATACAGATCCTAAAAGTTAAAGGTTTATAAGCAAGGCATTAACTACCCCGAACAGTAAAGTTCTAAAGAGCCATACTTGTTTCTTAGTCCTATGGCTTTTTCTAGAACGCTTCTAGTGGCAGAGAGTTCAATTTCTCATCAGACAGCTCATTTTGTTTTTGAAGAGTTTTCTAATAGAAGGTTCTTATTTGGATTGATCCAGGTTCGACTCGTCTGGAATCTTAATAAATGCAGACTCTCTTCTACGTTACAGTTCTTCTAATTCGTGAAGACAGCTACCATGTTTCTGAGTCATCTCAGTGATTTCAGCCAGTCCATGCTCTCTGCACTTGCCAGATCTCCTTGGCACGAGGTTCAGTTTGTCAGTGTCCCTCTTAAAATCTGGCACTTTAAATTGAACATAATACTCCAGATGTGGTATGAACAGTGCAAAATTCAATGGGACTATTACTTTCCTTGATCTCAACTCTACACTTATTAGGACTCACATTAGCTTATTTGGTAGCTTGTCACAGTGTTGGCACACGATGAGCATGCAGGCAGCTGAAGCCCAAGATGATTTTTTTTCATGTGTACTTTCCTTAAGCCAGGTTTCCTGTGTTTTGTCGAAGAACAGTTTAATTTGTGGGTCTACAGAGAATTTTCCATTTCTGGATACTTTCTGTCATTCTTCCTGCCATTTAGGGACCCAGCGGATACTTAATTTTGTCGTCCAATACTTCAGTACTTCCTCCCAAATTAGTTTTGACAACATATGTCTTCATGAGAATCACATGTTAAAGATTTTGAGGGGACAACACTAACTCAGATCAAAGCCTTAGAAAGTGGAGACCTGGAGACCTGCCCTCAGGTTAACTTTGGTTTTTTATTACTCAATCCACTTTGAATGGCTCAAAGTTTTACTTGTCAATATAATTTTTTTTAATTAAAAGGATCATCTTTTCAATAAGCTTTGTTGAAACTAAGATATAGTATATCTATAGTTTCCACTGATACTGACATGCATGCCAAAAGAAAAGTAAAAGTAAATGATTTTGGGGACATAATTTCTTCCTCAATGAATCTAAAATAGATTCTATTGATCACTGATTCCTTTACTAACTTGCTCAATTACAATCATTTCCTAGTCAAGTAGAATTTTTTTTTTTTAATCAGGGCACTATAACCAAGTAATCAGTCTTGTTTCTAAAATCTAGACTTTTTTTGTCGCTGAGATCCTACATATCTTCAGTATTCTGATACCTTCTCTTTTCAGGAGTCTACTGTGGCTGTTTTTCAATTTTTTCATACATATGTAAATGTTTAAAATATGGAATGTAATTTCATCCACTGTGGATTCTCAAATCAGCTGACTTTTCTTACAGTCTGAACCCAGGTTAACATGAGTCAGTACGAGGATAAACCACCAAATGAGGTAGTGCTGAAAGCAATCACTAGAGGGCATTAGAGAGCTGAGAAATAGGGACCTCAGTCCGTGACACTTGGTTAAAAGGACCAAGAGACCTACAGGTTGGAGATGGCCCACCCTCTGTAGGAAAGGTAAATCTTTTAGGCTATCCAAAAATTGCAGTTTAGATACGGCTCACATAAGAACTGGGTTAGAACTGGGACATGACCAGTTGGAGGACACAGCAATGACAACATTTTTAGAAAGTTTAATACCAGTGTCAAAAAATAGCTTTGACACCAGGAATCTTGGTGCCACAGTTGAAGTCTGTATTGAAAACTAAGATCAAAATAGTACAGATTCAGCAAAGATACCTACAATTTATTGACCACTATATCATCTAGCAATAACCAACAACATCTCTCATTTTTGGAACAACCTTTGGAAAGTAATAGCATCCGAGCTTTAGACAAAGGATTCCGGGGATTAACCAAACTGAAGTATCAGACATGGGATCTAGAGTGAGGCCTGCTGAGCTCTGAAACTTGTGTTCTCTATGCTGAAAGATTGTACAGTCTCCTGATTAAGGAAATTGGAGCTCTGGGAAGACAGCATGGTAGAAGCTGTGACAATCAGCCATCTCTCTTAGAATCTTTGGGGAGCAGACAGACACCTCTCATTTGTCTCATGCTACTATTTGCTGGTAATTGCACTTCATCAGTCCCTCAGTTTGAAGTTCATTCTGCTTTTTAAAAAGGATGTAAAACAAAACACATTCTCTTATTACATTCTATTTTCTTTAAAGTCTTGAGATGAACATAAACTTTCATAAAGACAACATATGGCTCTTTGGTTTAGTACAATGGAGTTAAGACAAATGTAATGCAATGAGCATTCTCAATAAAAATTTTAATTTCAAATAGGACCTGCACCTTTTGACCCCAAATACCAGCTCTACATATGTGGTACCAGATCAACCTAGTGGAAATGCTAACTCGTTAATTAAGGGAGAAAATATTTTAAAGGATAAAAAAAGATTTTCAATTTAGTATCTATAAAAATCAAAAGAAATGATCAGTGGTAGGACAAGAAAAGAATTTTAGAAGTGCTGAATGTTAAATAACTTAGATGGAAGTAAAGATAAAGTGCTCTGGGGTAAAAAGGATAAAAAAAGTAGCAGGAGTAATGATAAAGTCATTTATATCAAAGGTGCATGACATAAGTTTAAATAAAATTATTTCAAGAAATGTGAGATTCAAAAGGCAATATTTCTATGTATATTAGAATATATTCTAGAATGAGGTATAAAACTAAGTAGTGAGTGTGATCTTTATAGCTTTATTGTTTTGGGTTTCTAATGGTTTTCTCAGACAAGAAGTAATTAAAATAATATATTATCACCAAGATCTATTTTAGGTTTTCTGAAGGGATGGATATCCTCTGGTTTCTTGGTGTCACTGACATCTCATTAGATATGTGAAAATATCCATTACATATGTGAATGTATAGAAATCTATTAGCCATGGCCTGCCTCCTCTTTGCCTCCCTCCTTCCTGGTATATGTAAAATATTCTTTGCAATAACACAGAATTTTCACTGAAAGTAATAAATAATGTTTCCATAATAGCTTTCTCTGATCTTAAAATATATAATCTGTAAGGAGTGTGAAATAGAACAAAATTTTAGGGCTATATGCTTGTTTATGTTTTCATTCTATACGAAAATACAGCTTTTAAATACTTGTAAAAGAAAATAAATGAAATGTTTATTTCAAATTCTGCCTCAGACAAAATACCTAAGAAGCACTGCTTCCAAAAATTAAATATCTTCCCTTATTTCATTTAAAGTTAAACAGAGATTGTACTTTAGAAGTCCACATCTATCTCCTTTAACTCTCACTGCACAAACTGTCCCCAGGACAAAGATTTCCAAAGTCATTGTAGGCATTTTTTGATGTATGGTTATTGCCAATAGGTGGGAATTTATCTCATAGCAGTGGGACAGATGAAGCCATATCACACTGGGCAGCGATCCACCAAAGGCCCACTTGCTGAAAATAGAGCCATGCCTTTTACATTTGCACTGTTTCCGAAAAGGTCTATGGATCTTCAACCCCCAAGCCCCAGGAGCCAGATATCTGGAACCTCTTAGAAAGGATTTTCAATTTGTTCTAATGCAGTAATGCTTCCCCTTTGCTATTCTCTGTGCATTTATCTGTTTTGTGTTATTTTGGTCCCATTCTTTACCCCTACAAACAGAGCTGTGTTCTTTTTTATTCCTCCTCTCAATTTCTTGACTGTTTTCTTTAGCATATGTGAACACACAGCATCTGCTTCTGAGTCTATGCCAGATGGATGAAATTAATTATTGGAGAAATCTGAGGAAAGGGAGATCAAGGTACTTTTAACACAGGAAGGAGATAATGGAAGGATAGAAGTGAAAACCAGAGACACTCATTGTCAGGAACACACTAAACTACCTCTCAAAGTTTTGGCAGATGTGTGCAGTGACACAGCATACATCTAGCTTGAGCAACTGGAAGATATACTATATTTCTCTCCCCCTCGCCCAAATTCTCATCAATGTCCATCAAAGTAAGTGGGCAGACTGGTAATTCTCTACACATTAACTCAACCAATTAACAACTTCTTTTAGGTCCTAAATCTGCATGGACTCATGGTAATCTAAACAATTACATAATTAAACAGAAAACTCAGGAAAAAAAAATCAACAGAATTACTTGGAAGCCCAGGTTCTGCGCCACCGTGCAGGAGTTGCGTCATAGTTTTTATTATAACAGAGAGTACAAGGATGCAGTCCATTTGGTGTTTTCAAACACCAAATTCATATGGGTACAACTTGATAAATACCAAGAAAATAATAATGACTAATATCTGTATAATGCTTTCTGTTCTGTATGTTGCTTTGGCACTAGAATCCTCATTGACAAGTAAGGCAACTAAGGCTTAAGAAGCTAAGATGAGGCCCATTATGATCACATAGCAAAAGACAATGGTTTAAGCCATAACTTTTGATTCCAAAATGAGGTTTGGTTTTTTTGTTTTTTTGTTTGTTTTTTAAATTCTAAATCCAGCATAAATTCTGCTGTGGTGTGCTGCCTGTCTCTAAAACATTTTATCAAATTCTTCATTGTAAGAACAATAATGTTGTGATTAAACTTTTTAATGTTACTTTTGGAAAAAGTTGTCTTTTAGTATATTTTAATGGTAGGGGTTATGGACTAATAAAATTTGTGAAGATAATATTTCTGAGCCATTTGTACTATGGAAACAGAATTTTTAAGCTGAAAATTGGGAAATACTACTGAAAGTGTTTTAATATTTTAATTTGGATCCACTTGTGACCAAATATATATTTTTTTCTATGTATTGAAATTTGCAGTTTGGGTAGATTGCAGCCATAGAGAAGCCCTAGAACCTCACTGAGGGGTCCTCATTGTTACTGACATGTGCTCTGCACAAATGGGCCAACAATTAGGAGCAATGTAATACCTCCGAAGAAAGAGCACCAATTTAAAACAAAGTGTGCTAAGAACAGAAAGTTTCAAGTCACACTAAATTTGATCACCTTTGATAAAGTTCCTGTCCCTTTTATCAGTGTTTCTAGACTAAAGATGAAGGATATATTCCCTCAGAAGAGGGAAGAATAGATAGCCATGTCTTTAATTATAAAATGTTAATTGCTATAGAGTTTGATGTTAAGCATGTTTGAGCTCACACTTAAAAAACAAAACAAAACAAAACAAAAAAAACAGAACCCTGAAATGTTTCTATAGTATAAACATTCCAGGAAAGTTGAAGACAATTATCTCAAATTTTAAGCAAATATATTCACTCTAGTTTGGGGCCAAATGTAAAAATGTTTGATTGAAATAAGGAATAGTTTTATAAAGTTCTGAGCAGCTAAAATAAGAATGCTATTCTTTAAACATTTGCAAATGGAAATTCAGTTATTTTAAGAGAAACAAAGAATGCAATTAACAATTCTGTTTCTTTATAGATTTTGATCTTGTCCAGAGGCCAAAATAAATGTGCTCTTCAGTCATCATCAAACCCCTGGTGGTTTCCCTCCGTGAAAGGTCCAAAAATGACCTAGATAGCTGCCTTTTTACGACACTGCCAAATTCTTCCACTAGGGCACTGGCATCAGAGACAAAGCCCCACACTCACTAGCTGGCCAATGTTAAGGTGAATAAGCCACGGAGGCTCCTGCAGCCTGTGATGACCCGCGGTGGTGCTCCCTGCTTCTGAACACTTGGGCTGGGCTCCAGCCAGGAGTGGGGAGGCCTGCCTTGGAAGCATGGGGAGTCACACTGCATTTGTGCAGGTGTGTGAGTTCACATTTTACAGTAGCGTTTGACGGTCAAAATTTACTTCTGTGGACCTGCTCCTCTCGAACTAGCTCAAAATCCCAAGTGGCTCTAAGTAAGGAAAACTAATTCCATTCTATCCTGGGAGATACACCATTCTTTATTCTGGGAGGCTATAGCCCTCTGTGTCACAGCCTGACTGAAGTACTGAGAGCTACAAAAAATAATTCTGAAATATAAATTAAATCATGCCATACTTCTGTGCAAAACCTTTCAGCAGCATCTCCTCACCCTTAGGTTAAGTTTCAAAATCTTTACCACAGGCTGCAAGGCAGAATCTGTCTCTGTTCTCATTTCCGTCCGTGCTCTGTTCATTCATTGCACACTTCTCAAACATGCCAAGGCAGCTTCAATCCCAACACCTTTGCCACTGCTGCTTCCTTAGCCAGCCCACTTGGACATTTTTTTTTTTTTTGCTTTTTTTGCTTTTGCTTCATTTCATTAAGGCTGCAAATGTTTCCTCCTCACAGATACTTTTCTTTGGTGCCTTATAGAAATAGGGCAATTCCTTTTATTCTCTTTTTCCTTAAGTTGCCTTATTTTTCTTCATAGTATCTGACACTTCTTGGCATTGTATCATCATTTTAGTAATGTATTAGGTACGAAAGTACCATTTTCATCGGTTAAGATAGGCCCAAATATTCAGGAACTTAATCTAGTAGATATACATATAACCTGTTTATTTTCACTGGTATATTTTTCCTCTACCTGAAAAAATTTCATTTAAATCCACTTCTACTAGAAGAATGCAATGCTGGTTGGATTTGTGTGTTCTATTTTGTCTTTTCTATTCTACCCTGTTTAAATTGAGAGATTATCTAGTGTCACAAAATTTTTGTGTGCGTATCACATATAAACTATAACATAAATATACCTTTATACACCATTTTATAATTTATGAAAACTAAAGTACTTAGTAAACATTTACTTCACATCAGGCTCTCATTGCATATGTGATCCAGTCATGATGACACAGAAAACACTCTGCGAAAACAAAAGGTCAAGGAAATGAAGGCCAAGGAATGAATTAAGGCATTTATAAGTTCTGAAAATGATAGCTTAAAATTTTGTTTATTTATTTGACAGGGAGAGAGAGAGAGAGCACAAGCAGGCGGAACAGCAGGCAGAGGGAGAGGGAGAAGCAGGCTCCCTGCAAAGTAAGAAGCCCGACATGGGGCTCAATCCCAGGACCCTGGGATCATGTTGTGAGCTGAAGGCAGAGACTTAACCAACTAAGCCACTGAGGCACCTTGAAAATAATAGCTTGGAAGTATTTTAATTCCATTGAATATGAAGAAGGATAGAAGAAGCTTAACTGGAATTCACAACTGGTTACAAAGGAAAATTTATATGCCTGTGTGGTTGAAAATAACCATGAGTTTTTTAAAGAAGGCTTTAGAATTTTCTTCTGTAGAATTTTTTTTTTTTTTTTAATGAGAATTTTCCCTTGTGGGGATTGTTCAGCTATCACGTAACTCTAGCCTATCATAAGCAAATGGACTATATCCAAAACTACTAAAGAAGGAAATAAAACTTACTATCTAATTATTCGAGGTAATAACATATCTTACTTATAAGAAGACAGAAGATAATCCAACCTCTGCTTATTATATCCTATTTTAATTGGAAAATTAATATATTAGGGGAATACAGCAAATAATTTATGTTATATAATTTCTATTTAAATAATAATTTATAATAAGTAAGATTAGTGGGTTTCATTCAGGAAGGACAAAACAATTTTATAACTTTAAAAGATTTTTTTTGAAATTTATGGTAGAGGTATAGGATAACTTTTCTCAATAGGATATATGAATGATCAAACCTGAATAGATATAAAATGTCTAAAAAAAATACAGCACATATTTATACCTCTTTGACAACTGTACCCAAATGGTAGCTGTTTAGTTTGCAGTTGGATCATTTCTTTTTCCCTTTCTCTTCCCTTTGTCTTTATATCTCCAGTTGACTTGACATAAGCTACACTTTCACTAGCTGTAACCAAAATGCAAATGAGAACCAAGTATTCATTGAACTCCATCTCTTTACCAAGACTGGATAATTCGTAGATGGAAAAACTTAACAAAAAAACTTGTATGGAAATATAATAATTTTTCAAACCAGCACTGGAGAAGTTAAATATTCATTCAAGCAATATGCCCAAGCTGAAAAATAATTATAATATAGTATTTAATTTCTTTGTCTAAAAATATGAGGATAGCATTGAGGATACAGCTTGTACTGATTTTGAAAAAAAGTGAAGCAAAGCCTTCTTTATGAAAACATATATTTAGAATAAAAAATTAGGATCCAAATTATTCATAATAATTAAGGCGCCTCCTCTTCTTACAGGGTTATTCCCTTAGAACATAAAGAAATACTTATTAGTCATTTGACAGAAAAAATAAAGAGAAAAGGATCTAGGACATTAAAAAATACTAAGAAATACTATAAATATGCTAGAATCAGTGGGAACACACATTCACTTAATAAATATTTATTAACTGTTTGCTATATATGCCGTGTAATCCTACAAGGTGAATTTAAATATCTGAGACAAGGCCTATGCCTTTGAAGAGCTCAGCGTACAACGGAGAATATGGCAATGAGTGCTACAATCCTGGCAAGTAGAAATAAAATCTATGAATTAAAAAAAGGGAAACTCATCTATAGGAATAAGTGAAGGAAGTAAAATTTGATTTGAGTTCTGAAGGATAAATCACATACAAACTGAGAAAAGAGTAAAGAACACCTCAATAGGAATAGCCTGTGGAAAGACAAAGAGGCATGTAAAAGAGGGAAGTTCACAAAATGAAAAGTTCACATGATCAGTCTATCTGGTCATTTACAAAGACAATTCCAGGGGCTTATGGGAGGGATAATGGTGAGAAGAAGAGACTGGTGGCAGTGGACCATTTCATAGGCGATTGTAGTTGTATGGGCAAGATGACCCTACATAATGATATATGTTATCATAAATTAGAGATTCATTTTACTTTAGAACAATTACTGATTTTAGTAATTGTGGGCAGCTCATAAATATGAAATGTTTTGAGGTAAGGCTAGGTTTGGGGAGGAGGGTCTTGAGGAAGATTCATTACATAATAAGTTAATAGCAATGAAGTCTTCAGTGTGACGTCTGATGCCTTGGGATGGTGACAGTTCTTTTATATTCAGTTCTCCAAAAGGTATTACCACCATTTCATTTACTTTATCTTTTTTGTTTTGTTTTGTTTTTTTTAAATTTTATTTTTTTATTTGAGAGAGAGAAAATGAGCAGGGGAAAGTGACATAGGAGAGGGAGCAGACTCCCTGCTGAGTAGGGAACTGATACAGTCTGGATCCCAGTATCCTTGGTGTCCCCATTCCAATGTCCTTGGATCCAGCATCTCATGGAGCCTGGCATCCCACATCATGCTTCTGTCCTGCAGGGAGCCTGCTTCTCCCTCTGCCTGCCGCTCCCCCTGCTTGTACTCTCTCTCTCTGATGGATAAACAAAATCTTAAAAAAATCTTAAGGAGTGCAGTCAAAGCGCCTGACTTTGGTTTGGGATCAAATCATGATCTCAGGATTGTGAGATGGAGCCCAGGATTGGGCTCTGCACTCTGTGTGGAGTCCACTTAAGACTTTTCTCTCCCTTTGCTCCTCGCAGCCCTCAAATAAATAAATAATCCTTTTTTTTTTTTTAAGTTAATTTCAGATACCTCTCCGGAGAATGCAAATACAAAAATGAATCCTTCATAAGTAAAAAACTAATAAGCAATAAATTCTACTAGAGAATTTAAAATCTAAAATTAAGTGGATTCATCATTTATTTGAGAATAGTAATGGGTCTTTAAAGTTCTTCTGCAACAAATATAACTTTTAACTTCCTTGAGAAGGGAAATTTTAACTCAATCTCTCCAGGACAGAATGCTAAAAAAATAAAACACAACCACTCCAAACCTCTCTACCATTGAGCACAACACTATAATCACAAATCCACAACACATGTTTCATAGTTCATGGCCACCGATTTGTTTGTATATTGAACACAATGGTTTGCTTCTTTTGTGTTTCTTAAAAAAAACAGTAACTTACAAGAGAGACCTCAAATCACATACGTGAGAGAAAAAACTTAAAAGTCAGAATTTCATCTGCTAGGCTTATATCTTTTAATTTTATGAGGTAATGGAAGTCTTAAAACTTTTATGAATAAATAACAAATGAGTCAAGCACACAGACCTCCTAAGACATCCTTTCTGGATACCATCTTCTAACTTAGCATTCAGTGATTACCATTCTATGTTCCATGCTAAGGTGCTCAAGGAAAACAACTTCTTATTGAGTGAAATATACAAGGACAGCAAATCTTTTAAAATTTGCATGTTGTTTTGGGAACCTTTTTAAAAGGAACTGTAAGCCAGCATATGGAAAGTTATAAATGTGGCCCAAGTCTGCCTGGAATCTAATTAGAGATGCCTTCCAGCTGTTGCCACTGCCTGGAGCCTCTACTTCCTTTTACTCGCTCCTTCCAAAACACCATGGAAAAGAAACTGAACAACAGCACTCCTGATGCAACTTGGACTCAGTGAGGTAGCTCAGTGAAAAAAGAGATGACAGATCAGCCACCTTATTGAATGCCCCTGTACATAAAGCATTGCTCTATGAAAATCCAGTCTAATTAGGGAGAGAGCTATAGCACCAAAATTAGGGTTAAATTAAAAATTACATGCATAACCGGTAGTACAATATTATCAATGCTATGACTAAAGATAAAATGTGGTCTAAGGTTTCCCTATGTGTACAGAAATTAAGAAATCCATTAGTAATTTTTCCATTTGTACCATTTTCCCCAAACCAAACACCTGTGATAATTATAGATGGTCTGTAAACCATTTACTCTGACAAATATCAGGCCCCTATGTCACAGATTTTATATATTTTTGCTCTATGGATTTTAACCTGAATATCTCATTGGTAGCTGTAACATATATACAAATGCATGCATAACAGTGCTTAAGGTGAGGAGGGTTTGGAGTAAGGCAGACCGACATTGATCTGGATCTTCAAGGATAAGACTTAAATAGGCAAGAGAAGAGGGCAATTGTGATAAAAATGTACCACTTCCAATTTTTTAAAGATTTCCTTTCCCCTAAATCCCATTTTATTTTCTGCTATATCTTCACCCACATCCTCAAGCACATGTCTCACTATCTTGAAAATACCCTCTCTTTGAATCTGCTACTTTTTAAATCACCAGAGTATTTCTCTCTTGCCTTTGTTTCAAAGTCAAACTTCTCTCACAAATTACACCACTCTCTTATTCCTATTCCACCAGCCCTTTTAGTAACCTCTCCAAAATCAAAGCCATTCATGGTTTTAGTTTTTTTGGGGGGGCGTGTGATAAAAATGATGTTTTTCTTCTTAAAATAGCAACTTAAAAGCACTATAAATTTTTTAAAATAATAACTAGAACTGTCTAAAAAGAACATTTCTTTCCAGGCAAATGTTAAATTAAGTAATGTGCCTGAAATTGCTGTAGACATCTTTCTGAGTGGTTCACACAGAACATAAACCTTATAAGCCAACAGCTCACTGTGGGGGAAAATAATTTCTGTTCACCCTCAATCCAGTGTTCTGTTAACAGCTTTACTTCTAAATACACATAACATTTCCTTTAAAAAACCTTCTGTTTAATATTTCAAATGCACAGACTAGTTCTGATCTAGTGAACTGATTCCCTAATATTGAATCATTCTGGCCAAACATGAGTCAGAGTTATAAAGCTTTCTGAGACAGTTAGCTATTAAAATGTTAGGGACATATGTGAACCTGTGAACAATTTCACAGTCTCAAAGGAGACAGAATTTTTAGCTTTTATGAAAGACCAGAGTAAGAGGGAAGTAAGATTTTACTGTTTTCATGTCTTAGTTTTTCTGAATTTCAACATTTACTAGAGGAACCTCAGTTTGCTATAATTTTTTTTATATAGGATTTACAGTGATCATGTGTAGCATTTATACAAAAATTTTACAGACATGTGCTATGTTTTAGTTTATATTTATTTACCATGATATTTTTAGACCACTTGGCAACTACAATGGGATGGCAATGTGTGGGATTAATTATTTCACAGAATGTGTTTATATGGTTGCATATTATCAAAAGGCATTTGGTTTCTGGAAGCAGAATGCAAATATAAAGACAAGCAGCACAGTTTAAAGTCAGAATATTTGCCCCCTTCCATTTTGATTAATGTCTACTTTGATTAATGGTATATGATCTACCAGCCACCCAAACAGACCTTTCCTGAAGTTTATAGCTTCTCTTCTTTCATTTCAAGCTATGTTCTTTTGGGGATTCAGCAATATCCATTCTAATACGGATTATCTCTTGAAGTTTTGCTCTCTTTTCCATTCTTATTACTATGTCTTTCCAACTTCTCATTTCTCATTTTTGCAACTTCCCACTGATTTCATTACTACAGAATTACAGACATAATAATGAGGCAGTAGAGTCATAGTAGGCATTTCATAGACTATATAGAAGGAGGAAAAACTTTAAGTACTAGTTCTCAATAAAAGTTCTTCAACACGCTTACCTATAACTTAATAATTAAATAATAGCGTCCTGGTACTCTTTATTGGGCTACTGAAATGGCATTTGCAGACAAGAAAAGAAAAACACCTTGAAAGTCTGATATTACTTGGAAAATCTTCTCTATCCTACAGATATTGTTGCTTCATTATTATTTTCCTTGTACTTCCATGTTCCCTAATAGGATATGAAAGGCTTTCATGCCCCTGCACTATAGCATCATGATACCCAGGATGCTGGGATCATGACCTGAGCTGAAGGCAGCCACTTAACCAACTGAGCCACCCAGGCGTCCCTATTCTCTATTCTTGAGAATGACTGAATTGTCCACAAAGTACTCATTTGTAGCACTAAGTCAGTCACATATCTTTCTTGACCTCTTGGGAAATAACTCCCAGAGTAGATAAAATAGGCCTGAATATCTCAAACCATGACCCAGGAACCCTGGAGATTGGGCAGAGGGGCTCTGAGCCTGCCTTCGAAGGAAGGGGTTGAGGCTAGGAAACTACCAGGCTCTCTACTCTCATCTGTTTTATATACTGAGCTTTTCCATCAAAGGCCTCACTTGAATAAAAAGTTCCACCACAGAAAAAGAGTTTGTAAGTCACAGAACAAGTTTCAAGTCCAACAAGGAAATAAGTCAATTTACATGTGGCTGATAAACCTGTGAATTGGCCAGTTCCTTGAGGTCAAAAGGAAGCCCTGGAACAAAGCAGGGACTATGTGGATCCTACGTAGACCACTGAAGGCGTGAGGCTACAGCCCTGATTCCAGGCCCAGAAAGGCCAGGAAAGTCCTCAGCAATGGGAAGTGAGGCAACTCCTACAGGACAGGACAACATGGCTTCACTGAAGTTTCCCATAAATATTTAAAATAAGGGGATTTTTGAGGAGAAATTTCAGATTGTAAAAGACTCTTGAGATCAGTGTTCTTTAAGAAATAATTTTAAGGGGCGCCTGGGTGGCTCAGTGGGTTGAAGCCTCTGCCTTCAGCTCAGGTCATGATCCCAGGGTCCTGGGATCGAGCCCCACGTCTGGCTCTCTGCTCCGCAGGGAGCCTGCTTCCTCCTCTCTCTCTCTGCCTGCCTCTCTGCCTACTTGTGATTTCTCTCTCTCTGTCAAATAAATAAAATCTTTAAATAAAATAAAATAAAATAATTTTTAAAATTTCTCTTGCCTCAGTATTAAATTTTTTACAGTGCTTATCCTTCAAAATCCAAGAAAGGGAAAGTGAGGGCTCACTGTTAGGTCAGATGGAGGGTGGACCTCTCAGTCTTTTTTTTTTTTTTTTTTTTAAGATTTTATTTATTTATTTGACAGAGATCACAAGCAGGCAGAGAAGAAGGCAGAGAGAGTAGAGGAAGCAGGCTCCCTAATGAGAGAGAGCCTGATGCCTATGCCACTGGATCCCAGGACCCTGAGATCATGACCTGAGCCAAGGGCAGAGGCTTTAACCCACCCAGGTGCCCCTGGACCTTTCAGTCTTAATACTAGGGGGTAACTGAGGTGAATGAACATACTGAAACAAACATTTATCTCACTAAAGATTTATCTCTGTAGCTGCACAGCTTCTAACTCTTTGCCCCAGGAAACAACACAGAAGCCAGCACACAACTTACTCAGGGTGGTTCATAGTTATTTAGAGAACAATTTTATTAACTCAGAGAACAAAAAGAATAGATCAGCAACATGGAAAAAATTTTTTAAATGACTTTTCTAAATATAAAACAGTTGTTCTGTTTTTAACTATTTGTAAACTAGGAGACAAAAGAAGCACACCTGAAATTTAAAAAAAAAAAAAAATCTTACCAGAAATAAATCCTTAAAAGTCATAACTCCATAAATGCAGGTGAAGATTCAACCACCAAGTGCCACTCAGACAACTCTGGCCTTGACATTAATCCAAGAGAAAAAAATGAGAATCATGAGTGTGCGCACGTGTGTCTGTTTGTGGTGTATACACCTGACATTTAATCTGTCTGAAGTAGCAGCATTTTCAGTGTAATAGCAATAGAGAGGAGCGTCCAGTTTTTACATTGGCTGTGCTTGTTGGTTTCCTTTCTTCAGCAACCATCTGAGCAACTCTCATACTAGTAATATGTTCTGTACTAATAATGGTAGGGTTTGTGTCTTCAAATCTGAGGTGGCAAAGTGATGGGAAGGGCGGCTTCACCTAGTTAATGCCATTCTGGGCAACTTTGGGGCCAAAGGAGGTCCTGTTGTAGTTCTTGTCGTAACAGAGCCACCTCCTCCACATTCCCCTGTACTGCTTTATCTTTCCTTTGAAATGTTAGTAAGTGGCTGAGCTGGAATTCAAATGCAGATCTTCTAACTCCACCTACTCTGCTCTTCCGCAGACCTACTGCTAAGTGAAAAAATGCGATGTTCCGGCACGCCTTCATAATGTGAAAACTCAGAGTCTGGCGAAGGAGAAGGGAGAACAAAGGCTCTCATGTACTGGTGGGCTTTGAAGTGTAAAATGTAACTGCTGAAGGCATTCCTGCAATTTGTAATCGGTAGTAACTTCACCTGCTTGAGTGAGCCCCCCTTTTTTTTTTCTGCTAATAGCGAAATGAACGACCTTACAGTTGTCCTCGACTCCTCTTTTTTTCTCCCAAACTATCTGTACTCCATGAAAATATTTTATCTGCTCTACCTGTGGAGATTCTGTATACTCAGAATCTACTGCTTTCCATCACCCCTCTCCACAGCCTGTCATTTCCCCACACACGGTAATGGATAATCGCTTACCAGGGCTTCCTATTACAAACCTTAAACTTACTTCTACAATCTATCCTCAACACAAGCACTGAAGCAATTCAGTTAAAACCAAGTTAGGTCATGTCACGCCTCCGCTCCAAGCCTTCCATGGCTCCCATTTTGCTCACAGTCCCTATCCTGCCCAGGCCTGCGCTGCATTACAGAATCTGGCTCCTTTAATGACCTGGGCCCCACCTCCTCTAATTGTCCCCTATCCTCCCTCTGACCAGTCTAGCTAGATGGGCTTCTTAATGGCACCAAAGGTGCTCCTACCCCAGGGCCTATGCCTATGCCTCTGCCCTTCTGTCTGCCCAGAGCACCAACACAACAAGACTCCCTCTATTACTTTTTTTTTTTTTTTAAGATTTTGTTTATTTATTTGACAGAGAGAGAGATCACAAGTAGGCAGAGAGGCAGGCAGAGAGAGAGGAGGAAGCAGGCTCCCTGACAAGCAAAGCGCCCCATGCGGAACTCGATCCCAGGACTCTGGGATCATGACCTGAGCCGAACACAGCGGCTTAACCCACTGAGCCACCCAGGCGCCCCCCTCTTTTACTTTCTTAATGAGGCCTTCCATGACCTCCACAACACTGCCCTCTTAACTTCCATCCCCTTTCCTGTCGCGTTTTCCTTCACAGAGCATAGCGTCCTCTAGCACACTATATATTTCACTTCTTTGTATCGATCTCCTTGTACTAAAATATAAAAGTCATGAGAACAGGGATTTTTGTAGATTTGTGTTGACTGATACATCTCCCGGTGCCTGGAATGGTATCTGGCAAAGAGTAGGTACTCAGTATTGAATGAATGAATGCTAAATGAATCTTGGTGAAATAAAAACAAGAAGCCCGATTACATCAAGGGTGATTACCTCCAGAACCATTAACTGGTAACGGAAAGCTTCATGAAGGTTTACACATGAATGTGACTAGTCAATGCGTAGTTTTCTCCTGTATAAGAACTTCTAAGGGTATGTATTTAACCTTGGGAGACTCCTTTGTAAGACTGAGAAATATTAACGTTCACCTTCCTCATAGATTTGTGGTGAGGCTTAACATTTGTCTTATAAAATTTAAAAAAAACCTCTCTATTTTAAATTATGTATTTATTTTGTTTTATTATTTTGGCATCTGTGATCACTCAGAGCTACATCAGGAAAGAGATCTGAGAAGTTCTATTGTTAAAACCAAATCACTGAATTATTTTAGCAAATTTCAGACTGTTGACCCAAGTGACCTAATTTCATTTAAAGGTAAATGATGACAATGAATTCCTCAACTAATTCAAACCAGTTAGAACACTTAAAAAAAAATCAGGATATGTCTGAACTCATCCTGAACCTGATGCAAACTAGATCAAATTCTTAATGTATTGATTTAAACAAGACCTCAAAATAAATGTCCATTTTCTCCAAGTTGGCATTGTGATAGAAAGGTTCTAAAAGAGAACAATGTGCTAAAATATCTATATCTCCTAGCACCTTTAATTTCGCGATTTAGTTCTCAGAAATTCGGTTGCTTTTGCTCTTGAGCCAATTGCTTTGCCCAAAATAGGAATCTTTTTTATCATTCATTTTGTGGGAGAGCTGAAAGCACATTAATAGAGAAGCTGTCTCTTCCAGGAGCCAGATCCACATAACCTGAAACAAGTCTTCAGCTACAGAGGATATAAAGAAAACTGCACGAATTAACTACATTTGCTACTTGGATGGCATTTAAATTAAACAGTCTTATGCATATAGTGGCTGTTAAATGGTGGAAAAGAAAAAAGAAAGAAGATGGTAATAAACAATCATGGAGTCTTCGAGACCAAAATTGTATTGCACTGTAACTCCGCATTCATTGTGGTCTCCAGACCAGCAACTTTGTTATCACCAGGCTGTTTACTGGCAATGAGGAATCTCGGGCCCCATCCAGGACCTTCTGAAACAAAATTTCTGGGTGGAGCACAGAGGAATGATGGCTTTAATAAGCTCTCCAGGTAATTATTAGGCATTGCATTATTATGTACATCTTACAGTTCTAAATGTATAATTGTTTATATTTAAGAGGTTAGGGTCGATAATACACATGAAATAAATCCTTACATCTTCCCAAAGTCAAATTTAAACAACATTTTATAGGAGGTAGGTCTCTATTACTTCAAAACATAGTAACAAAAACAGAGCTGGGATTATTTTAAATCCCTTTGGACCATTTAAATTCTTTGTTTCATCTCATTATGAGAAAGTATAGTTTGATTAACAATTTAAGCATTACTAATGTTGAAAGGCAAGCTAATAGCGTCATCCTTAATTTAGATATGAAACAAGTGAATAATAAGAACTTATTCCAATTTCTCCAAATTGTATGAGAAAACCAGTTTGAAAATGAGTTTCTGCTTTTTAGAATAGCTATATTTATTTTAGCCCGTTGTGGCTTTACTTGAATAAAATGTTTATTAATTTCCATTCAAAAGAGTAGCTATGCAGCTATACTAAACCCATCTTGTCAACGATCTGAGTAATGTAATGGAACAATCACAGTGTTAGGGTTGGAATTCTAGCCTCATTACTTACTATGGGATTTTGGCCAAGATATTTTACTTCTGTGAGCTTGATTTCTTCATATATAAAATGTGGGTAATAATAATTACCCTTGAGTTATGAGGTCTATATACATATTGGAAGAAAGAGAGATATATACATAGACATATTAGAGAATATATATTATAGAATGATATATATGTGTGTGTATATATATATACACACACACATATATATAATTTCTTAACACTTGTTAAGTGCCAAATAAATGTTATATCTCTATTCCCAAGATTTTATCTTCAACTAAACCTTTTAGTTAGAAAAATTTATGATTAAATTATACTTCAGAGCATTGAAAGACAACCAAACTAGAACCAAAGCAAAAAAAAGAAAAAAGAAACCCAACCTGATTTCAAGTATTTGGGATTATATTTTCAAATATGTTAAAAATTATCTAAACTAACAAAACTTTCTTTATTTTTTTCCCTATAGTGAGGGGAGGGGCAGAGCGAGACAGAATCTTAAGCATGCTCAATGCCCAGTGTGCAGTGCGATGTGGGGCTCAATCTCACGACCCTGAGATTATGACATGAACTGAAATCAAAGGTCTTACACTTAATCGGCTGAGCCAGCCAAGTGCCCTAAACTAAAACATTTTAAATTTGATAAGTTCAATACACTCAGTTCACATACTTTTATTACAGCCTTATTCTGTCCAAAAACATGGTGTGTTCAAAGTATATAATACAGTCTTTAATCTTATTCTATTCAACCCTGAAGATAATCTTTTAAAGTCTGATAAAACAATTAAAAAATTCTAGAGGTCTTCAGATCCAAGATTATGACAAATCTTTTTATAAATTTCTAATAAATCACAGATTTATTAAAAATGTTAAAATTATCAATAATTTATAGTATACATTAACATTGTGCTATAGATTATTCATTATTATTTCTGTCAATGGAATTTTGAAGTAAGGTAATGAGCCCATGATTGGCAGTTTGAGGAGATGAGAAATTTTGAAATAGTAGTTCTAAAGAATGCAACATATACTAAAGGAAGTTAAAAAAATCACTGGGCATTTTTGAGTGCCTATTTTGGATTTGTGGTCATGAATTTAATCCAATATTGATTGCCACTCATCTTCCTGATGCAATGTATCTCTTGGCTGGACCTTATTAGAAAGTGAATGCTGCCAAACCATGCTCACAAAGCCTGTGTGGATACCGTACATAGAAGAATCCAATAATCCCATATGGTCCAGTTAGTTTCCTCAGCATCTTTCTCATCTAGGTCTGGTTCCCTTACCCTCTCCAATGACGTCGGAGAACAACCAAGTATTGAGAAAAGCACAATTTATATCCTCAGCAAGGGGACAATGACCTCGTGATTATTTCTGGCTTGTCTTCCCTACAAGGCTCAGATGGTTAGTAGATTGGTGTTGGTGTTATGATAGCGATGTATTATTATTGATTCTATTTGATCAGTGGAAAGAATTCCTATCCATTGTCATAAAATTAAGGGATTGGAAAAAATTACATGTGATATCCCTTTGAATTCTAAGAATTCTAGCACTGTGTTGGCTGTCACAATCATACCCAAGAAAAGGTGTATAAAGCCTACAAAAGGTAAACCCAAAAGGTTCATGAATATTGTCAGAGTTTTTGGTAAGGCTCTACATATCCCCAATTTGGAAAAAAAAATTTTTTTAAAAGTACTTGAAACTTTGGAAAGATTTTTGCTTTTCTGTTCAAAATAAATGCCCTGTAGAATTCAGTTATACCTAAAACCAGAATGTATATATTATGTATTATATGTCCTCTATACATTTTCACCAACATGATCTTGTTTAATAGGATAACCAAACCAGAAAGTAATAGTCTGTTAGCTCCTATCCCTCTCATTTGATGAGACTCACCAGGCATGAAGTAACCTATCTAAGGTTTCACTGTAGGAGGGAACTGGTGTTTAGACCCAGGTCTTCCATCCTATGCCTACTGTCCTTCCCAGATAGCACACTGCTCCTCAAATAACTTCTACTTAACATGGTTGCTTTCTCTGAACATGATAAAGTTAAAATTATAGTTGAGCAATTGCTTAAAGTTCTTACCAATCTGAATATTTGTGTCTACCTAACTCTATGAAATATAGTATCAAATCTCAGTTGATCAGCAATGGTGATTCAGTAAAATTATTGAAGAAATATTGATTGAGAGTCTGTTTATCAATAGTCATTATCTGTGGGATAGCTTAAAGTTATCCAGCATGAAGATAATAACCAAGATGATTAAGATTTATATAAATAAATAAATATATTTATTTGTATGTGATAGGTTTCTATTCTCTATGTTCTATGTACAGAATGCCACTTAATCCTCACAATAAACCCTTTGATGTAGGTACTGTAATTATCATGGTCATTTTCCCATGAGAAAATGAGGCATATATAGCTTAAGTTATATGGCTGGTATCTTACAGAATCCTTCCTTTTAATCAGTAGGAATTTGTGTGTGTGTGTGTGTGTGTGTGTGTGTGTGTTTTAATAGACTATGTTGTAAGAAGTTTAGAGTTCAGGGGCACCTTGATGGCTCAGTTGGTTAAGCATCTGACTCTCGGTTTCACCTCACAGGTTGTGATCTCAGGGTGGTGAGATCAAGCCCCACACTGGGCTCCATGCTCAGTGCAGAGTCTGATTGAGAGTCTCTGCCTCTTTCTCTCCCTTTGCCCCTCCCTGCTTAAATAAATAAATAAATAAAATCTTTAAAGAGACAGAAGTTTACAGTTTAATGTATTGTGCATTTTGGAATTGGAAGGAAATAGGTGCATAAATAATTACAAATATTATAAAGATATAAAGAGGATAGGCTGTAGGGAAAGAGAAGAATGCATTTGATTCTGCCTGGACGAGGGTAAGAAAATGATCAGAGAAGGATTGGAGAAGATAGGAAAGTAGTAGAGGATCTGGAGGGATGCAATAAATTGGAGAATTAAGGATAGTCTATCAAAGGGAAACCTGCTTAGGTGGAAACAGGGGGGCTGGGAGACATAGCCCTTGTGGGAAAGTATAAGTACCTTGGCCATGATAATCCAGAGAAGGTATAAATGGGAATGTGTTGGGAGATTGTACAAGAATTTTATCAGAAGCTATATTTTGAAGGTCCTTATATAGAAATCTTAGGAATAAGGCTTTAGCCTATAGGTAATGGAAGTTTCTAGAAGATTTTAACCAGGGGAGTGGTGTGATTTTGATCGTGTTGAATTTTACCCGGGTCCTAATATTAGAGGCAGATGCTGCAGGGAATATAGTCATTTAGAAGGTGACTGAAATAGTGGTCACAGAGCATAAAAAATTTCAATTCCCATGAAGCCAAGAGCAATGTCTTAATTCAAAACAACTTATTGAGGACCTACTGAGCTGTAGACCCTGGGTGAACTAGCATTCAAAGCTGAATGAGATATGTTAATGATATTCAGTAAAATTTTAAAGTTGTTTTTGATCGAAGGAATTTGAAATAATTAATCATCAGCCTTTTCATTACCCTATTTCCATTTCTTCTCATTTAGTGTTGTACTCTTAATGTCATTGTTTAAATATGCATCTGCTTTCAGTTGTCACAAGCTTAGCAGGGTTCCATCACATTCTGCCAAGCATGATGACAACAACACACACCATCTCCAAGTGCAGAAATTGAAAAAGTATATGTCCCTAATCATCTTCCTGAACATCTCAGAACTAATAATATCATGCAAAAAAACTCCTGTATAGAAATGAAAGCATATGAGATTTCATTTTAACTCTTTGCACTGATAGACTGAAATTGGAAGAGATATGACTGTATCACAGAAAACTTAAAAAAAAAAACAAACTATTCCTTTAAAGTTTGCATATGCTTAAAAATTATAGAGCTGTAGCTCTAAATTTAAAATAATTTTTACTTAAAAGCTATATCATACTTAAAAGTTCTCACACTGTTTTCATATATTAACTCAATTGATCAGTTTAAGGTTGGCAATATATATATAATAACATTATTCCTTTTTTTTTTCACAGGTGAAATCATGGAATCCTAGAGAGATTAAACTACTTGTTCAAGTTCAGTCAGGAATTTGTTCATTAAATCAGCACTGTAATTCAGATTTCCTCACTATAAATTCTATGCTATTTCTGCTCTATTTGCCTGCTAGAAGGAAATAATCATTTATTCATCTATTCATTCATTTGTTCATTCACTCATTCTTTACACATACACTTAGTGCCTATTAGTAGAAAGCACTGTGAGATTTATGGAGCTTATAAACCAGAGGTATGAGGTCCAGTGACAGCTATGAATGAGGTAGAAATCATGTGTAATAAGACAGTAATAGAAAGGATTATGAAAGGTCATCACTGGAATAAATTATTTCTGGCTAAGGAATCATGGAAAGCTATACAGGAAAGGTAGTATTTTAGGTGAGTCTGAGTGGCTGGCATTTAGGCAAAGAGAGATAGGGCATGAATTCCAAGGGGTGGAAACAGTATGTGCAAAAGAAGGAAGAAAGTGAAGTATGGAATGTGCTCAAGAAACAGTGAATCATCCTTTTTGCTTGAGGGGAGTGTGAAGCTTGAGAGAGGAAAATAAGGCTAAAAACTATTTTAAAGACTAGACTAATATGCTTACAATTTTCATATCAGGCAGAATGAGGTTATGAAAACAGCAAGGGTCTTGTTGAAGACACCCAAGTTTAGGTTCAAATACAGGCTCTGTTGTTTAGAAGCTGTGTGACTGTGATCAACTTACATAATTTCTCTATAACTTTCATATATCATCCATGAAAGGAAGACATCTGTTAAATATTTCAGAACTATTTTTTCAAAATAATAAAAATAGTTTACTTTCAGGGTAGGTGTGAAGATCAAATGACAGGATATTTGAAAAGTGACTGGTACAATAAGGTGGTCAGTAAAAATTAATTTCTGGTCCAATGCTGTGGTAGTCAGGGCAACCCAGGGGGTGTTTGCTGAGGCTGGTGATGTAATGAGAGTCATGGTGGAATAAAGCAAATATGCTGAGTGAATCAGAAGAGAGAGGGAGTAAATGATTAGAGGAAAAAGTCTTTTCTGCAACAGAGCACAGAGGGAATGAATGTCTCAATGAGGTAACACTACTGGGAATATTTACTATCTAGAATGATAAAAGAACACTGCAACACACTCTAATTAAATCAAAGTAAAATACAGAAAAAGATTGTAGTGAAATTAATTCTGGAATATTGCTGTGGGGAAAAAATCTGAATGAAACCAAACTTTGAAATAAAAGAGGCTTTCATACTGAGCTCATATTAGAATCAGGGGCTCTAAGTCTTTCGCTTCTCTCACCTTTGATCTCTGGGAGAGGTCATCTGGATGAAACGAAATGTTCTCAACTCTCCATACCTGGATAAATGTCCACCTTTCAGAACAGCCACTCAGGAAACTCACCCAGGATTACCTGAATAGAAATTCATTTCAGAGGGAACCTTTTTTAAGAGACTCATTTAAAATTAGGGACTTTGATCACAAGAGTGTGCCAATAGCTTACTTGACCATGATTCTACTGTCAGAAAAACCTATGAGGTCAAACAGGAAGAGGCAGCTATTTGTTGAATGGCCTTCTCTGTTGAGCTGTTCTTTTTGAAATGGATATGTGAGGCTTTAAAGCTACCCTCTTCTTTGTTGTTACAGTCATTTTCCAAAGCCAAAGTGAGGCTTGGAAGAAAAATTCTGTTTCTTCTAAACTTCTAACCATAAACATTTTTCTAGATGTTTATGCATTAACTAAATATTTACAAATGTAATAAGCAAACTCTTAGCAACTGATATTTATTGTGTATTCTCAGTATGTGGAACACTACTTAAAACTAGGCTTTGGATAAAAGAAGTGGATGGAAGAGAAAGCATGTATGACTCTTGATGTTATGTTTACAATAGAAGCAGAGGGGAAATGTATGTGGATCCACATACCTACAAAATGGAATCACTAAACCCTACTCTCCTTAGCTTCTGTGACTCTTCCTCCTGTGAGAGTGGCTGAAAGAATTCAATTACTTTTTCAGGGTTTTCAACATAGCATAATTGTTGACTGATAATCTCGTACCTAGAAACGATACTCTGTAAACTCCCAAGAGACCTGTTTCCCTGCCAGTACAGTCCATTGCAGTCTACAGAAGAGGCCTACATGGATCCTATCTTCCTGGACCAGATGAGGCGCCCAGAGTTCCTGACTTGTGTGTCTGACTATATACAGTATGGCTGTAGTAGTTGCTGATGAAGGGTCAGGAGCTCATTCAATCTCCAGAATGAGACTAAAATTAAAACTGAACACTTATCATTTCCTAGGAGATCGTGTAGAAAAAATCCTACCATGCCTTTTGGCACCATTTGTGTTTTCACTCTAACTCCAGTTTTCCCAATGTATTGTCTTTCACACGGATTCTAATCTCTATATATCTCTATACATCTCTACTCTGATTCGACCAATCCCTCTCCACTGCTATCTCCCTAATTTTTGCCAAGAAGCCTTCTGTTACTGAAAGTCTGACATTAGCAAAATGTCCTCCTAGTTCCTCACTGGCACTTTCAGACAATTTTGGCTCTTGCCTTCATTTAAAAGCTCAACTTATTTGAAAAGCAAGGCAACAGGTCATAGAGACTACCTTTCCTATTTGACTCCTTCACCTACCCAGTTCCAGACCCTGCACTCATAAATGATTCCAGCACCTGGTTCCCCATCCTCTTGAATGTTGCTTCTCTCACTGTTGTTAATGATTTCAATATCTGCTGAAGTGATCTATCCAATAGCTTGCCCTTCTAAAACTGTGCCTTCCTCATGTCTGAAGATGTTTTCTTCCACCTCACCTTAGCATCCATGCCCCTGACATTTCCCAAAACTGTACTACTCACACAATTTTGATCCCAAGCTCAAATTTCTCCATCTAACAATATTTATCTAGCTTCCCATGTTTATTACAGTATCCTCACTTCAACCGCAGCAAGACAGTCAATTCATCGACCCTGGTGATTTCTTAGAGAATATTAGCTCCTTATTGTCTTCCTCTTTTCCTTGCCAATTTAGAGTCCGTGATCACATTATCTGCCAAAGCCCCAAATCTAGTTAAATCTATCTTTTTAAATTATATTTATTTATTTGACAGAGAGAGAGAGAGATCACAAGTAGATAGGCAGGAGTTGGGGGGAAGCAGGCTCCCTGCTGATCAGAGAGCCAGATTCATGGCTCCATCCCAGGACCCTGAGATCATGACGGGAGCCAAAGGCAGAGGCTTAACCCACTAAGCCACCCAGGTGCCCCTTAAGTCTACCTTTTCAATGGCACTTCTTCTGCACATCAGCACCAGGCCATGGCACAGGAAAAACAAACAAACGATGACCGATCTCTGTTTAAATTTATGACCGCAAATCTCAAGTGGGCTCAGTTGAATGCCCTGTATTTGTATAGCATTTCTCTACTTAATTCACTTTTTCATTCTTTTAGAAGAATATTTTTCTATTTCTGTCTTTAAACCTCCAGATCTTTATTCTCAGCTAATGACCTCATTTGTTATTTCACTTAGAGAGTAGAATAATTGAGAAAAGAACTACTCCCTATTCCAAAACCAAATCTCCCAACCTATTTGCATTTGTACATTCATATTTTCCCTTCTCCCATATTAAAATGAATGAACCGTTAAAGAAGAGCTAAGGCAAGTCAGATAACTTACATTCCAGATATCAGTATTATAAAGCTGTAAGAGTTAAGAATGTAGTATTGGCACAAGGATAGACAAAGAAACTACTGGAACAGAATAGAGTCCACTGCAGTGTAGTGGAGAAAGTACGGCTTTTTTAATAAATAGTGTGGGTCCAATGGAGATACACATGGGAAAAAATAGTCTTGAACCCTGACTTATACCATAACAGAAAATTAATTTCAGATGAATTATAGATCTAAATATTAAAAAAAACAATAAAACTTTTAGAAAAAAAGATCTTGATTTAGTCAAAGATACCTTAAATAGGATATAAAAAGAAAAGAGTCTTAACTAGGCTACATTAAAATTAAAACCTTCTGTTCATCAAAAACACTATTAAGAGTGAAAAAGTAAGCCATGGAGTGGAGGAAGACATCTGCAGTACAAATATCTGACAAAGAAACAGAATATATAAATAACTATCACAAATCAATAAGAAAGAACAATCACCTAATGAGAAAATAGACAAAGACTTTAAAAGATACTTCTTAAAAGGGAATATTTAAATAGTCCATAAAAATATAAAAGGATGTCCAAATTCATTACTCACCTGAGAAATGCAAATTTAAGCCATAATGGTATACCGTGTGTAACAACCAGAATGACTAAATTGAAAAAAAAAAAAATCAAATGTTGACAAAGATACGAAATAACTAGAACTCTCCATACATTGCTAGGAGTGTGAACTGGTAAGAGTGTAAACTGCTGGAAACACTTTGCGAAACTATCCACAGAAAATGAATACACGCATAACCCAGTAATCTAAGTTCTTGATAGATGTCCAAAAAGATCATATACATATGTTCATCAACAAACACATACAAATACATTTATGGCAGCACTATTTATAATGCCCCAACACTGGAAACCACCTTAATGTCTGTCAGCAGTAGAATGGATGAATAAATTGTCATATATTTATACAAAAGAACACTGTTCAGTAATGAGGATGAATGAATTAATTACATCTACGGGCAACAACATGGAAAAGTTTTACTAATGTAATGTTAAAAGAAAGAAGGCAGACATGAAAGAGTACATTTTCTATAATTCCATTAAGATACAGTTCAAACACAAGGCAAAAATTAACCTGAGGTGTTAGAAGTCAGGAGAATGACTACCCTTGGCAAGAAGAAGGAGTTTTTTTTAGCACAAAATGAATTTATCAAATATCCTATTACAAATACACATTTGAGTTACCTTTGCAATTTATAAAAATCATCATCATGGCACTTCAAATAGAAAAATTAACAACAAAATAGTAAAAAAACAAAATTATTGCCAAAGATATAAATTTAGTTCAGGTTGTCAATTTTTCCTAAAGTCTGCATAAAATGCATGTCTAAATTTTGCAGAACTTTTCTTTTTTTAAGATTTAGTCATTTATTTGAGAGAGAGAGAGAGAGATTGAGACAGCACACAGCAGAGGTGGGGAGAGGCAGAGGGAGAGACAAAATCCTCAGGCAGACTCTGCACAGAGCCAAAAATCAAGAGTCAGACACTTAATGGACTGAGCCACTCGGGTACCTCTAAATTTTGCAAAACTTTTAATTCTCTTTCTGAAGCCTTCATTATATTCTTTTAAGAAGAAATGATGTCACGGGGTGCCTGGGTGGCTCAGTGGGTTAAGCATCTGCCTTCGGTTCAGGTCATGATCTCAGTGTCCTGGGAATGAGCCCCTCATCAGCCTGCCTGCTCTGCAAGAAACCTGCTTCTCCCTCTGCCTCTACCCCTCCTCCATTCTTGAGTTTTCTCTCTCTTACATGAATAAATAAAATCTTTTAAAAAAGAAAAAATGATGTCATTTAGCCATGTCTTTATTTGTAAAACTGTGAAAAACAAAACAAAAGGTGAGAAAATTACTTCGAAATAAATCAAACATAGACAGCCACTTTCTCAATCGAACTTTTTTATCACCAGGCCAACTCTGAACACATACAGTGCTGTTTCAGGAAGTCCCATGTACAGAGCCCCTGCATTACTACGTCTCTTGAAATTTTTTTTGCCATAACTATAATACAATGAACATAACAACAGCAATTATCTCATAGGGTGTTTTAAAGATTAAGTGAGATAAAAATGCATTACCCTGGAACAATGGATGTTAGTACTTAATAATTACACCCTTAATTTGTATTGATATTGTTAACATCAGAATAACCTGAAGTGTTTGCTAAATAACTACGGATTTCTGGGCTCAACCCCAGACCTACTGAAGCCAGATTGCTAGCTGGGCCTGGAAATCTGCATTTTAACTAGCTTTTTGAGTGATTCTTTTCATAGATTTAAATTTGAAGACCACTATCCAGAGATTAAGGCTTATTTCTTACTTATTCCTCAGAGCTCCAATACAGGGATCTGTCTGTGCACAGTAAATGCTTGCTGACAGTCTAACTGATATTTAATATTACCAGATGGGTATGATATAAATTATTAAAGCAATCTGGAATTTGCAGCACATTTATGCAGTATAGGGGAATAGATTTTTACATTTTGAACTTCAGCAAAACCTAAAAGGAGGCTTGATTTGTTAATAGTATTAAAAGTAGCCTCAGTTTTAATCATCTTAACTTTCTTTATGAAAGATTTGAATCCTCTCATATTTTGCATAACACATTTTTCACTTTAATTCAGGACAGTTAGGTTTTTATTGCTCTTCGTTCTTACTTTGATTTACTTTAGAAGATCCAGAGAGTATACACATGTGCTCATGGAAAGGACAAATGACCATAATCCCTGAGTTCTGCACTATTAACATTAGGCCCACAACTAGGCTTCTGTCACTACTTTCTTTCTTCTATTTGTGTTCATTACAAGGAAGCTTCCAGTCTAAAAGGAGAACTGCAAATGAAAATGTCTTCAACTGTTTGAATCAAACAAAAATTTAAATCAAGTACAGTATCTATTTAAACTTCTCGTCTATAGACTAGTTACACAATTGGTTGCACTGAATAGAAAATTTTAATAGGAGAATGAATCTTTTCATTAGTTATTTGATTGCATTGAAAGAACAAGAGAGTCAACCTTTGACAAAAGGAAAATTAGCTATCCTCTGGTAAGCATAGCATAATATATAGAGTTGTTGAATCAATATGTTGTATGCCAAAATAAATGAAACATTGTATATTATCTTCAATTAAAAAAAGAGAAAAAAGTTAGGAATTATTCTAGCTTCATTTCTGTTTCATGTCATTAAGTAAACATAAAGATTGAAAGATAAAGCCAGATATTTTATCCATGCAAGAAAATGTTTAGGAGCTAAATGTTCTTACTTGGTGAAAAGCCTTATAGCATATGCTCTATTGTGAAAGATAAAATTCACATGATTCATGTACATATTTTCAACTACTATCAGCTATCTCAGTAAATCTAAATTCTCTAAATTCGTTGAAGAGATTTAGCGAGCTTTTATGACACATTTATATCATAAGCCAAATGTAAGAGTGTTTGGGATTAGACATGAAGAACTTGACCAGGCCACCAGATGGACTTATTTTCCAGCCAAAAATCTGATCCTTTATAAATATCAAACACCCTTGACTTTCTGATGCTACAGATAACCTTTAAAATGACTCTGAAGAACAGTGAGACTTTTTTAAATCTCTCATTCTCAGGAAAGGAAAGGATGGGATTTTTTTTCTTTTTTTTCTTCTGGCAGTGATGCTACATTCTGACAGTTTGCTAAGCAGTGGAAATCATGTTATAAGCAAAAGTCTCTGCAAGACAGAGATACTGGCTACTTTGAGAGGATCCAATTCCAAGAACAACTTCCATGAAGCAGGGTTCCCTGACACTGAAAGTGCAGGACACATATACTGAACCACTAGGCTTCTCTTCTACCACTGTCCAGTGATGGCTTGACCTCCAGACCTCCTAGTCTATCTCTGTGGCACAGGCTGACTTCAGACATACAAATCAGTAACAGTAACCTACCTTCTAATAGGATAGAATAAACTTTGAAAATGAATGACTGTCTTAAACAGAAGGTTTAGCGATTTAGGAAAGCAACAAATTAAAAATGCTTTACTTAAGCATCCAAATAATCTGATTTTTCTTAGAGTTAACCAGAAAATTCCAAGACATGTGAGGAGCAGTAGAAAACTTCAGATGAAATTTGACTCCTGTTGAACATTCATCATTGAATTTCCTTGCATTTTGAGAATCACCTTGGTAATCACACATGGCCCTTGTTATTGACCCAGTTAGAGAAAGTTACCTACAAAAGACCCAAACAGTCATTTGTACACTGATTTTACATTGTTTTCCATCTGTTTCCTTGACCTCTTTTATGTCCATGAGAACTTACAGCTTTGAGTATTCAATTCTAGATTTAAGAACAAACTGAGTTGCAGAACATTTTTCATCTGTCTTTCTTATCAGTAATGGCGATGGTGAATTCTGTTGCGACGCCTGAAACAAATCTGAGCATGCTCAAAAAACAAAACAGATTTGGAGAAGGAGACCCCTTCTGGAGACATGTGGTTGGTAGGTGAGACTTCACAAGTACTAACCTCATTTAAAAACTTGGAGGACACTTCCCAGCAGGCTCTGAGAGTAAGAAAATGAGCCTAACTAGAGAGGAGACGTTCAAGATCTTTAACAAGGTATCCAATTTAATACTCACCGTAACTCAATACCACATTTCATTCATTCACTCGTTTGCTATGTGTTTTTTTTTTTTTTTTTCCTGTCACTCGTTAAAATTAGGAGTTCGGTCTTAATTAAATGCATAAAATTTCTCCAAGGAATAAATATACGAAGTGGTAACACTTACTTTCCAGTAATAAACTGACTCCTGGACGGTGTGCAAATAGGCTGGACATAGTAGTTCTCCAGTTTAACGCCTTCGGCAGCGAGCCTGTCAAGAGTGGGAGTCTTGATCTCCGAGCCGTGGTAACCCACATCTCTGAATCCCTGATCATCCGCTAGGATGAAAATGAGATGGGGTTGGGAGGTGGCAGCCGTACTGGGCTCCGGTCTCTCTCCAGACTGAGCTCGAAAGGTCGCTTCCTCCTCCTCCTCCAAGCCCTGGCCCCAGGATAGGTAACCGTAGGTCAGGAGGCTGAGCACCCAGAAGCCTGCCAGCGCCCCCATGGCTAGCATCTTTCCCGGCCAGACCCAGGCTCGAGGAGGCGGGGGAGGCGGAGGCCCCGCACAGCCCCTGGGGGCCATTCACTCGGGTCCCGGCTGAGAGTCCACTCGCAGAACCACGCACCGCGCGCCGCCGCCGCCGCCCACATGCACGCGGGAGGGGTCGACCGAGCAGGCGGTGGACCGTCTCCACTTGGAAAGAAGTCCTGCGCC
Organism: Mustela nigripes; assembly: GCF_022355385.1. Taxonomy (NCBI): domain Eukaryota; kingdom Metazoa; phylum Chordata; class Mammalia; order Carnivora; family Mustelidae; genus Mustela; species Mustela nigripes. Next base: position 175,542,836 of record NC_081557.1, read on the forward strand.
CCTCTCAGCTGTCACCACATCCAACAACGTCAACCTTGTAGAAGTGGTGAGACGTCGGAAAAACAAGGAGTCGCTCTTCTCCTCCAGTTTTCACTTTCTCCCCCTCCCCGCTCCCCCGAGCGAGCGGCTTCCGCACAAAGTTAATGCTTCCACCCAAAAGCTGTCGGGAGAAAAAGTCTAGTAAGGCATTGAGAGCCCCCTTCTGTGGGGGCTTCCCCTGCCAGAGCGCCCTGGACGCTGCGGGGCGAGGCTCTCGCGGGCGCGCGCGGGTCGCTGGGACCCGCCGTCCGGCGTCCCCGCACCTGGAAAGCCCTGGAAGTCGGGCCGCCACGCCTCGCCCCGGCTCTAGCAGATAAACAGCTGCCTGAAGGGGACTGACTTCCTGACCACCCTCTCCACTTTTCCAGGGCTCGTTCTCCCGGTCCTCTCCAGAGCGTTTGCCAATCTCCCCGACACTAGGCGGCGAAGCGAGGGGGGGAAAAAGCCCAGTTTCCTGATTTCTTTCCGCGCCTAACCCCCCTTTTCCTCCAGGAACGTCGGGCACCGAGTCTCCGGGCCGCTGGAGCGCGTGGGGGCGCGAAGCGGGGTCCCCGCCCCGGTGGCCGTTCCACGCCGAGCCCACCAGTCTCCGCGGAGTTGGTGCACCCGGCCGAGGCGCGGAAAGATGGGTGCGTTTTGTCAGCCAACTTACTTAGTTTGGGCACCCGGCGTTCTTTGCCGCCTCCTCCCTCTTTTCTGTCCAGTGAATCACGGAACGGTACTTTCTGCTTTAGCGCCTCCAGGAAGAGGGGGAGGGGTAAGGTTGGTGTAGAGGTTAGGTCTCTCCTTTTTCCTTTCCGGGAGGAGGAGGAGGGAGGGGAGGCTTTGCGGGACGGAGGGAAAGCCGCGCGCCTCTGCACGGCCCCTGCGGGATCCAGGGGGGTCCGCCAGGGCTAACTCCTCTCTGGGTTTCCCCGGCTGCCCTCCGTTATCCGGACAAGGGGCAGACCGCGGCGGCGCGGAGCGGTTGGGGTGAAGCGGGCGCTTCTTTTCGTGGGTCCATAAATGAAGAGCTCTCTCGCCCATCCCGAACGTTGCGCTTGCAAACTTTTTCTAGCTTCGGAGGGAGTGCGAGAGAAGAGCAGGAGAAGCAACAAACTGCGTGGCATACTTTCTTCCTCTTCTAGTTTTCCTTTAATAGTCTCTTTCCTCCCCCCCTCCCCCATTTTTCCTACTCCTTTATCCCCCCCCCCCCCCCCCCCCTTTTTTTTTTTTTTTTAACAGTCGCGACTACAAGTTTTTAAATTGAATTTCCTTTCCCTTTTGCTGGCCTTGACAGCCTGACTTCCTCAAGAGGTTCTCCCTAAGTGAAGATATTGAAATTGTCCCCTTATTCTTACCGCTCCCCAAACTTACCCACAGGGCATCTCCAGCCAAGAATGTGGGGCGAGGAGGAGTTACACATTTCCCCCTCGGGAACTGAGAGCCCAGTCTGCACTCCTGCAGTAAGGAAACCATTTCCCATATAATAGTTCCAGGAACTTCATCATTTTTTTTTTTTTTTTTAACTATGTGGAGTGAAAGTATTTTAAAAGCTTGTCCTGACTAGGAAGATATGCCTGCTTTTACTAGAATCACAGGTTTTTAAAGCCCTGCTCCATCAGGAAAGGGATTTGTGGTACCTATAGAGGAGGCAATCAATGCCAAGAGCCATTGAGACATGTTTTTCTTTTCCAAAATTTGTTCAAGTTATTTATTGAACACCTACTATGGGCTGGCACATAAAAAGCCAGATTCTCCCAATTGCCTAAGCATAAATCCTAGTTTCACTTAGCCATTTGTTTTTAATTCCTTTTTGTTGCTAAAGTTCCTGTTTAGTTTCTAGGCAAAACCTTCGTAAAATGGAAACTTAGCACCTGTGAAACTTGCCGTGGGCTCCATATAGGTAATTTTGCTAATGTGTGTGGGCTTCTACTAGTTTATTTTCTTCCATGAGGCCATTCTGATTAGTCTGTGGAGAGATGAGCCCTGTTAGAAGTCCTATTTGGAAATATGATCTTAACAATTCTGTAAGGTAAATCACCAAATATCTAATGACTGAACTGAATATTGCACTGAGGTAAGGTTCCCAGCCTTGTAGGCCCAACAAGGTTCTTGAGTGTCAACAGGCATTCAGATGGATTGACTGCTTTTAGTTGGGGTTAGTCAATGACGTAGCACAAGAAGTGTCCGTGTTGCTCTGCAAGAAAGAGTGTACTTTTCAGTTCAGATTTCAAGTAAGAGTAGATAATAATAATAATGTTAACATTTATGATTTACCATGTGATAACCATAGTGTTCTATATACCGATTATATACCATATATACATATATACATACATATGACTTACAGTGTTTATACAGTGCTTTACATACTTTATTACTTTTCTTTCTCTACCAATTTTATGACATACTTTTCCATTCAACAAATATCTGAAGAGCTGGGCCAATGCAAGTAGCAAGGGAAAGTAATGTTTAACTAAATCAGGCACAGCATCTACTCTTGTGGAACTTACATTGATGGAAAGAGATAAGCCGATCAATGAATCATCCCCAGACTCCAAATATTACCTACTATTCTGTAGTATTCTGAAGCAAAGGAACAAATTTAAGAGAAATTTTAAAACAAAGAAATCTGACTTAGACTGGGTGTGGTTAGTGGGTGAGGTGGTGCAGGGAAGTAACCTTTAAACTGAGAGAAATGTTTTGTTTGGTATCCACCCCTCGTTCTTTTTTAACAGTTTAGCTTTTTATTGAACAGATTACAGAAGTTTCGTCAAAAAGACCAAAGCTCAGACTCTTCTGATTCTTCTTTCTTTGCTTCTACTTTCTTCTCAGCTGGGGCAGCAGTGGTGGAAGGAGCAGGACCTTCTGCTGGTGCTGCACCAGCTCCTGGGACATGTCCATCAGGCCCTACTTTGCAGATAAGGCTTCTGATGCTCACATTGGCCAGAGCCTTTGCACACAAGTCCAGCTAGGAAGGTTCAACATTTACACCCACGGAAGGCTCAACATTTACACCAGCTGCTCTATCCTCTGTGACCCAGACCTCATCGTTGTGCAGGATGAGGGTTGAATAGAAGCAGACAAGCTCCCAGAAGGAGGCCATGGTGCAGGTGAATGCTGAATGGATGCTACCAGGCAAGGTGCTAATCACAGGATGAAATGAGGGCCTCACCCCTCCCTGGCCTTAGCTTCTGCAGAACAGAGCACCTTAGTGGCGCTGAGGAAAAGCTGTTATCTCCTTTTACAGGAAACTTAGACTTGCAAATCCGTCTTCAAAACCCATGTTTTTCAAAAAATAATCTTCCCGTAAGTGGGTATTAAGATATTTTCTAGCCACATAGCACAGAGAGAACACAGCTGCCAGAGTTAGAGAATTCTAATCTGCACACAAGGCATGCATCCTCTCCACATTGAGGATAGAAGGGCAGAACTTTGGCCCTAAAAATGCCATTTCTGGAGTAAATAGTACAAGTATTAAGGGAAACTAAGAACTATTTACAATTAGCAGTAAGAGCCAAGAAACAAGAATAGTCATGCTACAGCAGGCCAAATGAGATGTGAGTCAAAGGGAAAATCCATTGGTTGGGTGCCCTAGCCAAAGTGGGAAATGGATAATGGTTATTCCCACATCCACAAGAAATACCTTGAGAATGAAATCAGAGGCTGTTGAGTGCCCTATCCTTTACTGTACATACGCTGGTATTATAAGCACATAAACTTCACATTTCTCATAACAAGATTGGGTTTCATGCACTCTAAGCAGTAGAGTCTTTAATCCCAGATTAAAGACCCTGTATAATTTAACTGTTTTTTCCTGACTTTAAAGCCAGCATTTTGGGTGTTCAGGAATTAGCTTCACTTACAGAACAACACCATAGGTTTATTTTAGCCTAGATATAGTCATATTACACAGTCATGGGATGACATTACAAAAGTTAAAGGTACTATTTGATTCAGCAAAGAGAGAGAGAGGAAATAGAATTGCCTCGAGATGAAATTAGTGCAGACTGATTATTCAGGTGAGGTTTAATCAGGAGATGGGACTGTAGCTCTGCCTTAAACGACAATCAAAATTTGGGAAAGAAGAGAGGAAGTTAAAGGAAGGACATTTCAGGTAAAAGGAAAGGGAAGACCAACTGCTCAAAACACTTTTTGACTGGGGTCGTATGGTATATGATGTTAGGAAGTTCAGATCACACCAGATATTGAGAAGATTTGAAAAGGTATAAAGCACTGGAACTTGATTTGAGGGCATTAGGGTGATGAGGTCCTGTGAGAAGGACGTAACATGAGAAAGTACTTAAGTAAGTTGTATTAAGGTCCTTCCTGGTATAGATTTATAGACACAGAAGACATAGACATAGAAGCAACAAATAAGGGCTTCAGTTTAAAAAATTTGAAGAATTGAATTTTACCCTAAGAGCACTAAGTCTATCCAAGTTTTTTTTGATTAGGGCAAGACATGATAAAAATATAGGAAGAGATATCCCAGTACATTTTTAGGGAATGATTTGAAGGAACAAAGACTAGAATCACACATCCGCCACAGTGTGAAATTTCTACAGCAATATACTCTTTAAATTAAATAACTATGCTATGACTACATCATTTTCTGGGAGAGGGGCATTTGTTAAAAGTTTAGAAAGAAGTAATTAATCACTTAAGAGAAAAACAAGTGGCAAAGGAATCAGGGACCCAGTAAAGGACCTTCTTTTACTGGAAGATGGAAAAGGAAAATAATAGAAGGTATTGTCAAAAAGGTCACCATCAGAGGGGAGATCAGAGTAAGACAACACAGAGTGGCCTGGGGCTCTTTAGGGGACCACATGGGTGGTGGATGCCAGGGTGGAATTCAGGAGTGCATATGAAAAGCCTATCAGTAAAGAGAGAAGTTAAGAAAATCATAGAAAAACACTAAAATGGATAGTTGCACAAATTTCTTTGAAACATTCATGTTAATCCTTGCCATAAAGGCATTTCCCATAGCCCCCAGTATGCATGGGCGGAAATGCCCTAGCTTACTATTGATAAGTAGTTGTTCTAGTTACACCTAGATAAGTCATTGTTGTTATTTTGCTTAGTAAGAGAGCATGCCTGCTACCCTATTTCCCTTTCTTCTATACACACTTATTTTCAACTAAACATGTAATTAGATGCTTAAAAGATACAGCTGATGTTTAAATGTAGGCTTAAAAAGTTGTGAAAATAGTCACTCCAGAGATTTGTAGACTATTAAAAAGATTTAAAAGTCGGTTGCTGCTTGTTTGGGTTTATAAGCACAGTAAGTACTTAAAAATGAAGGAGTAGTCACCAAGTTTAAATTCATGCACAGTCTAAAAGAAACATTTGTCCTAATATGGCCATTTCGATATGCTTTCTATATAATCAACTCCCTATTCATCTTTATTAACTCTTCATTAGACTCCAGAATGAAGGCTGCTTTGAGCCATTGTCTCAAGAAACAAGAGCTCTCTGATTAGGGTGGTTAAGTAACTGATTCAGTAATTGTTAAGTAAAGATCACTTCTCTTTCTTGGGAAGTCTCTGTTGAAATAAGCTGTAACAATTTGAATAATGTGAGGGACACTAAAATTTCAACAGTGTATAAACATAGCTACCCAAAAGTAACAAGGTTTTTGACATTAGGAACTCAGAAAATCTGAACTGTCAAAGACAAGATCTTTCATTCAACAAATGTGCAAAAGCAGACTTTTAAACAGAGTTTGTACAGTGGGGAAATCTGGTAATTTCCACATTTTAAGATCTGTTCTTACTGCTTAAATTTTAAGTAAAATTCTTTATTATTTGCATAGCAATGTAGCATTTCAATTTCTAGACCTGGCTGCCCATCAGATTCTTTTAGGGCTTTTTATTTATTTATTTATTTATTTATTTTAAATAGGAAATTCCACCCAAGACTGAAATCAAAATATCCAGAGCTTGGGGATATCTATGTTAAGAAAACCTCTCCAGGTGATTGTGATATGTATAGAATTTTGAAAAACCACTGATTTAGAAGCCAAATCATCAAAGTTTTGATAGGATTATTTAATGGATGATGTTGGTGCCATCTATCAATACAATATGGGAAACACAGCTGAAAAAGGGGTGGATAAATATAGAGTCAGAACATCTGAGGGCTGAACAATGAGTTTCTGTTAGATGGTAGGAAGAATTAAAGTTGGGATATAGCCAAGCCACCAGGATCAAGAAAAGAAGGGAAAGGCATTAAAGCTTAAGTGGGTGAGTGACAGGGGCAATAGACCGTGCAGGCACTGCTGGATTCAGATACACTGAAAGGAAAGACTGGAAGGAAAGGCCGAATTCTAAACCCAGCTCATCTATAGTGATGTCTTCTGGCAGGATCTGTAGTATTCTTCCTGTGGCATGAGCCAAAGGTCTGTCCTGTTCAAAGGTACTGACCTCCCAAGGTTGAAATGTGCTAGTTTCTGGTCTCAATGAGGCTAGTGAAATCTAGAGTCAAGGCTACTCAGTAAGACTAAGTGCCCGATCTGGCATCCAGAAAGTAGCGTGTTCCCAATTTTGGACTGCATGAATTTATAAAAATCATATGTTTTAAAGATTATATGAATCATGTAAATCTTAAGAATAAAAATCATATGAATGTATAAGATGTAGTGGTGAAACTAATAGAAGTTGGTGATTGGAGAATAAAAATGAGGGAGGAATAAGTGATTATACCTAGTTTCAGGTTTAGGGAAATTGCCTGAATGGTAGTACCATTTATAATGGTAGAAGTCTTGAAAGGACTAGCAGTTTGAAGACTAAATGGAAAAACTTGCTCTGGTGTTGTTGAACTTGAGATATGTGAAGCATCTCAATGGAGGAGTGCAGTTGATAGGTGGATATATGGGTCTGGACCTCAGAGAACAAGGGAGGAGAGAAAATTGTATCCACATCTAGACAGGGTAGGTAAAATTTCCCAAGGGAATTTGGAGAATACGTAGTGAGAAAGGAGCCTAGGACAGAGCTATTTAGGATAGGGAAGATGAAATAGAGTCCACAGGGAAACCAAGAAGTAGCAAGAGAAATGTAACTGCAAAGATGGCAAGTTTTATTGAACATTACTCAATAATGGCATGGTGCCAGCACTATGCTAAGTGGTTTCTCATGAACTATCCCAGTACTCTTCACAGCCTCTGCAGATAGATGCTATTATTATCATTTTACATGTGAAAAAACCTAGGTTAAGTTACATCAGGTGGTTGTACCAAGAGAAAACAAGAGAATGACATCATAAGAGAACAGAGTATCAAATAGCTAAGAAGAAGAGAACTAACACACAAGGAAGTGAGAAAGGTCAATAAAGTCAAGAGTGAAGAGAACAGTGAGATGAGGAACATAGTAGGTGTTAATTCATTGGAACAAGCTCTCTACAAAGAACTTACTAAAGCTCTTTTCTTATCAGACAATGACAGAGCTCTATAGTATTGAAGTGTTGATGAACAAAGTAGGTTTGAAAAGAAAACAGGGTTTTATTTTATTTTTTTTTCTTTCAATATAATTTTTTATTTTTTATAAACATATATTTTTATCCCCAGGGGTACAGGTCTGTGAATCACCAGGTTTACACACTTCACAGCACTCACCAAAACACATACCCTCCCCAATGTCCATAATACCATCCCCTTCTCCCAAACCCCCTCCCCCCAACAACCCTCAGTTTGTTTTGTGAGATTAAGAGTCAACGTAGTGATCCAAAGGGGCACGTGTACTCGAATGTTTATTGCAGCAATGTCCACAATAGCCAGACTATGGAAAGAACCTAGATGTCCATCAACAGATGAATGGATCAAGAAGATGTGGTATGTATACACAATGGAATACTATGCAGCCATCAAAAGAAATGAAATCTTGCCATTTGCGACAACATGGATGGAACTAGAGCGTATCATGCTTAGCGAAATAAGTCAAACGGAGAAAGACAACTGTCATATGATCTCCCTGATATGAGGAAGTGGTGATGCAACATGGGGGCTTAAGTGGGTACGAGAAGAAAACAGGGTTTTATTTTAACTCAAAATCTATTAAAAGAAATTGATAATCATCAAATCATATAAATGTTAGAGGAGCCAGATAAGACGTGCAAAGCCTTTATAAGGAAAAGTATATATTTATATTGGTAGTTGAAAATATTTGAATACACAGTTTTGAATAAACTGTTTTCTAAACTAAGGACTCAGTGTTATAAAGTTGATCAGAAAGATGCACCAAAGAATCATACTTCCCCCTTGCTAGCTGATAAGTTACTGAGCCTCTCTTTGCCTCATTTTTCTTATCTGCAAAATATGGATAATAACAATACCTATTTCATAGTGTGTCATGTTACTTATCTATCACCAAACAATGCTGCGTAACAAACTACTCCTGAAATTCAAAGGCTTAAAGCAACAATAATATGTTCTTATGGATTTGAGGATTTGCTGGGCCAGATCTGCTCCAACTGTTTCCCATCTCCTCCTGGGATCAGTGGGATGGACACAAATTCTTGTTGGGGCATAAGAGTTGAAGCACAAGAGATCAAGCTGAACCAAACAAACACATATCAAGGCTCCGTTTACCTGTTTACATTTCACTGACCAGTGCAAATCTTATAACTAAGCTCAGAGTCAAGGAGTGGGAAATATGTCCTTCCCTGGATGAGGCTATAAAAAAGTTGTTGATGCCAGAAGAGGTGATGAAATGGAGCAAAAAATTAAGTCGACCACAGTTGTTTTGAGACTTAAATGAGTTAATTCATGAAAGCACATAGAATAGCCTTTGCCGTTGCAAGTAGTATTAAGGCTTGTTTTAATTTTTATTCCTATTATAATTATTCTTAAATTAATTTATAGTGTAATGTCATTCCAATAAAACCTCAGAGAGATGATAATTCAGAACTCAACAAATGATAATATTTGTAAGAAGAATAAGAGTTAAAACAAGCTGTTCCCCTAAATTGGCACGAGGTAATCACTTTTAACCTATCACTAAGGAAAGTCCAGTGCCATAACCAATCATCATATAGAACAAACGGCCCTGTATTGTCATTATATGAACTATCTGATAAGTATATACCTCTGAGCCTCATTCCACTGCTGATTTGAAAACTCCCACTTTGTGAACTATTCTTAAATGCATGATAAACCCTTACCAAATGACATAAAGATCCTACCTGACCATAGTTAGGACTTATTACTCTACAACAATAATTTAATACTGATTGATGAAAGAAAGGAGAGACCAAAACCTGGTACTATAGGAAAACAATATGTGAAAATAAATTTCTCAAAATAAAAGAAACTAAGCATTTAGAATGATGAACATAATAATTAGATAATTATATAACCACATCAAAAAAGATTAATTAAGCCATATCTTATAGCACATACCAAGAGAAAAACATCTAGTTGAAATTAGAGAGCTATATGTTAAAAAAAAAAAAAAAAGTTGAAGGAAGCCCAACAGAAAATTTAATTGATTATATGAAATATAGGTAGGGAAACTCTTCTATTTTTGGTTTTTAAGTGATACAGAAATTTTAATGACAGATAATTATAAAATACTTACAACAGAGTATTAAATCAGATATTTTAACTAAGATACCAAGATTCAAAGCTGTGATTTTCCTAAGAGGTGTGCCAGAACAAGATGCCAGTTTTCAAAGGAGTTATTAAAAACCAGTTTGACAACTCTTAACATTCTTACCCATGCAAAGGTAGTAAGAGGGTCAGAGCATGTGGCGATTGGAGAGTATGAGTGAAGAGATATTTTAATAACTTGTTGGTGTGCCCTGAGAACTCCTCACCCTGTCTACAGGGGCCTGAGGAGGGAGGTGCTAACCTTCTGAGATTCAAGTGGTCTCCTGTCTGGCTGCTGCTTGAAGAAGCCTCTTCAGGACTGACTGCCAATGAGCCAGAGAAAGAGAGAGGCTCCCAGGGACTAGCCAGCTCTCCCACAGCTTGTCAGGACAAAGGATGTTTGAAGCCTTCCTGGGAACCAGTTGTGGGCCATGTATGAATAAAGGGGGCCTTGAGTTGTCTTTGGTCCTGTTCAGAAAGGTCTCCCACAGACTCAATCAGACTTAAAAAAAAAAAAAAAAGTCAAAAGGTAAGTGACCAGTCTGGAGGGCTAACTCTCCATTTTATGCCTAGAGATACTGCAGATAGGAGATGGTCAAAAGCTGGTTGGGAGCACATACAACAAAAAGTTACCCTTGAACAATTGCCAGGCCCTGAGTGCATCATACTGGTCATTTAAGGACTTACTTGACTCTCTCACCTTTCTCCGTCCTTGCACATTCATCCTGGAGGAGGAGAAGTTGAAGTTAACATGATAGGGAAGGAAGGATGGAAGTACTAGGCAGGGAACAGTAAACGAGAGAAGTACTCTAGGTTTCCAGGCTGAAGTAGTGCTGATCTGAGGAAGGGACAAAAGATATGCTTTACATGAACTTTAGAGTTTTCATAACAATATATGTATCCTAAATCTGAATGTCAGATTTTGTGAAGCAGAGAAATCACAAGACTATTTGCTTTTAGGATTGACTCCAGAAGTTTGAAGGGCAAGAGGAAGTAGGCCCACAGAATTTAGAGACATTGAGAAATAAAAACAAATTGTGGTATCTACTGGCTTTTCTTGTTCAATTTAACAGATAGGAAATGTTGACTGTATGAAAATTTGTTACAAAATTAAGGTGAAAAAGGAAAATAAACTGGGAAGGTATCTCTAGTAACATAACAAGAAAAGAGTTCAAATGTATTACACTAAAAGAGTTCATTCAAATTTTTAAGAAAAATATCTTGACCTCCAATAATAAATACATAAAGAATTTGGACAACCAATGCAAATAGAAATGGATCAAAAGAGAGTAAATATGCTGGTCTTATTTGTAATGAAAGGAATATAAAGTAAAGCAAACAATTGTAATTTCTATACCTATTAAACTAGTAAAAAGAATGATATATGAATTGTAGTATCAGTAAGAGTGGATGGAAACTGATACTCTGCTGAGAGTGTTTGTTTGATAAATATTTTTCAAAAAATAACATGGCAGTATATATCACAGTATCACATACAAACCACAAATATCTTTACATATTAGTGCAGTAGTATCATTCTTTGACATTTTATCCTAAGAAAATAATGTAGTAGAATAAAAGAAATAGTTAATAAAACTGGTCATGGGAGCACTATCTACAATGTAAATCTTAGTGTTAAGTGATAGAAAATGGATTAAATATATTATGAGTCATCAACCTGATGCAATGCTATGACAATTAGAAATGATAATTATGAATATAATAAAGGACATAAAATATGCACCTAAAGTAATGCATAGTGAAAATAATAATGTGAAATATTTTGTACACCAGAAATATATATATACAAAAATATATGTTAACATATAAGATATATGTATGCATATCTTATACATAATTTCAAACTAGTAGCAGAGACCATGTCAAAAAGAATAGAAGGTAACAAGAAAGAAAGAATAAAAATAACTGGAGGAAGTAAAGACTATTACATAGGACACAGAGGAGGGGGAAAACTCCGAGATCTGGATCTGATGTGGTTTCATGCTAGCTCTTCCTTCTATCTCTCTGAGATTTAGGGCAACTGACTTAGCTTTTCTAAGTCGCAGTGACCTCAAGTAAAAATAAAGAATTGGATAAAAACTATCCCTAAAATTATATCCTTTAAATTCGCTTTTTTTTTTTTTTTTTTTTGGTTCCCTTTCTTTCTCATTAATAAAAGAAAGTGCAGGATTTCTAGGGCATAAGCCAGTTGGACACCTGCCAAACTGATGAAGTCAGAGAGATTTCAAACAGAAACCAGCTTAGAGGAATTTGTATCTTTTCAAAAAGTGCTTACACCATCTTCTCGTGATGAGAATACATATATGTATTCACTGTAGGTTTACATATCTTATTTTGTTAAGGAAAAAAACCCTCAAATTTTGTAAATATATCACCTCTTTCCTTACTTGAAAAAGAAAAGGATATTTGAAGATTAGTTTCAAATTCACCATGGCACAAGCTCTTGGAGTTTCAGTTTTCTCAACTGAGAAAACTTCCCTATCTATTTTTACAGAGTAGTTCTAAGAACCATATTAGGACAATATACACGAAAGTGTTTTGAAGTCATCCAATACCATATGCCTGTACGTTCTTCTTCTCTCCCTAATTTTATTCATTTCTCTGAGTTCAGAAAACCTCTAGCCTCTAGGGATTCCTGAGTAAATACATGACTCAGCGTCCATCTGAAAAGAGTAGGTGGAACTCTAAACCTAAGCCAATGGTTGTGGAATAGTCTAGTTAACTTTCCACATAAAAACAAGAGTTATGGATACTGAAAAGTCCATAACTAGCCAAGATCAACCCACAGTGAAAGATCATTTTAGAATCATAGATTTCTAGTATAAGGTATACATCCTGGGTAGGCCCACCCCTAACATTGCAGGGCTGGTGTCAAGATTAAAAATGGAGGTCTATATGCCATATATTTAAATATTTAAAAGTTATAAGTCAAGCTAATAAGTCAAGACTCAGTTTGAAATCTCTGACTTCATCAGTTTAGCTTCTGTCCAACTTATTTTTGCCCTAGAAAGCTTGCATTCTCTTTTTTTTATAGGAAGAGCATAGGAATATATATTGGAAACAAAGATACCAATTTGAGAGCTGGAAACCTGATTCAAGATTAGAATTCCTGGATTTGTCAGAGTTCCATGATCCTAGTTGGTGGGTTAGTTGGTCCCCAGTCCTTGTTTACTCTTCTTTCTTTCTTCCCCTGCTCCTGCTCCTATACCACAAGACCCTTCTAAAAGTATGTAGCCCTTCCAGACCATGTGGCCAGACTGCCCTTTAACAGTCCTGTCTTGCTCTCCCCTTCATCCAGAGAGCCTACTGTAGCTGTGTGACCCACCCTCAGGAGGACAGACATGAAGAGTGATCTTTGCATGGAATGTCCAGGTCCCAGACATTCCAAACATGATCTTGTAGGAGGTATATGGATTCTGGGTGGGATCCCTGCCTTTTGGGAAGGAGCATGACTGGAGGATGGCCAGACAATAGTCTCTCACAGGGTGGGAACCCACGGCAGGTGCCCCTCTTGCCAAGGCCTACTGTACTATTTCTGGCCTTTTGATTAATCAACTACTTTCATTGCCCAATGTCCTACTTACTTCCACTAAAACTCTGCTAATATCAAGTTCACTTGTGTCCACCCTTGGGTTCAGTTTTACTTTGGGCCTTCTAATCCTCAAAATGGTAAATCTTTGCTCACACCCTTCTACTTTAATTCCTACAAAATACATCTTTATTTGTTATCATTCTCTCAGGGGATTACCATTTCCTTTGCAGGCAGGCCTCTCTGCTATTTATTCCCTTACCTAGCTCACATACTCTTAATCAATTTCAAAGATATGTTTGTATACTTATCCCTTTGTTCTTTTCTCTTTCCTGATTTGCCATTCATTCAATTAACAACCATAAGGGTCCACTATTAGTCAGTCATTGGTGATACATACAACAGGGTATAAAATAGGCATGGTCCACCCCTTTATGAAAATTGCAGTTTACTGGGTGAACTGATAACGGTGATTAGTTACAATTGCAATGAGTGCTGTGAAGATGATGTATATCTCTGAGAGTCTAAAACAGAGGTCCTAACCCAGTGTGGTATCAGACCCCAACCATCCAGCCTGTGTTATTTTATTTTATCAGCCCAAAGAGACTAAGAAACTAAGTCATGAAAAGAAATTGGTGCCTATGTTTGCTCCATATGTAATTTAAAACATCAAGATCTTCTATCATTATAAGTGTAAGGCAATCCAATGTAGTACTGATTTTTTTCATTATAATCACTTTAATGCTTTTTTGAATTTTCAAATACCAAAAATTTTATTTTTATCCAATATTTATGATACTTTGCCTTTTTTTTTTTTGAGGCTTAGCCTCTTGTGCACACTAGCCATAAATTCTTCATATCTCTGTATGCTGCCTTCTTTAAAACTCCTCCAGTTAAGAGGAGGAATTCATTTTTTCCTCTCCTTGAATGTGAGTCTGACTGTATGACTTCTTTTGGTCAGTAGGACACAAGTGAACTTGATATTAGCAGAGGTTTAAAAAGTGCTTGTATCTGGGGACTTGCCTTTTCTCTTTCTGTTTTTCAGAACTTGTGGGTAGAAACCAGTAATAGCCTACTGGAGGATGGGAAATTACATGAAGCAAAGACAAGTAATCCCTGCTTCCAGAGATGAGGCATACTAGAACCACCTAGCTATAAATAAGGCCATTCTGGACCATGAGCCCCAGCTGCATTACCAGGGATCCATCGAGCAGGCCCAGACCGTAATTGCCCAGTTTATTCACAGAAACAGGAGCAAACGAAGTGACTGTTATTTCAGACTACTCAGTTTGGATATGGTTTGCTATACAGCAACAATCCTCCTGCGATAGTTAATTTGGCGCTATCTGAGCTCAGGCCATGATACAAAGAATTAGAAGTGATGGAGCCTTCCTAAAGGAGAAGCATCTCGAGATGGGAATGGAAAGACCAACAAGGACTGATTGCGGAGACCAAAGTGAGAAGAAAACAGGAAGCTGAATGTCTTCTTAGAAAGGAAGTACAAAACTAGAGGGGAAAATTACGAATATAATGGGAATAAAATTAATGAATATAATGTACTTGGTAGAAAGTTTATTCTGACCTTAACCTTTGTCAGATAATAAGAAGAGCTTTTCAAAAGAAATCTGTTTAATATTCTGCATAGAGGGTTTCGACATATGTCTGGTACATAGTGAAAAAACAGTAAATATTTGTGGAATAAATAAAACATCCATGGATTTTTTTCATTATGGTATTTAAATAGCATACTGTACAGTGCTATCTACCTCAAAATTATTTTATATTAGATTTCTTTGAGTCATAAATGTAATATTATCCTCATGATATCTTTTTCAAAGAGAATACAAATTACCATATAGGCTTTTTTGCCCCAGAAAACATTAATTAGACATGGAAAATGAGATAATCTTGTGAAAGCATCATGCACAGAATCTGGTGGGAAGTGATAAGCTCACTGTAACTGTAACATTTATTGACTGGCTTAGTGGTGCCAGGCACCGTTCTTTGTTCTATGTGGTTATTAACATATTTATCCTTGCATCAGCCCTGTGAATGGGTAGTATCGTTGCTTTCATTTTATAACTAAGGAAACTGAGACAAAAGGAAATTAATTAATTAGTTATATAAATCATATACTGGAATAGGAATCTGAACCTAGTCAGTCTGGATCCCAAGCCACCTCCATAAAACCCCTTTTTCTTAGCACTTTCATATTTCAGGAATTTTGTTAAGGTTTTTCCAAAAAGAGTCAAGTTCTTTACTTCTCATAATTTTACCCTGAAGTACTATGTCTATCTGCATTTTATAGTGGTGATCAAAATGTGCTAGATTTTTGTCTCTTTTTTCTCTTGTTCTTCCTGCTTTTCCTATTGTCCTCTCTGTTCCTGGTTCCGCAGTGACTAGGAGAAGGCTTTTCTTTCAGTGTGCCCAACGTCCTCTGCACACTCACCCGACCTGCCTTTCTTCTGCTTCATTCAGTCTTCATCCAGTCTGCTGTTGAGCAGTAATTTTCAGTTCAGTTATTATATTCTTCAGCTCTGTGACTTTTGTTCATACTTTCTTTATTTTCTGTCATTTTCTTAAACTTCTTACTGTGTTCATTCATTCTTCTTCCAAGTTTGGTGAGCAGTTTTATGACCATTACTCTGAACTCTTCTCTGTTTCTTTATCTCTGTTTCATTTCTTTCTGGAGGTTTTGTCTTGTACTTTTGTTTAGAACCTATTCCCCTATTTCCTCATTTTGCTTGAATCTCCATGTTTCTCTGTATTAGGTGTAACAGCCACCTATTCCAGTCTTGAAATAATAGCTTACTGTAGAAGAGATGAATATTATCATTTGAACCTTGCCCTAGTTCTTGGTAGTCTTTTGAATCTTTGTAATTATCTAATTAGCCTATTTTATTTTTCATGGCTTCCAGTTGTGAGGGTGTCCCAAGACCTGTCAGTGTCCCAGAGGGGGAGATCTCTGCACCTAGAATCAGACTGATTGGAAGCCAAAGCCTCGGGCAACAACTTTTAAAGTATGCAAATATACACAGTCCTGTAGGACCTGTGAGCATAAGCCCTGCTGGGCACCAGAACCAGGTGGTGTAGAGGTGTCCTCTAGCAGCAGCTACAAAAATCAGGGCATCAGACAAAGTTATAAGATCCTTCCTGGAAGATACCAGTGAGAAAGAGCAAGGCAGAGGGAAAGCACAGAGCACAAGTCTGCTGACTCCTTCCCTGAGAGCACCTCTGTAAGCTCCTATGAAGTGAGCTCAACCAGAAGCATGCCCTTCAGCCCAAAGCTCCCAGACAACCTAAACAGGCCTCTCTCTCAGAAAAACAGGAGGTGTGTTTTAGTTGCTACATGTGCAGTGCTCTGAGTCTGTGAAGAACTGTCTGACTGTTAGAGTTTCATGGGATCCAGGAATGCAAGTACCCCTGACCATGAGAGCCAGGAATCAAAGGGTGCTCCCTGGGCTGCAGCTGCAAAAAACACCAGACATAAAAACCAGGGCATCAGCTGTGTGTATAAATGCACCCCCTGCCCGCCCACCCCAGAGAAACTGGCATTGTGGAGCATTGCAGAGGGAGAACATGAAGAAAACACCCCCAAGGATTTAAAAAAAAAAAAAAAAGTTGCCTGACACTTACTGGCTTTAACAAGGAAGAGAGAGAGCTCAAAAATTACACCTGTGGCACCTCAGCCCCCAGAGAGTATCCTAACAGACCACTGTCCATTTGGTGGACACTCTAAGATTAGCAAATGGATCTCCTTCACATATAGGCTCGGTGTCTTGCAAACTTTCTCTTGGGGTCCTGGGGTGAGTAGGTCAGCACATGATCCCTTTAAGGGCAGTTTCTCAGTTTGCTATAGCCCTTTGGGTCTTGTAGACAAAAGCCCTATTGGTCTTCAAAGTGAGATATTTTGGGGTCTTATCTCTCAGGTGCAGATTGTGAAAGTTGAGGTCCTGATGTGAGATGCCAACCTTTCCCTGCCTCAGAAAGAAGCTCTGGATTTGTAAGTTCTCTTCTGATTGTGGGTTGCTGTGCTGGGGCTGGGGTTTATGACAAGACTGCGTCCCAGCCTCTCCTCCCCTTTTCTCACTGGCCACTGAAAAGGAAATGTTTAGTAAGTTTTCAGGTGTTTTTCTGAGGGATTGTTCCATGTGTAGCTGTAGATTTGGTATGTCTGCAGGAGGCAGGCTCAGGATCCTCCTAGTCACCATCTTGGACTGCCTCCAGCTGGGTGGCATCCTGTGTGGTGGATATCAGGCCTGATGCTTCCTGATATACTCCGCCCCTTTGGTAATAGGCTTAGCCAGGCCTAGCTGGGGTGTATTTCTGTAACATGGGAGGATTACACCCAAACTCATCAATCCTGGAAACAGCTGGTAACCATTACCATGTATTCACTTCACAAATAAGTAAAGACAGTCTGGCTTCAAGTCATTCCTTAACTTTTCAAGGTCACATAGCAAATCAGTGACTAAAGAGTCAATGAAAGTCTAGGCCTCTTGCCTCTTCTTTCCTGCTATCCTTTTTCACTACATGTTCTTGATTATTCTTTTTTAAAGTAGGTGTCTTCCTTCTTGTTTATAATTAAAGGCCAGAAGATATTAATTAAAAAATAATTAAAATACAACACTCCATAAGTATATCATTAGTAAGATCAGTTCTTATGCACAATTATTCAGAAAGAATTTAATTTTCAAAAAATAAGTAGATTTGGCAAAGAATATATTCTTTTTTTTTACATTTACCACATTTCTTTATTCATTAACCCTTTTTTAAAAAATTTTTGATTTTTTTATAAACATATAATATATTTTTAATTCCCCGGGGTACAGGTATGTGAATCGCCAGGTTTACACACTTCACAGCACCCACCATAGCACATACCCTCCACAATGTTCGTAACCCCACCCCCCTTCTTCCAATCCCTCTCCCCCCAGCAACCCTCAGTTTGTTTTGTGAGATTAAGAGTCACTTACGGTTTGTTTCCCTCCCAATCCCATCTTGTTTCATTTATTTTTCTCCTACCTCCTTAACCCCCCATGTTGTATCTCCACTTCCTCATATCAGGGAGATCATATGATAGTTGTCTTTCTTTGCTTGACTTATTTCGCTAAGCATAATACCCTCCAGTTCCATCCATGTCATCACAAATGGCAAGATTTCATTTCTTTTGATGGCTGCATAGTATTCCATTGTGTATATATACCACCTCTTCTTTATCCATTCATCTGTTGATGGACATCTAGGTTCTTTCCATAGTTTGGCTATTGTGGACATTGCTGCTATAAACATTCGGGTGCACGTGCCCCTTCGGATCACTACGTTTGTATCTTTAGGGTAAATACCCAGTAGTGCAATTGCTGGGTCATAGGGTAGTTCTATTTTCAACACTTTGAGGAACCTCCATGCTGTTTTCCAGAGTGGTTGCACCAGCTTGCATTCCCACCAACAGTGTAGGAGGGTTCCCCTTTCTCCACATCCTCGCCAGCATCTGTCATTTCCTGACTTGTTGATTTTAGCCATTCTGACTGGTGTGAGGTGGTATCTCATTGTGGTTTTGATTTGTATTTCCCCGATGCCGAGTGATGTGGAGCACTTTTTCATGTGTCTGTTGGCCATCTGCATGTCTTCTTTGCAGAAATGTCTGTTCACGTCCTCTGCCCATTTCTTGATTGGATTATTTGTTCTTTGGGTATTGAGTTTGCTAAGTTCTTTATAGATTTTGGACACTAGCCCTTTATCTGATATGTTGTTTGCAAATATCTTCTCCCATTCTGTCAGTTGTCTTTTGGTTTTGTTAACTTTCCTTTGCTGTGCAAAAGCTTTTGATCTTGATAAAATCCCAATAGTTCATTTTTGCCCTTGCTTCCCTTGCCTTTGGCGATGTTCCTAGGAAGATATTGCTACGGCTGAGGTCAAAGAGGTTGCTTCCTGTGTTCTCCTCAAGGATTTTGATGGCAAAGAATATATTCTTATGATGAGTTCTTGAGGGGAACCTCTCCTTTCCCCTGCTTAGCCTCCCCACCCCCAACTCTTAGGAAGCATTTGATTTTAAGTCAATAGGTCAGCTGAAGCAATAACACCATCTTTGGGCGACATTAAAACAAATGCACATGATTTGCAATATTTCTTGTCCAAAATGGAGAGCATTGATTTTGCTGATAAGATTTTTTTCAAATGCCTTTTAAAACAGCATTCCCTATTAAAAAGTGTTGTCAGCTTTTCTTATTAAAATAATCTCATGAGAAGAGCCCTTCTGTGCTTTAAATGTTATTGCAATTGATGTAATTTCCTTTTAATATTGAAGATCTGGCTCATAAAAATAAGGTTTTATAAGACATGTTTCCTATTGTGGCTATCTTGTGTTTACTTACCACAATAAATTAAAAAAACAAACAGATTTTCTGCAGATGTTTCTATTAGCATATTGGAGATTTTGACCCACAAAGTGTTTTATAAACTATATTCTTCTTGGGGCACCTGGGTGGCTCACTTGGTTAAGCGTCCAACTCTTGAGTTTGGTTCAGGTCATGATCTAGGGGTCCTGGAATAGAGTACTCTTTCAGCAGGGAGTGTGCTTGAGGTTCTCTCTGTTTCCCTCTGCCCCTCCCCTGTGTGTGCGGGTGTGCGCATGTGTGCATGCCCACGATCTTCCTCTCTCTCTCTCTCTCATATAACAAAATAAATAAATCTAGAAAAAAAGCCCTATATGCTCCTTAAAAACCTTTGAAAAGAAATTGAGTGTATTTATTATTTGTTTCTGTTTAATACCATATCAAAACAAGTTTTGTAACATTCATAAATTTGGAATGATTTTAAGGAATCTGTAATCTATGATATGTTAATAGTTTTTATAAAAATTTACATGTAAATGTACATTTAATCATATATTATCTCTTTGTGGAACTATCCAATTAATTTATGTGTATTTGAATTCAACACAAAATAACCAGTATTTATGTGTATACCGCTAGTATGAAGAGTGTTTTTCAAATTAATAATGGATAGATAGAAAATAATTCTGATTTCCATTAAGCATACTTTTCCTCGGTGTGATAAACTTAGATGACGTTTGTAATGAGAATATTTCTAGTTCATACCTTGTGAAGTAGAAAAGATCAAATGCAAGGGAAGGAAGTAAATAAAATATCAAAGACTTTCTGAAGTTTAAACTGTGTAGGGAATGGTAAGCAAATAGTGGTGTTTCCATTAATTCGAGGTTAAATAAGAAGAGATCGTGGAAGAATAATGGAATCTCAGATATAGCACATATACAAAAATGTATTATATAAAGACGGAAAGATAAGGATGGGAGAGTTATCTCATCAAACATTTTGAAATATATTTTATTTAAATTACTTTCAGTAGAAAGTTTTTTTTAAATACTATTCTAGGGGCGCCTGGGTGGCTCAGTAGGTTAAAGCCTCTGCCTTTGGCTCAGGTCATGATCCCAGGGTCCTGGGATCCAGCCCCACATTGGGTTCTCTGCTCAGCAGGGAGCCTGCTTCCTCCTCTCTCTCTCTCTGCCTGCCTCTCTACTTGTGATCTCTGTCTGTCAAATAAATAAATAAAATCTTTAAAATAAATAAATAAATAAATAAATAAATAAATACTATTCTAATTTAACATTTCTATATCATGTTAGCTGAATTTCCTTTCAATGTCATTTTCTGGACTAACTAGAGGAATCTGTTATAATGGTATATTTTATATTAGGGTTTATTTTAAGGACCATGTTGACCTAATACTTTGATTCATAAATAATAACTAATTGAATCTAGTCCCATGGGTAGCTGTATTCTGAAACTTTATAGAGCAAATGAGTAGAGCAAGTTTTAACGAAGGGTGGTTGCTTACCACCCACTCAGACCCTATTCCAGTTAAAACATGCATGAAAAGACTACACAGTAGACACCAAATATACCATGAACATAGAGTAAGTAGCTTTGCCTGAATGTTGCGCAGCTTACATGTTTTCCTTCACAGAATATAAAACTTTTTTACAAGTTCCAGACAAGTGCACACAAAATGAGGTTTCTTCTATGTGTACTTTCATTAACTAACCTGAAAAGTCAGTTCCCTTGAAAAATGACATTAGAATATTTTGCTATTGAGTAATTACTTGGCTTTTCTCCAGTTGATTTTCTACATTCAATGATTACTTTAAAAAAATCACAGATCTCATCATATATCTGTCCTGCTTTTCATCTACTCCATATTCCTTTTTGTCCAAAATCTTTATTTCAGCTTACAAAGACATTGTATTTGGCTAATGGCAATCCCCGCACTGGAAATAGGGGACTAGGTTAGGTTTTGTTCACTATTCTAGGCCCAGGGCTTACCACAGTGGCTGCTCCATACCAAGTTCTTCTTCTTCTTCTTTTTTTTTTTTTTAAGATTTTATTTATTTATTTGACAGAGAGAGAGAGATCACAAGTAGGCAGAGAGGCAGGCAGAGAGAGAGGAGGAAGCAGGCTCCCCGCTGAGCAGAGAGTCCGATGCGGGGCTGGATCCCAGGACCCTGAGATCATGACCTGAGCCGAAGGCAGAGGCTTAACGAATGCACTGAGCCACCCAGGCACCCCTCCATACCAAGTTCCTAACAAACACTAGCTGAAGGAAAAGGGGGCCATGGAAACTGATGTTGTATGAAACAAAGTTCCTTCCTATATTACGTCTAATTATCTTCAGTGAATATGAAAGTCCTGGGATATTTGGTATTTCTTCTTAGCTTCTAAAAATGCCTCAGTTAAATGCCCATCCCCATCTATGGAACAGAGATTGGGTGGGACCTCCCAATGCTGCTAAATTCCATCAAATGTCTTGCTGAAAAAAATGATGTTGTCTTCCACAGGCACACTGGGATAACATAACTCTCATATTTGTTAATTTACTCTTACATCTCCACTCAACAAATATTTTAGAAGTATATTATGGCAAACACTAGAATAGAGGCTAATGGAATTCTAACTATCTAGCCAAGTCTTTCTCAACTCGTAATATTGCAGCAGAACACAATTGTGCATTGAACTCAGAGGCCAGTTTCATTACTCAAGGGCTTGCTCACCTGAGAGAACAGTTTCCTTTCCAGAAAGGGTGGATTAAAGAATTAATATGCAGCTAGCTGGCTCATCAGAGATTCTTTCCTATATAGGGGAATGGAGCCCAAATTAAAAAATAACCTTTTCATCTCTATCCATTCATTTCCGTATGGAATGAAGCCCAAACCAGCTTACATAGAAAACCATGTATGTGTCTGTTTCCTATTGCATAGTTAGCCAAGCAAGTTGGTAAGTGCTGTGCCCTAAGAGGCAAGATTTTTATTACAGATACCAGCCATAACTAGGAGGATGCAAGCTGGAAGGCTGTTTAAGGGGCTGGAGGGAGAGTTCCTCCTTCCTGCTGAAGGTGAACATCAGCATCATAAACAGACTGTACAGCATGCTTGAGAGAGGGAAAAGACTTAATGAGCACTTCCCCACACGTTCTGAGGGTCTAGAGATGAAAGAGTTGCTAGAGTTAATGGAAGGCATAAAACCAAAATAAAATGTAAACACTTTAGTAATGTGAAAGAAATACACATCTTGCTGTAGGAGAGACATAAACACTTTAGTAATGTGAAAGAAATACACATCTGGCTGTAGGAGAGACAGACAGAGAGAGAAGAAATTGACAGAAGATACAAAGAAAAACCATTCTGTACCACTGGAAAGACATCCTTTGAAGGAGTTCTTCCTTTGAAAAGATAATCTAATACTTTTTGGAGAATTCTAAAATAACCAGATGAATTACTAATAATGAAAGATGCAAGGAAATCTGCTACTGGCCTTGTGGGGAAACAAGGATTTATGATAGCTGGTGACATCTGAAAGGGCCTTAAAGTTCCCTTGGGTAGTTGGGAGCTGCCTTCTTCACGCATATCTTTGAGGGATAAGAATAGGGCCATGGGGAAAAGGCAGTTCAGAAACTGATAGACTCACATACAAACACTGTTCTATCAATTGCTAGATAAAACCTTGAATAATATGCTTCTCTAAGTATCCCAGGTTTTTTATTAGGGTGCTATTTAATGTTCTTTATGAAGTTGTATGAATTATACGAAATAATTGGTATATCCCAGGAACCTCAAAGTGTGACCACCATGTTAACGTGCTATTTCTATCCTTCCAAGATTTCTCAAAGTTCACGTGGAGATGAATGATATCCTCATGAGAGAACATGGAGGTATTTTTAAGATGTATATAATTTTGGGGTATATATATATATATATATATTATGTATATAATTTTGGGGTAGGAAATTAAAAGTTTCAGTCATAGCTAGCATTTGCACTGCCTCTTCCTACTGACAATTGAATCTTTTGGAGAAGAGCTAAAAAAAAAAAAAAAAAAGGATGCTCTGCTCTACATATAGAATGAGTGAGTAAAATTTTTCTGATAGGCTCTCACCTTTTCATTAGATATGGAGTTAGGTCTCAAGTATAGTCCAGAAAGACCAGCTTTTTTTCATTCAAGGGTGTGATTCCAAGGAATGGGGATCACTGAAGGCCATCTTAGAGACCACTTATCACAGTAGTCAAATTCTTTAACATGTTCATGCAGGTGGTTGGGATTATTACCATTTTCAGGAAGGATTCTGTATTATCACTGCATATGTAGTGTTGCCTTGAACTAATCATGATTTATACTTCCTGGAATATGTGCATTATTTAATACATTTGTAGACTTGACCTTAAAATTTACTTTCACTGACCTTTTATTTTTGTGTGTGTGATAATTTGCTACTATTTTTTAAATTTTTATTTATTTATTTTAGAGAGGGACAGAGCACAAGTGAGGGGACGAGCAGGGAGGGAGAGAGAGAGAGAAGCAGACTCCCAACTGCATGTGGAACCTGATGTGGAGCTTGATCCCACCACCCTCAGATCATGGCCTGTGCTGAACTCAAGTCAGACACTGAGCTACCCAAGTGCCCTTACTTTTCTACTTTTTAATAGCATTTTTTTGTTTGTTTGTTTACCAATTCTTTGTTATTACTCCTCTTCTTCTCCATGGAACAGAGACCTATAATGGTGTTTGAGAACCACTGGCAAAAACAACAACAACAAACAAACAAACAAACAAAAAAACTGGATAGGGAATGTAATACTGTATTTAGTTTAGAAGCCAAAATAATAAACTATAGTTGACAGATTGAATTCCAAAAGTCATTTCTTTGAAAGTACACTTGAAAATATACTTAGTCAACATTAGGGTAAAGTTACTTCTTTCCCAGTTCTAAAATTTTCTGATTATTATCAAGGAACTTATTAGGGCAAGGACTTTCAATTACCTGGTTTTTCCTATAGATAAGATTTTAAAAAGAAGAAAAAATCAAAGTATATAGCTGAAAGGGAATCTTGGAGCTGATTTGCTCACTCTCTCATTTTATAGATATGCCTTACAAGCCTCAGTTTCGAATATAGCAGTCTAAAGCCAAACTTATGATCTTCCTTGAAAAAATGTTTATTTCAGTGAGTGGTAGATATGCAAGCCCCAGATTTGCAAGTCCCTGCTGATGCTCTCATTTACCACATCCAATCTATCATGAAATCTTACTGGTTTTATTTTTCAAGTGAAGTATATTCTGAATCCATTTGTTTTTCTCTCCTTCTACTGATCCAAATGGCCATTATCTACACTCTGGATTCCTGTAATGGTTTCTTCCCTGATTCTGCTATTTTATCTTCCTAATCCATTCTCCATTGAGTTGGCACAGTAATTCTTTTAAAATGCAAATGTGTGATCACATGAGATCAATTTCTTCATGTTGCTATTAACATTGAGACCAAAATCACTAACACCTCCTGGTAGATCCTACAAGATATCACAGGTATCCTTTGGGATACCTGGAACCCCTCTTTCTCTTATCTAGGGGCTCAGAATTCCTTATTTAAGCTACTCTGTGAAGGTGCCTGGGTGGCTCAGTCAGTTAAGCATCTGCCTTCAGCTCAGGTCATGATCCCAGGATCCAGGGATGGACCCCCCATAGCAGGCTCCCTACTTGGTGGGAAACCTGGTTCTCCATCTCCTTCTTCCTCTTCTTCTGCTACTCCCCCTGCCTCTGCCTACTCTCTCTCTCTCTCTCTTTGTCAAATAAATAAAATATTTAAAAATAAAAAAATAAATATACTACTCTGCTTCAAGACTTTCCCTAACACTTTCCCTTGCCTGGACCAATCTTCCTTGTTCCTGACCCAACTCCCCTGTTATTTCATATCTCAGGTTAGATGTTGTTTCCTCCAGGAAGTGTTCCTCAGCCTCCTTGGTGTAGTCAAGTTCTACAACCTATGCACTTATCACATTTTGTAAATACATTTTTATTTGTGTGATTATCTGGTTATCACTTGAGTTTCCCACCAGACTGTGTCACAGAGTGGGGACAATAAATATTTGTGTACCATATTCTTTCATTATCTGTTACATAACTGGAAATTTAAAAACAGTTATTGTGGACAAAGTCTGAATGAATGAGTTGGATTTTAGACTCAGGCCTTCGCCCTCAGGTCCAGTGATTTCAACCACATTTTGCTGCATTTTCCTTTCTTGTTCAGTAAATAATTCTATCTTTTAATTGAAAACAAAAGGAACACGAGAATCTGAATTGCACAGAGAATTTATAAAAGGGGTGGGGAATACTTGAAATAAATAATATTAATCAGATTATTCATAATGGAATTGTGTAAATAAAAAAACCAAGCACAAATAAGTCTCAATGCTAAAAAAATATAGAAGGACGTAGAGTCAACAAGGAAAAAATTAAGGATTTTTCACCATTATCATGATAAAATGAGCAGAAGCTATGTTTATCCATATTGCAAGTTGGTCCAGTGAGTCAAGAAAATTAGGAGGACACAGGAACAGAAAAGGGCATCTGTCACTCTACTATTGCTAGTGTACATAAAGAGAGATGAGCCAAGGCATGGCTTTTTTTCAAGCTCTAACATGTAGTTCAAAGACTTGTTATTTTTCTGTAGCTAGTTCTTAAAAACCACAGAAAAACTGAGCTGTTGATATTTGGTTATGGCATTTTGCCCCTCAATAAAAGATTTGCTTAAAACGAGGGAAAAATTTTTCAGTGACCTACTAACCTAGTTAGATTACCAGAGTCAGCATTTAGCAACAAAATGGTTCCCTGTGATTTGCAATGGCCTCTGAACAAATAGTCTAACACGTTTGATGGTAGCTTTTCAAAATCACAACATTTGTTGTAAATGTTGGAAACCTTACTTTGAAGGTTGTAAGGGAGATGCTTGGAATTCTGCTGTTCCCTGTGGAAGAAGCAAATAGAAGACTGCTAAAAAAATACTGAAGCATCTGGGAAGAATGGGCTCTAAGCCCTCTCTCAGGAAATGATCACGCTTTATATCCCACACCTGGGTGGAGTTTGCGTTCTTACTACATCCTGAGTAGGACTGTGTTATTTTAAAACTGACAAAGACTTGCCTAAACCATATGTGATTGTGTAACCCTTACTAAGGATGGCTACTTTAACATCAAGAAATTGCCATTACGCAAGTATTTATAGGTAACAATGCAATGCTTTTTGGATTTGATGCAGGTATAAAGTCAATAAATATAATTTTACAAATACTTATATTTGGAAAAAAGAAAAATCAATTATAGAAAGAAAAGAGGCAAGAAAAAGAAAGACACTTGTATCTACTTTGCTTCATATAAAAAATCTTTGCTACTTATATATGTTAGGTCAAAATTTTTCAAATAATGACTTAGATCTGTTAAATTTTAATGAAAATGCCTCACTTGAGTTTGATCCTAAACTCATACGCACATTTTATCTGGTTGTTCAACTTCAAGGAAGCAGAGTATATTAAATCAGTAATTATATTTTAACTTCAAAAATCAATAATTAGGAATAAAATTCCTCTTTCTCTTATCTTTCTCTTATTACATGACAGTCCTTCAAGAAATAGTTTCCTTCTCAAAAAACAAAATAGTTTACTTGTGATATTTGAATAGTGAATATCAGTGACACCATTGAAATATAAGCCAATAACTTTCATGACAAGTTATTTGCATTTTTTTTTGTTTTTTAGTTTCTTAATCCATAAAATAAGGATAATAATTATCTCATAGGGTTACTGTGAGGATTTAAAGTATACATATATGCTTATTCTAAGCATTTTTGTAACTATTATAATAAGTAGGAAAATTAAACTCTGATGGAAAACTAAAGAAGCAGAAAATTAAACATACCTCAAACATATACAAAGAAACTCAATTTCCAGGTCTCTTCACTGTTTTATTAGTGGAAAAGTAAAAACATCTTTGTCAAACATCCATTTTAGAGGTATTTTACTTTATCAGGGACTCTATGTTAAATTAAAAGAAACCACAGTAAACCTCCTAATGTCAGGGTTTAATACGGTTTGGGTTTTAAAAGTAACTCAATGAAATGTTTTTCTGCTTACAGAACTCCCCCCCCACCAATTTTCTAAGGCTTTATGAAGCAAAGCTTGGACATCCTCTGTCCCCGCTCTCCCAGCATAGCAAAAGTGTTAAAGCTTATAGATGGAAGTAGAGAAAACATAACAGATGAAAAAGTGTATGTATTTTTTATAACTGGAAAATTTTATGGCAAAGAAAATAGTATTATTTCAGTAAGGTGAGGGTTTGGCTTTAAGTACAGATTTGCAGAAAAACCTTAAAAAGTCATTGGATATTAATTTTGAGATATATTTTTGAAATACTTCTTAGAGATGCTTTGTCTGAGTGTCAATTATAAATATAAGATTTATGAAACTATCTATCAGGCTGTTATGCAAAGAGCTCAATCTTTTGGCAGGGTATAAAGTAAATGGAGTTTACCAGAACAAGACAAATAAGATATGTTCTCCTTTTGCTTAGCTCTTCAAGGCATAGATTATTATTACTATTATTATTTTGCTTAGGTTTATACATAATAGCTTGCTTAGAGCAATATTAATATGAGTGAAGACCTAGAGAATTTCTTCTTCCTTTGAAATTCACATTACTAAATATAGGCTGTGGCCATTTGGTAATATGCAGTCTCTAGCAACTTGACACGATCCTGCTTTGTCTAGGGTAAAAATACATTATGAATAAGTGAACGAATAATTTTCAGAAATTCAACACTAGTATATATGCCAAATTCCCATCCTTGAAAAAATATGCTATTTTTATTAAATGCTGAGATCTTTCTCTTAGCCTGTTTTTTAGAGTTCATAAAAGGCATAATTTCAGACAACAGGTCAGAATTTAGAAAACACCGTTTCTCTGGTAAAGGAACACCACATAATGAAAGTAGATATGCCTTGCTTTAATGAAAATTACCCTGACCCAGCATGTTGTGGATAAAAAGAATGGTGGGATAGATGAATAAACCAGGAAAACATCAGCCCATCTGACCTCAATCTCCTTTGCAATGGGCATTTTTTAAAGCTGGGTACATATTTTTGGTTTTCCATCTGCCTGGTCCTCCTGATTTAGTGATGTGTTTGACTCCTTCCATTCACAAGCCTGATTCATTTCCTGGCTTTTAAACTCTTTCCTGGCATAATGCCCTCTTGGGCTGCCATCTCAGAAGTAGATCCTCTTCCTTATTTGGGTTTATTCCAAAATCAACTATATTCAACTTGGAACTTTTTTTTTTTGATATTTCAAAAATATAAAAATTGATTTTTATATTTTTAATTGATTTTTCTTCCATACTGACATATTTTTGTATGTATCTCTAACGGATAAGGTTTTTTTTAAATAATTTTTTATTTTTTATAAACATATATTTTTATCCCCAGGGGTACAGGTCTGTGAATGACCCAGTTTACACACTTCACAGCACTCACCAAAGCACATACCCTCCCCAATGTCCATAACCCCACCCCCCTTCTCCCAACCCCCCTCCCCCCCAGCAACCCTCAGTTTGTTTTATGAGATTAAGAGTCACTTATGGTTTGTCTCCCTCCCAATGCCATCTTGTTTCATTTATTCTTCTCCTACCCACTTAAGCCCCCATGTTGCATCACCACTTCCTCATATCAGGGAGATCATATGATAGTTGTCTTTCTCCATTTGACTTATTTCGCTAAGCATGATACGCTCTAATTCCATCCACGTTGTCGCAAATGGCAAGATTTCATTTCTTTTGATGGCTGCATAGTATTCCATTGTGTATATATACCACCTCTTCTTTATCCATTCATCTGTTGATGGACATCTAGGTTCTTTCCATAGTTTGGCTATTGTGGACATTGCTGCTATAAGCATTCGGGTGCACGTGCCCCTTTGGATCACTACGTTTGTATCTTTAGGGTAAATACCCAGTAGTGCAATTGCTGGGTCATAGGGTAGTTCTATTTTCAACATTTTGAGGAACCTCCATGCTGTTTTCCAGAGTGGTTGCACCAGCTTGCATTCCCACCAACAGTGTAGGAGGGTTCCCCTTTCTCCACATCCTCGCCAGCATCTGTCATTTCCTGACTTGTTGATTTTAGCCATTCTGACTGGTGTGAGGTGATATCTCATTGTGGTTTTGATTTGTATTTCCCTGATGCCATCAACTCAGAACTTTTATGTGAAGTTTTGACTAACCAAAGTCCAGATCTATTTTCTTATAGTGCTACCACAGATAAAATGACCAAACAAAAGCAACATACCTTATTTGTTCTTTTCTCTCTCTCTCTCTGTGTATGTGTATAATGAGGTATGTTGACATATACCATTATTTGAATATAAGGTGTACAAATAGTGGTTTGATATTTGTATGCATTATAAAGTGATGACCACAATGAGTCTAGTTAACATCTGTCAACTTAGATAGTTACAGGATGTTTTTTTCTTGTTCTTGTGATGAGAGCTTTTAAGATCTACTAGCAATTTTTGTTGTTATTAATTATAGTCACTATGCTGTGCATTATATCCTCATAACTTAATTATTTTATGACTGGAAGTTTGTACCTTTTGATTCCCTTCACTCATTTTCCCCATGCCCCCACTTTCTACCTCTGGCAGCTACTAGTTTGTTTTCTGTATCTATAAGCTTTTGTTTTTGTTTTAGATTCCACATGTAAGTGAGATTGTATGGTATTTGTTTTTCTCTGTCTGACTTATTTCACTTAGCACAATGCCCTTGAGGTCTAACCATGTTGTTGCAATGGAAAGATTCCATCCTTTTTAATGACTAAATAGTATTACACACACACACACACACACACACACACACACACCACATTATCTATTCATCTGTCCATAGACACTTAGGTTGTTTCATCTTTGCTATTGTTAGTAGTGTTTCAATGAATATGGAGGTGCATCTATCTTTTTGAGTTACTGATTTTGTTCTCTTTGAATAAATACCCAAAAGTGGAATTGCCAGATTATGTGGTAGTTCTATTTTTAACTTTTTGAGGAACCTCCAAAATTGTTGCTACACCAATTTATATTTCTTTTTTTTAAAAATTTATTTATTTGATAGAGAGAGACAGAGAAAGAGGGAACATGAGGGAGAGTATGAGAGGGAGAAGCAGGCTTCCCACTGAGCAGGGAGCCCGATGTGGGGTTCGATCCCAGGATCCTGGGATAATGACCTGAGTGGAAGGCAGACACTCAATGACTGAGCCACCCAGGTGCCCCCCAATTTATATTTCTATAGAGTTCACAAGTTTTCCCTTTTCTCCACAGCCTCACCAACACTTGTAAATTTCTTGTCTTTTTGATAATGTGACATGATATCACATTGTGGTTTTGATTTGCATTTCCCTGATGATTAGTGGTGTTGAGCATCTTTTCATGTACCTGTTGGCCATCTGTATGTCTTCTTTGGAAAACTGTCTATTGAGATCTTCTGCACATTTTTTTAATTGGATTGTTGTGGGTTTTTTGTTTGTTTGTTTGTTTGTTTTGTTTTTTACTATAGAATGTAAGTTCTTTATACATTTTGGACATTAGCTCCTTATTAGATATAGGATTTACAAATACTTTCTTCCATTCAGTAGGTTGCCTTTTCACTTTCTTGATGGTTTCCATCACTGTGCTGATTTATTTTGTACTTAAAACATCAGTTTTTAGATTATTTTATTGACTTGTAAGAAAAACATAATTGATAGCATTTCTGACACTTTTGACTAAGAGAATTTGGTACAATGGGAAAGCAAGGTAAGAACCTTAATGTGAGCATAATGAGGCACTGTTGCATTTAGAGAGCAACCATCAGTCATACATCCTGGGTTTTCTCTCTCTATCTTCCAGTAAATTCTTAATCAATTCAGAGGATTACTGGATATCTCTATTCCTTATTTCTCTCTCTTTCATAAATGTAGAAAAAATTATGGTCACTATCACGTTTGGTAAAATAGCTATCTAGATGCTTTGTTCTCATTTTTTTTTAATCCATCAATATAAAGATCCATTCAATATTCCCTTAAAACATCTGAGTTTAATGATTCATTTGATTAAGGAGTACAAGTAGCAGTATTAATTGCAACTATCCTATGTATCGCAATTTACATTAAAAAATTAATATTTGACTTCAAGCTATGAAGCACCTAAGAGGTCTCAGAGGAATGAATTAATGATTTTTGCCTCTTGTTTTTAGTTGGAATATAGGGATACAATAACGTATATCCTTAAGTCATGAGAAATGTTCATGGTTATTTTCCAATAGAAAGATTTATTTTTAGAGTCGTTAGGTTAAAGTTTGATCTCTTCATAGGAACAATGCAGTTGCTTGTACTTCTTTGTGCTAATGACTAAAAGAGCACACTGTCACTGTATTATTATTTTCTCCAAATACATAATTTAAACTTGTAAGTGTCAATATGATTATGATCTCAAAGTCATAATTTTTGTCTTTATGTAGTTCTTTTGTGGCTCAGGAGAAAAATTCTCACTCCAAGACTACTGGGGTTAGCCAACTGCTCTTCAAATTTGGGTCTGGGTTTAAAGAGGAAAATATGGATAATATATGATCTAGAAGGTATAAAATAGTCTTCAGATAAAGAGAATAGTACACCGAAGGACCCTGAGTAAATTACACCTCACAAATCCATAAGAATACCCTGCCAGTTTTAAAAAAGATCCACATTTCATTTCAGGGGCGGTGTATCCCATAATGCAGGTTACACATCGTATGGTAGTGACAACATGTGTAGTACCATGGCCTTCAGACCTGGCTCATGGTTGGATTCTTTCAGCTTAGCCCCTGGCAATCACTACAATCAGAAGTTCTAGAGTATGTCCTGAGAATCCTATTTTAAAAATGTCTCGACTGTAATACCCAGAGTAGACTTGAAGTCAGAGAAACTAAGGTCTAAGTTTGTTGAGTCTCACTTTTCTCATCATTAAGAAGGGGAAAAATGATAACCTGCTATGTAGATTAGAGTAAATCATATGTAAAACACCTGTCAAAAATTGATATTTGGAAATAAACACTATTTTAAAAGTTTGTAATAGATTTTATAATGCAAGATGAACTT
Source organism: Mustela nigripes (assembly GCF_022355385.1). Classification (NCBI taxonomy): domain Eukaryota; kingdom Metazoa; phylum Chordata; class Mammalia; order Carnivora; family Mustelidae; genus Mustela; species Mustela nigripes. Next base: position 175,575,482 of record NC_081557.1, read on the forward strand.
TAGTCAGGTGAACAGGATTTGTCAAGTAGGACTAGAGAAGAGTTCAGAAGCTGAGGGTTAAGAAATAATATAATAACAAAAGAAAATGGTGCATGAAGAAGCAGATGAGTAGTTCAGAGTGCTGAGGGAAGCAACAAAGTGGGCAGGCAGGAAAAGTGAAGGTCAGAACCATGAAGAGAATGAGAACCAAACTATCAAATAATTTTGAAAGATCATATTGGAGAGACGACAACCAATCCATAAACCTAGGGAGAAAGTCCCTGAACTCTAGGTCAAGAACCAATGTAGAGATTCTGGGCAACAATCAAAATCCAAGAAGAACCAGCCACCTCTATGAGGGGGGGCACAAAGTCCAGCGCTAGGTTACTGTGGAAGCAGCTTTCCTAGATTTAGGGGCTAGGATCAGGCAGTGGGGAGCTTATAATTACAGATTATGGGTGAGTGCAGGCAGTTCTGGATCATGGTGTCTGTGGTGCTGTCACAGTTTTCCCTATTTGCTTCCCTGTCCGTGGATATGAAAGAAGAGAGCAGTCAAAATTCTTTTTGTATTTGAAAAGAACAAGAAATAGTTGTGTCCTTCATAATGATAAAATGATACCACATTTTCACTAAAATGCATAGCAAGTTTTCTCTCAATACAATGGTTAGAAAAATGGGTGGCTTTGGATCTGGGAGAGAAAGGCAAAAACTTACCTTGTGAGGAAAGCATGAACTGAGACTTAGAGGTCGGAGTGGCTGCATCATTTCAGAGAGAAAAACTGGTCAACCAACAGTTACTAATAGATTGGAAGTGAAGAAAATGAAAATAAAACAATTAGAGTATTACTGCTCTACTGATTTGGATGCTGCATTTACTGAAATTTTGCTACCTGGTCCAGATCATTGGACTATTATATACTAAAAAATGTTTTTGTATTCTTCCTGTTATTTTTTTTTTGTAAAGACATTTTTTGAGGCTTATTACATTTTTCATATGACTTTAACCCTGCTATTTAATTGTTTCATTATTGTTCACTCAAAATGTTTAGCAATGCCATTTGGATATTTGGTTGGGGCATAACCATTTAAATGACTTCATAAAGTCTAGGAATTCTTAGAGATCTGATTCTTTATTACTATATATCAAATATATTAATATGCTCCTACATCAAGCATTATTTACATTAAATAAATTGATTTTCAGTGTGGTTAATATAATGTACTATTTTGTATGCATTTGATTATCAATAATTTCAATGTATAATTTAATTTTCTTATTTTTAGCTAATAATCTTTTCAAGTATCTTGAAAATCTAGTAATCTCAAGATGCTGTGCTTTTAAAAATTTATGGAAAAATAGATGGTGTAGAAGTGAGGATTATTTTATATATGTAGGATAATCTCTTAGGAAAAAAGTCTTAAGATTCATAATAAAAGAGTATGAGAGAATGTTTTCTGATCTACAGTATGAGAGAATGTTTGTTGTTCTATTAAAAATCCCATTTCTCAAATTATAGGATTCAGCTATTAGTTTTTGGTATATTTTAGATTTCTTTGGCTTCTCCCCTAAAATATTTTATAAACTTCTTGAAGGCACACCTTCCTTCTTAGACCACATTTTATCCTTAAGATCAACCCAGTGACTTCTGCTTATTAAGAGTTTTTGGATTAATTGTAAAGGGGGTAAAAACGTACCCCCTTTTTTAAAAAGTAATTTTGCTAAACTTTTGCTTAAAATTGTAAGTAAAGTTCTTATATTGGTGACAACTGGCAGAAATCATGAAAATATGTAACCAATAGAATGAGTGTGTAATATCTTAAGAACTTATTGCTGATTTTCTATGTTCTGACCAACGGGGGGAAAAAAAAATAAAAGGTCAGCATATGGTTTTTGTATTAAAAATACCTCAAAGTTTGCATCTTCGCATATATTATTGAGTTTAATGCCAGTATTGAGCTCAATATGTAAGTAGAAAAAGAACATCTGCCAATTCATATACTTGCTAATAAGACTCTGTTACAAATTAACTGGTTCATTTGTACCTTTTTTCTAGGATGAAGACAATTTATCTTATAAACATGGTAAAACACAACCCCTATATATAAATATATGTAAATTTTATGCCAGATCTAATCTCATCTACTTTTTCTTTTCAACTGGTGAATAGGCTATATGAATCAATTGGTGTTGTCCGGCGCGGTGCCACATCGGAGCCTGAGGATTACCTTAGAGATGCCGCGTGGGGGGAGGTGTGAAAACACACCAGTTCACAGCATGTCTATTGTGAAAAGGCTGCAAGGACCACTCATTTCATGGTTCTGGGCAGATTCGGAAAATCACCAAGGCTACAACATTGCCCCTTCCTTACAGAAGTATGTAGATGAAGAGATACAGTTTATAAGATAGTGGAGGAAATGGAATGGGCGAAAAGGGCATAAATGTCCTGAATCATTATTATATAGTGGAATTGATTTTCATTTTGAAATGGAGTTTTCTTTTTCTCATTGTTGTTATGCTGTTTTACAGGGAAATTGTATTTCCAGCTCAAATGCTACCCGTTTGAAAAAATATAAAATATACACTAGTAAGAGAGATTAATTCAAAACTGTCTTCTATTATATGGCATGTAGGAGCAAGAAAATAAATTCATTTAACAGTTTTTGAGTTGGCAAAAACATAATGAGACAAAACAAGCAAACACTTCCAGCCAGCTTAATTCATCAGCGATTCTTACATGTCTTTATTCCCAACAAAGAAACACAAAGAGAAGAATATTATAAAGGATGAAATATACCATTTTTTGAGGTTGTATTTATTTATTTGAGATGGAGTGTGAGAAAGAGAGAGAAAGAGAGCATAAGCAGGGTGGGGGAGGGCGGGCAGAGGGAGAGGGAGAAGCAGGCTCCCTGCTGAGCAGGGAGACAGGGCACAGGACCAAAGGCAGATGCTTAACCAACTGAGCTACTCAGGTGCCCTTGAAATATACCACTGTAATCATAGCTTTCTATATATTTCTTTAGTAGGTTTTGGTTACATCTAATTCCTTCTAAATCAAAACAACAGAACTCAATAGATTTTTGCTTGAGTATGAGCAAGAAGATATATTTTTTTAATCCCTTGGAGAAGAGAAAAGGAATGAAATTTAAAAAGCAAAGAGAAACAGGGGAAAAGTCATCTGTGTGGTCTGACAGAATAACGTGATATAGAGGCCTATAGAGAGATTCCTATGGACTTGAGAAAATGCTGGAACTTCTGAAAAGAGCTTAGTTTAAGTAAAATAAAGACATTCACAAATATGGAGGCCACAGAGTAGGGTCCCAAAGTATATTTGTTGAGCTTAATTGAATAGCTTATGATATATTTGAATATCTGATTCTTTTTCTTTTTTTCTTTTTCTTTTCTGAAAGGTACAGTTAAAGAAATCTGTAGCGGCTGCTCTTCTTCCCCAAAGCTGCTGCCATGGAAACTACCACTTCACTTCTAAGCAAAGGTGACTGTTTTAGTCTCATGTACTTAGTGAAATCTTTTGACCACTTTCAACATGGTGGCTTTTCTTTCCTAAAGATTAAAGCCAAACCCTGATGCAAGAAGTCCTGTGATGAAAACCAAATGTTCATCAGCTACCCAGAATCAACTTTGAATTCTTCTGAGCAAAGGGGAAAGAATTTAAAACTAAGGATTGAAGAATTTTGCTAGACCAATCATTTATGGTTGTTTGTTTGTGTGTGGGTGCTCTGCCTGCTTGAAGGGAGGGTTTCTTCTAGCTGCAAGTTGGAATTTTCTAGCAGAAGGCTGGAAAGAATGATGATAGGGAAGGTAATCTACACTGAAATTTTTCTTGGTACTTATTTTCCAAAAGGAACTTAATTTCAGTGAAGGTTTTCTAGTTTCTCTACTTCTTCTTTAAAAAATCTTAATTCAGGTCTTTGAATCTTTTGTTAAATGGAGATATACTTAACCCTTCAGTGTAGCTATGAAGATCAAGTAAAATAAGTATGTTTTAGATTAATGTAATAATCATGATAATAACAGTAAGAATAATTGTTATGAGCTGAATTGTATTCCTCTCAAAATTCATATTTTGAAGCCCCAAGCCCCATTGCCTTTGGAATGTCTGTATTTAAGATAAGGATGGGGTAATTGGGTCATGGGCATTAAGGAGGGCACATGATGTGATGACCACTGGGTTTTATATGCAATTAATGAATTATTGAACATTACATCAAAAACTAATGATATACTTTATGTTGGCTAATCGAATTTATAAATAAATAAATAAATAAATAAATAAATAAATAAATCTTTGTATATTCAATGAACAAAGAAAAAAAAAAGATAAGGCCTTTAAAGAGGCGATTAAGTTGGGAAATGAGGCCATTAGGGTAGGACCTAATTCTACCAGAGTAGAGTCCTCATAAAAAGAGAAAATTTGGAGACACGAAGCATGCTCCAGCACAGAGGAAACATCATGTGAGGACACTGAGAGAAGATAGCCACTTCAAACCAAACAAAGAGGCTTCAGAAAAAATCAAACATGCTGACACCTTTATCTTGGACATTCTGTGTCCAGAACAGTGAGAAAATACATGTCTGTGCTTTAAGGCACCCCGTCTGTGGTATTTTGTTAGGGCAGCCCTAGCCAGCTAATACAATAACTCACAGAGACTGAGAACCTACTGTTTTTATAATTAGTACTCTTTCTTGGGAGAACAGCTGAATTAAACAGAGAATAGATGAAGAACATGAAGGGAGCATACTTCCATCTTTGCCTTTAACTTCCCAGGAGAATAACTGCGGCTTATTTTTTTACATCAGTATTTTTATTGCAAGAACAAAGAGAAACCATCTGTGACAGGGTCTTTCACAGTTTGTTATGTTTCTTAGTTCTGAATGGAATTACCTTAATTATCAAATAAAATCTGCATATTTTATTAAACTTGTATTCATTCTCCTGGTGGAAATAGAAATACGCAAGGGTAGTTCAGATTTTTCTTTTCCTTTAAATACTGTGATATCTTGAGTATGAGGTGAGTGAAAATGAGCATCCATTCCATAGAATATATTTGTTTGCTGTTTCCTTGCAAGGCATACTTTTTGTTGGCCCAGCTTGGAATGTTTACTACTCTTTGCTCGCTGTTTAAGTGTAGGTATAGCTGGTTTTATTTCCTTTCATTTTTATACAAATTTCTCTGTTCTAGTGAATATGGATATGTTTATTCTTTCCTTCTTGACAATCAGAAGTCTGAATCCCAATTTAAAATGCAAATTTAGGGGCACCTGGGTGGCTCAGAGGGTTAAGCCTCTGCCTTCTGCTCAGGTCATGGTCTCAGGACCTTGGGATAGTGTTGGCATCCACTGGGCTTTCTGCTTGGCATGGAGCCTGCTTCCCACTCTCCCTCTGCCTGCCTCTCTGCCTACTTGTGATCTCTGTCTCTGTGTCAAATAAATAAATAAACAAATCTTTTTTTAAAAATAGAAATTTAATAAAAATTGGGGAACCCACTAAATAAATAGGCAATGGTATTATGATGCTCTAACAACACCATTAAAATTTCTGTTGGTTGGGGTTCCTGGGTGGCCCAGTCATTAAGCATCTGCCTTCGGCTTGTGTCATGATCCCCAGGTCCTGGGATCTAGCTCCAAGTCTAGCTCTGTACTCATCAGGGATCCTGCTTCTCCCTCTCCCTCTGCCACTCCTCCTGATTGTGCTTGTCCTCTCTCTCTCTCTCTTTCTCTCTCTCTCTGTCAGATAAATAAATAAAATCTTTAAAAAAATAAAATTTCTGTTGGTTAAGCTTTCTGTATGTGTATATACATATGTGTATATATATGTATATCAATTACATATTAGAGATATATTATACTGTATGTTTATTCATCTATATCTATTTTCTATTGTATCCATTTTGACATAGGACATAGATATAGATTAGGTAAGGATTAATCCTAAGAAAATTAATTAAAATGAGAATTCCTTCAATGAGCTCACACATATCTAAAGTTGCAGGTATCAACCTACATGTTATTTTCAGTGTTGATCTTTTCCTTTAAAGACCAGGTAACATTACCACTTACTTTTAAGGCAATTTCTTGACTAATACCTTGGCTCAGTGGAAAACTTTTTACCTAAAAGAGAAAAGAGCAAGAATTGAGAAGACCCATTCAAAGGCACATTGACTACAAACTGTGAGTTCCTTAAAAAACCAACTATGTAAGGTTTAGTTATACAAGTTACTGATGCCTAGGGACATTTTAAATTTGCAGTATGTGTACACTAGTTTATCTGAACTTTAATTGAATAAGGCATACTTTGTAACCAGCTTGTTTTGGTTGCTGTTAGTTTCTTCATGACCCTTCTAGTTTTTTTATGTTTGTTAAAACGCATGTTAAATCTCAAAATTACATCATTTAAACCAGGAACAGATGTCTTTCATAGAATATTCTAGTACTACTAAAATTGTGATAATTTTGTGTTGTCTTTGCTATGTACTTTAAAATAGATTTTGAAAAGCCCTTAAATTCATTTTTTCCCTTTACCCCTGCCTATTTATTATTTTAAAATCAGCTATGGTTGCTTTTATACCTGTGTAGAAGAGTAATTTCTGTGTGTTAAAGAGCAGAAGAAACATTTAAATATTTTTGGTTTTGGATTGGAATAAACTACTTGGAAATATAAATCAGTATAAACAACACTTTAAGATCTCCTAGGTGCTTAATGCATAATAGAATTATAGTAGTGTTTGTTGGATAGATATATGAACAATAATTTTAAATGTAGCTTTCATAATTTAGACAAATTCCAATTTTTAGTTTATCACTTTTAAAGAATCATATATGGGGCCTACCAGTTTTATACATGTTTTGGATGGCAGATTCTTTTTTTTTTTTTTTTAAATGAATAACTCATTTGTAATATAATGAAAGTTGTAGTTTGAGAAAAAAAATTGATAAGATTTATTTATTTAATTTGAGAGAGAGAAAGGGAAAAAGAGAGGGAGAGAGAGCACAGTGGCGGGGTGGGGGGGAGCAGAGGGAGATGGAGCGACTCTCAACCAGACTCCACTCTGAGCACGGAGCCTGACATGGGGCTAGATCCCATGACCCTGCGATCACCACCAGAGTCGAAGCCGAGTCCAACACTTAACTGACTGTGCCACCCCCAGAAAAATGTTTTAATAACTACTCAAAAGTAGTCAAGTCACACACTGACTTATATCCACATTCCATGTGAAAACAGATAAACATCAATGCTATTAAAGATATCTGCCTTGGGAACCTAAGAACACCAGATCTGCCATTCTTGATCTGTTCATTCTGAGTCTGACCTTTAGCTAATGGCAGTGGTTTGGTGGTCATATGGAAGGGTGTGGTTTTTCTTTCTCAACCCTGTCCTCAAAAGTGGAAAACTTGCTTCAAATTCCTTTCTTTTCTCCCTCTCTTCCTTCCTCTTTCTTTTTCTTCTAGATAGTAGATACTAACTAATATCATTTTATAGATCCATCATTGTTATAAATATATACACAAACACCTATTTATAAGAAATACTTTATATTGATATATTGAAAGCTTTCTGATACAAACGACTGTGTCTTACCAAGGTCTGTCCCCTACATGTATCTATTGCAGATCAGAATCAATAGCAGATACTAAAAATCTGTTGAATGAATGACTAGCCTGCATATCCTTTTGAAATGAAGTTTTTCACTATTAGCTGTATGAAACAATGCTTAATTTCTTTTAAATTTATACTTTCCCATTTTAAAGCATAATTCCTTAACCTAGTATTCTAGAATTAGTGAACATACTTTATAAGTACAATTTATGTGTTTTTAGGACGTCTGCATACACCTGTAATTGATCATATTACATTTCTTCCCTTAAGAGGAATGGGCAAAGACTGAGTGTAGTTGCAGAAAAATAAGAGTTGTGGGCTGCCTGGGTGGCTCAGTGGGTTAAGCCTCTGCCTTCAGCTCAGGTCATGATCTCAGGGTCCTTCAATCGAGTCCCACATTGGGCTCTCTGCTGGGCAGGGAACCTGTTTCCTCCTCTCCCTCTCTTCCTCTCTCTCTATTTGTGATCTCTCTCTGTCAAATAAATAAAATCTTTTAAAAAAAGGAAAAAAAGAAAAATAAGAGTTGCTATTTGTAGACCTTAATTTGCAGTTTGAGAGATGTATATCCTAAGGATAAAATGTGGTATCTGCATTTTACAAATGTGTTAAATACTTAAAACAATAAGTTGCATGTGTATATGTGACAGTTCCTAGGGCTATTTCATATGTTGTTAAATAATGAGAAAAACTGTTCTGACAGTAGTAAGTGGCCTGGGAGTTCAAACACGGTGGTCTGGAGAGGTGAGAAAAATTTCACCAAAGGAAGTAGGACCCGAGAAAAGTTGTGAAAAATGCTTGGATGTGGGTGGTTCATTAAATGGTTCAAAGTCCTGGAAAGTTGCTACCAGCTTGTGAATGCTATCACACTGCCTTAGGGCCATGGAACTTTTGACTCTGCATGGCCACATTAGTTCCAGCCTTGTGGGACTCCAATCTAATAAGTTTCTGTATCACTGATGGTAGAGTCTGTTCAAGATTAATAGTTCTGGTTGCCCTTCTTTCTCCAAGACATAGATCAATGCTGTCACATGTCATATCCCTGTTTAGCTCAATCATAACTAGAAATTTGATTACAAGAGGTTTCATATTCACAAAACATAAAACCTCATGCTGTTCTGTCCAGCCCTTAATTTGGTCCTCCTACTCCCATCCCGTTTCCCTTTAGAAGCCTTGTTCTTTAGCAGAAAACTAGGCTACATGTTCCATCTCTTCTAGGAACATTCTTTGTATTCTTGTTCTCTAAAAAAATGCCTGTCCCTTTACACTGTTAGCTTTAATGTGGCTGTCTCAAAATAAAGCTGTTTGTTCTTTGTTCTTGGGTTGGTGTCCTCTTGTATTTTGGTTTTCACTACTTGCTTTTTAGTCTTCTGCCTTCAGACACCTACCAGTATTCTTGAGGCTCATACCACTGAATTATATCCCTCTTCCTTTTCTCTGTTATTGTTGTCTTTTTGTCTACTTATTAAAGCTCTTTTATTCAAGAACACAGATTACTAAATCATGTGCATTTGTGACTTCAGTGTCCACATAAATAAATCTTCTGAAATGTTGCCTTTTTGGTTCTTTGGTCTTATGTTCATATTTCTTTTTTTTTTCTCTTGGCCAGCCATTTTTACCATTTTTTTCCAACCCCAGAAAAATAGCAGAGCTTCTGAAATATTGGTTTTAAATATCTAATTTTCCCATAACCATCATCTATTTTTCTAGCACATTTATTCAAATATCTTTATTGCCACAATTCTCCAAACACATTAAGATTCTAGACCCACATATTTTTAGCAGTCAATATATGTCAATATGTAAAAATATCTTATTGACAAAATGAAATCAATGTTTTCCATGGAGTTCATGGAACTGGTAAAAAGTGATATTCATTAATTTTTTTTAGTGCATGGACATCAAATGTTAGATACCACACATTTTTTTCTGATGCCTCATCTCTAATAAATGAAAAATTAATTATATTAATTTTTAAATTGCATAAATAACTTTTAACTATTATTATAATATTCTTAAAATTTGTATAATTAAAAAGAAAATCAGGGTGCCTGGATGGCTCAGTTGGTTAAATGTCTGCCTTTAGCTCAGGTCATGATCCCAGGGTCCCAGGCTCCCCTGCTTCTCCCTCTCCCTCTGCATCCCACTCCCTCCCCTGGCTTGTGTTCTCTCTCTTGTGCTTTCTCTCTCTTCCAAATAAATACATTGTTTAAAGAAATAATAATAACGATGCTTAGGAAAAGAAAATAAAGACCTAGAAACCACTGTATAGGAAAACAAAACAGCTATAACTCAAATCACCAAAATAATTTTATTTATTTATTTATTTTTTACCAAAATAATTTTAATATAGCATTTTTCTCCTCATGGACAACCCACTGTGTTCAAATGTAATACTGTGTGTGAAAATGAATTATATGATTTTTTGCAAAATGCGATATAATAAATGTATTATTATTGCTATTATTAGGTCAAGGAGAAATGCAAACTTAATCTAAATTAAAATACAAGTTGGAGAGTTTGTCATATTAAATATATAAATCATGTTTACTGGCATGTTTGTGCATACATATGCGTACATATATGGGTGTGTGTTTGTGTACCGTGTTTGTTTGTTTGTTTGTTTGTTTATTGTTTTTACAGAGAGAAAGAGCATGAGCAGGAGTAGGGTCAGATGGTTAGGGAGAGAATCTCAAGCAGGGCTCAATCTCAGGACTCCAAGATCATGACCTGAAGCAAAATCAAGAGTCAAACATTTAATGGTGCCACCCGGGCACCCTTTCTTTGCCTCTTTAACATACCCTCTTAGGTGATCTTCTTTTTTGGCATAGGTATAAATTCAGTAATTATTCTGGTAACTCTCAAATGTTTGTATTTATCCCTGAGGGCTTGACTTGTATTTCAAACTAGTTATCTGACACTGCAATTAGATCCTCCATATACCACTCAAACATACCTGTTAAAAAAGCAGAAGCTCGTAATTTTCTACCCTAATCTCTTCCTTACACTCTTCTCTTTCTTTCCTACCTTAGCAAATGGCATCAAAATCCATCTAGTTATTTCTTCTGAAAGCAAAAGTGTAATTTCTTTCTTTCTTTTCCACACTGTGTCCAATCTTTCAGTAAATTCTGGGGACTGTATCCTCACATTTTTCTCCAAATCTGTTTATTCTCTTTTTTAAAAAATTTTTTTAAATTTATTTTCAGCATAACAGTATTCATTGTTTTTTTGCACCACACCCAGTGCTCCATGCAATCCGTGCCCTCCCTAATACCCACCACCTGGTACCCCGACCTCCCACCCCCCGCCCCTTCAAAACCCTCAGATTGTTTTTCAGAGTCCATAGTCTCCCTTCCAATCCCCCCCAACTCTCCGTTTCCACTTTTTAAAAGTCTTAGTTCGGTTTACTATCCTTTTATTGCCTAGAGAATAGCTTATTCATTTTTTCTTTATGTCTATTTATCTTTTCATAACATTCCCCACAAAACAGCAAGTATGTTTTTAAATTAAATCTGTTCATGCCATTTCTCTGCTTAAAACCCATCAATGTCTTATAATTTTATTAACAATATCAAGCAGACTTCTTTTCATGACCTACAGATCACACATGCTCTGGTCTCCGCCTCCTCCTTTAAATTCATTGCAGGCCCCTCCTGCAAGAGTTCACTATGTTATAGATACTCTTTCCTTTTAAAAGTTTAATGAGCCCATTGCGCTCATTTGTAGTCATTGTTGCATCAGCATGAAAGTCTTCTTTTTGTAGGCTTCAATGTTAATGCCATGAAAGTTGCATTTTTGTCTTTCTCATTCACTGTTGATTTCCCAGCACCTAGAATCATACCTGTTACATACACATTAGGTGTTCCTCATGCATTGTTGATGACATTTTATCCCTAAGGCTTTTTTTTTTTTAAAGATTTTATTTATTTATTTGATAGAGAGAGACAGAGCTAGAGAGGGAACACAAGCAGGGGGAGTGGGACAAGGAGCAGCACGCTTCCTGCCAACCGGAAGCCTAATGCAGGGCTCGATCCCAGGACCACTGGATCATGACTAGAGCCAAAAGGCCGATGCCTGAAGACTAAGCAACTCAGGATCCCCTATCCCTGTTTTTAGCTGCAATTTCCTTTCCACAGATGGGTTTTTCCTAAGCACCGATTCTAAAGTTGCCCCCCCCAACAAGATTAAATTTCACTTTATCTCTTATCATTTTAATGGTATTCCATACCATTTTAATTTCCTTCACAGGAATTTTCAAAATCTGCAATTATCTTGCTGACTTATTTCTTTGATTATTGTCAGTATTGTCTGTATTCTTCAGTAGAATACAAAATCAGTGAAGGCATCTTCTGGCTTGTTTACACGGAAACTTTAGTGCCCAACACACAATCTGTACACACTAATCCTATACAAAATTTCCCAAGAAATATTACGAAAGAAAATTAACAAATAAATGAACAAAAAGGGCAATATGGAAGATTCCTGAGGAAAAAAGTAGGGGAGGTGAAATCAAACTGATAATGTTTAACAAGTAAATATAAACAGTGTGCTGTTTACTCCATTAAGATTACTTACAAAAATGCTAAATTGCACAGGTTCTTATATTAACTCATCTGGAGAGTACAGTTTGTTCTTCCCTTTTATTTTTTCCCATCCATGACAAATGTTCCTCTAACTCCTAGTCATCTTGGTAGAGAATTTTTCCTGTCTTTGATATGGAAATTGTCAGTGGCTTTTGGAAATTTAAATAGACAGTTTTTTTTTTTTCTTAATAAGCCAGGAATGTATTTCCCCTCAGAATTTTATCGAAATGTTTCATATGTTTGAACTTGACTCATATCTGTCCCTATGGTTTCTATGGTTGTCAAACTTCCATAAAAAATATTATCTACCATAGTTTTGAGTCTTTAATATAATATTTAATCCATTTATCAAAAAGTGCACGAAATATGAATGTAAAGATCAATGATTATTCCCTTTCCAGATCAAGAAATAGAAAATTACCAGCATGAAAGAAAGCTAGAAGGAATGAAAGAAAGAAAGAACAAACTAATGAAATTACCAGCACTACATAATCCTACAGCCTTACACACTCTCAATTTCTATTCTTTCCCTTTTCCACTATAGTTTGGTTTGATTTAAAATTTATATAAATGGACTAACAAAATATGTATTTTTTGTTCCTGGCTTGTTTCTTAAAATACTAAGAATCATCTTTTTTTAATGAGTACAGTATTTTTATTCTTTGTCATTACTGGTTTTTGTTACACTGGAAAGAGATATCACAATTTATCTCTTCCTTTCACTGTTGATGGAAATTGGATTTGTTTCCAATTTTTAGCTCTCATGAATAATGTGAAAGTTCTTCTACGTGCCTCTTGGGAACATATGCAAACATTTCTATTGGGAATATTTTAGTAATGGAATTGCTTTCTTATAAGGAATGTTGGTGTGCAGTTTTAGAAGATAATACTTAACAGATTACTAAATTCTTGGTATCAATTTAACATTAGCCAAAAGAATACGAGAATTAGTTACTCCATGCCTTTGTCATCTCTTGATACTAAAAGTCCTTTTGATTTTAGCTCTTCTAGTGGGTATGCAATAGTGTCTTCTTATGTTTTAATTTAATTTTCCTGATGATTAGTGTTTTCTACAAATTTCCATAGATTTGTCATTTGAGTGTAACTCTCTTGCCCATTTTTCTTTTGTGTTTTTTTTCTATCTTGACTTTGTATGTGTGTTTCCTTTATCCAGCATATAAGCCACTTCTCAGTTATATGTATAGCTAGTATATTTGCTCATTTTTTTAACTTCTTTTTTAACTTTCTTGATGCCATGTTTATATGAACACAATTCTACACATTAAAGTGACTTGATTTATCATTTTCTCCCTTGTTGTTAAAACTTTTTGCTTCCTGTTTAAGAAATTTTTACTCAAGATTGTGATATATGATTTTAAATCCTTATCAAATGATACTGCTTTCCTTTTCATATTTGTATCTACACTTTATTTGGAATTGTTTTTGTGTGTGGTGTGAGGCAGGGGTTAAGGTTTAGTTTTTTTTTCCACATGGGTACCCAATTAAACCTGCACCATTTATGGTTTCTTTCCTTGCCATTGTGTTATAGGGCCACTTTGGCAGAAATCTAATTTGTATATATGTGGTCTTTCTATTCTGTTAAATTGTTCTATTTTTCTACCCTTGTGCCAATATAACATTAAGTTATTGAAACTTTATAGTGTTTTGATTTCAGTAGAAAAAAAAAAATATATATATATATATTTTTTTTTACTAAGAATGAACTTAGAGTGACTCATTATAATCACCCAAAGTTCATAATTTACTTTGGGATCACTTTTGATTTTGTACATTCTATGAGTTTGGACAAATGTATCCTGACATATATTTGTCATTAAAATATCACAGTTATTTTACTATCTTAGTAATTCCCTATGCTCTGCCTAGTTATCTATTCCTTCCTTTCCCCACCCTGGGAATCACTGATTCTTTTATTATCTCCATAGTTTTGTTATTCCAGAATGTCATGTAGTTGAAATCATATAGTACGTCACCTTCTCTTTTATCATTGAGTAATATGTATTTAAAATTACTCCATGTCTTTTTATGGGTTGATGGCTCATTTATTTTTAGCACTGCATAATATTCTGTCATCTGAATATATCACAGTTCACCTACTAAAGAATAATCTTGGTTATTTTCAAGTTTTGGTAATTATAATTTTTTTAAAGATTTTGTTTGTGTATTTTTGAGAGAGAGAGCACGTGTGCAAATGAACGTGAATGGGGGTAGGGGCCGAGGGAGAAGCAGTCTCCCTCCAGACCAGGGAGCCTAATGTAGGACATGATTCCAGGACTCCGAGATCATGATCTGAGCTTAAAGTACAGGCTTAACCAGCTGAGCTACCCAGGTGCCTAAGTTTTGGCAATTATAAATAAAGCTGCTATAAGCATCCATGTGCAGGTTTTTGTATGGATATAAGTTTTGACTTCTTTGAGTATATTGCAAAAAGAATGTATATTCATTGCTTTACTGAGTGATGACTGAGGATCCTAGGTTGGAAATAGGAGGGAAAAAATTTAGCAAAGCAAATTTACTATTAAAGTTCAAAGAGATGCCTGTAATTATTTCATTTTTGTAGGCTATCCCTTGCCATGTTATGTACTATACACTTATTTCTAATTCTTGGACTGAACTTGAATGTTTAGATTAAATCTAAAAACCAGTGGTACCTAAGTTTGTATTTACCTTCATCTACTTCAGACCAAAGTTTAATTCTTCATTTTTATTCATATAATAATTAATTATTGATTGCTTCCTATGACACAGGCATTATCCTACATGACAGAGATACAGCAATGACCAAAACAAATTAAAATCCTTGCTTTCATGGAGTTTACATTCCAAGAGAAAGACATGCCAATCTCATCAAGGATGTCTTTTCAGCAGAGTGTTTCCCCTGGGAATCCTGTGTCTTATAGACTGATGGGGCTGCAGTGCCAGGGAAAGTTTATGATATCGTGGAATAGACCCCTCTTTAAGAGTCCAGGACCTGAGTTTGAATCCCAGCCTTATTATTATAACTTGTGGGACCTGAGGAGTCTGTCCTGTGTGAGTTTCCATGTCTTCCATAGGGATTAACAAGACTAAATTCACAAGGTTGTCAAAGGGAATTAAATTAGATGATAGACATGAAAAAATAATTTATAAATTTAAAAATTGTATATATACATCTATAAATCAGTTTAGGAAAATCAACTTCTTTATAATATTGACACTTTCAATATAATCATAGTATTTCTTTTCATTTTGTATATCTTACAAAATTTCTGTCCATGAAGATTAGTAATTTTCTGTGTGGGGGTATTGCACAGACTTTGCACCATTATTTTGAGTGTTTGGAATTTTTTATTCTGTGCAAGTGGCATCTTTACATATTTTTTAAAAAAACTCTTGTGGTTGTTCTTGTTTAAAAGTAAATACTCCTATTTCCTCATGGCTAAAAAGTCTTTTTTTGAAAGTATAATGGTAGGCAAGTTTGGAACTATGTAGACAATAAAGGTAATGCTGCATATTTTGAAGATAAAATTCACATAGTTCTTTATGTTGTTTATGAATCATTCATTCATTCAAATTTTAATGACTACCTTTCTTTTATCAGATGTCATGAGAGTCAAGTGGGGACATAAAACAGGCCCAGTACAATGTAATTTATTCTCCAGTAGAGGTATATATACAAAATACCTCTCTCTCTCTCTACATATATATATATATTTTATTCTTGCATGAAAATCACTTTAAAGCATACATGCATATAAACCACTCAAGGGAGAAACTGAAAATAAACAAGCTTAGCTGTACATGATCATATTTTTAAGATCCAATCAACTTATCTACTGTTTTCAAATTAACTAAAAAATACTTTAACTCCTTTTTTCATTAATGAGAAATGCTTAATTTATGCTGTCCTATTAAAACTTGATTTCATTCTTACCTGGTAATTCTTGGAAATTTCTGCTCCTCAAAGTAATTCCTGCATTCATGGGAGTTTTTTAAAATTTTTTTTAATTTTTTGCAAGAATTTTTGAGAGCTACCTTTTTACTGAGAGTTGAGAATCCTGTAGTATCTCCTTGAGGATACAAATTTTGTTTGTGTGGTAAAAGAGAACAGGAAGAAGGAACCAACTTTAATCCTGTTGTAGAAAGTCTACTGTTTAATCTTCCTGTCCTCTAAAAATAAGTGCAAATCCCCAAACTAGCCAATTATTTTTGCACTTTGATCTTGAAAGCATCACATATTATCTGTCACTCATTAACATTATTTGTCATCCTAGAACATTTTATAATAACATTTACATTTGATCTACTTCCTCTAGTAAGGATTTTACCCTGGTTTTATCAGGATTGTTTTTACTAGTATGCCAGATGTTGTGTCTAGAAGAAGCACAGAGATAGAATGATCTTTTTTCTATAGGCACAAGGGATGAAGGCCTGATCACCTCAATTCAGTCTGGAAATGATTTGGGTTAAGGCTGTGCTGGAATCTAAGGTATGGTTCAGTTCACTTCTGGCTTCAAACTTCTCAAAAGAATTCTGTGGTGCTGTTTCTTGCTGGTGGGAATTTACTCTTTTTTTTTTAATTGAAGTATAGTTGGCACACAATATTACATTAATTTCAGGTGTACAACATAGTGATTTGACAACTCTGTATGTTATGCCATGCTCACCACGTGCGTAGTTACCATCTGTCACCATGCAGTGCTATTATAACACAATTGATTATATTCCCTATGCTGTACCTGTCATTTCTGTGAGATACTCATTTCATAAATGGAAGCCTGTGCCTTCCATTCCCCTTCACCCATTTTGCCCATCCCCCTCACCCAGCTCCTCTCTGGCAGTTAACCATTAGTTTGTTCTCTGTGTTTATGGGTCTGTTTCTGCTTTTTAAATTTGTTTTGTTTTTTTAGATTCCACATGTAAGTGTAACCATACAGTATTTTTCTTTCTCTAACTAACTTCACTTAGCATAACACCTTCTGTGCCCATCCATGTTGTTGTAAATGGCAAGATCTCATTCCTTTTTATAGCTATGTAACATTCCATTCTGTACAGGTATATACACACACAGACACACACCCCTCATTTTCTTTATTCTTTATGCATTCATCTATCAGTAGATACCTGGTTCACTTCCATATTTTAGCTATTATAAGTAATGCAGCAGGAAGTGTAGAAATGAGAATATCTTCTTGAATTAGAATTTTAGTTTCCTTTGGTAAATAGCCAGTAGTGGAATAACTGAATCATATGGTAATTTTATTTTTAATTTTTTGAGGAACCTCTATACTGTTTTCCACAATGGCTGCATCAATTTACATTCCCACCGACAGTGTATGAATATTCCTTTTCCTTCACATCGTCACTGATACTTCTTACTTCTTGTCTTTTTGATATTAGCTATTCTGACAGATGTAATATCTTATTATGGTTTTGGTTTGCTTTTTCCTGCTGATGATTGATTTTGAGCATCTTTTCATGTGTCTCTTGGCCATCTGGATATCTTCTTTGGAAAAATGTCTTTTCAGGTCTTCTGCCCATTTTTAAATCAGATTGTTTATTTTTTTGGTGTTGAATTATATAAGTTTTTTTATATATTTTTGAGATCAACCCTTTATTGGATATCTTGTGCAAATAGCTTCTCCCATTGGGTATGTTGCCTTTTCATTTTTTTTTTAATGGTCTCCTCTATTTTGTAAAAGCTTTTTATTTTAGTATAGTCCCAATAGTTTATTTTTGCTCTTGTTCTTCTTGCCTGAGGGGCATATCTAGAAAAATGCTGGTAAGGCTGATGTCAAAATGATTATTTGCTTATGTTTTCTTTTAGGAGCATTAGGTCTCACATTTTATGGTTTTAAGCCTCTCGTTTAGATCCTTAATTTATTTTGAATTTATTTTTGTGTATTTGAGTACAGTAATCGAGGTGAAAACAGTAATTGAGGTGAAAAACCATCTGTTCTTTCCCCCTTTGAGATGCATGCCCATGCACATGTCTCTTTGCCACCTCTGTGTTATTGAAAGTGCTGTTAACTCAGCCTTAACAGGAACAAAGCGTTTTGTACGTGGAACAGAGATACTTTCATACAACTAGATGAGTTTTCTGGGATATGTAACACATCCTGGCATATATAAATGTATTTGTCTACCCTGTAAAGGAATATTAATAGCAGTGGAATCAAACAACCATTGTCAGAAGATATTAGACATATTAGAAGAGAATAGAGATAAAAGATATTAGAAGAGAATAGCTTTCTTTCCTTTTACTGGGCTTCATTATAGAGATTTCTTGCTTTACTGCCATTACTTTTCTAGGTTGGCATATATTTGCACTCTGGTCAAATGTAGAAAATGAGTTCCAAATTATATGCAAACATCCAATAGGTAATATTAAATTATTTTCAATAATATTTTCAACAGAGGAAATGGTGTTTGCTGTTATAGACTGTTTAATTCCCCCCAGAACTCATATGTTGAAACCCTACCCTTCTTCTTTCAGGTGATTGTATTAGGAGGTAGGGCATTTGAGAAATAAATGGGATTAAATGAGGTCATGAGGATGGAACACTCATGAATGGATTGGTGCCCTTGTAAGAATCATGACAGAGCTTGCTTCCTCTCTCTGCTCTCCACCACTAAGAATACAGCAAGAAGTTGGCAGGCTATAATCCAGAAGAGAGCTCTCACCAGAATCCAACCATGCTGGCTGTATGATCTTGAACTTTCAGCCACCAGAACTGTGAGAAATAAACTACTGTTGTTTTTAAGCTACCCAGTACTTTTTTATAGCAGTCTGAATGGACTAAGACATTTGTCTTCCATTTAGCTATATCATGACTGTTGTAAAACTGGACAAAAAATATTCCTAATCAGTAACTCAGTGCATTTGAAGGACAGTGTTATTTATTGGTTTCTTTTCATGTTTGAAATTATCTAACATCTACTTTGATCCACATAGATCAATGTTCTGTGGCCTAGGTATAGGCATGGTACATACCTATGGTGGTATACACAGCAAATGGGTCTTTACATGATGCAAAGTTCTATCTAGAAAGGTAAGAGTTATTGCAGATGTGTTCCCTCCATCCTCACACTACAGATGAAATGAGGTGAAGTGACTTGCCAAGGTCATGAGACAGTGACAGTACTGGCAGAAGCACAATATCATAGACACCAAAGTAGTGTTTTTCCACAGTATCTTTAGTGTGAAGCTGTAACGAATTGCATAGAGGAAAGCAGGAGTAGATGACATTAATCTTGATGTAATTCTCTACTTATATGACAGTTGACTCCACCAAGAAATAAAGAAAGAGTGGTATCTGTTTTATTATTAGAAGTTGTGTGATTCATGATTCTTAAATAATGTAGTTTTTTCTCAAAATCAGGCTCCTTTTGTTATCTATGAATTGTAGAGAGAAAGAGGAAAATGCACAGTAACTTTTATAAAATAAGTGGTAATAATTTGGCAAAAATGTATTCTGTACTTCATTTGAAGCATTACTCCATTAGATAACATATAAAAACAAGAGGAACAGAATAAACCATCTGGGTTGAAGACTGTAGGAGGAGACTTGGTTGGAAGCTTTTACATTGAATGAAAATATTTGTACTAGAAGAGTTTGATTTTTGTATGCATGGTGGCAGGCAATTAGTTTCTTGGCTGTGCTAACTCATGTTTTTTAATTCAAAGCTAAATATCAGGCATTTGAAAGCACTCTTAAAAATGCAATATGTAGATGAACCTACTTAGAATATAGCAAACTAAAGATACTGAGTAAGTTATGAAAAATCTGTGCTTTTGAACCACCCTGACTTCTTTCCCTGCCCAAAACTCCCTTCCTTCCCCAATGTATTTCTTTAAAGGACTTATTTTCAAGCAATGAATTTAATGAGGGGTTTAAGGAGGGGTTATTTAATTTAATGAGGGGTTACTATATACTAGGTATTATACTAGGTGACTTATACAGATTAATACATTTAACTCTCAAAACAAACAAACAAACAAACAAACAACTCAGAAAGAAGGTTAGTTGGGCCTGCCATGAAACCTTTTCTTGATGTAGAACCCACTTGAAACTGACAACTTAAACCTGGCATATTTTGTTCCAAAATCCAAAAACACCCACCAAGCATTGTGTCTCTTTCTTTGTGGTAAATGATAGAAGTGCAAGACAGATAGAAGTGTAATAACAACCTTCTCTCACTTTCTAGGAAATATCTTGACATTTCCTAGATACTGGACTTTCAAATACTTCACCAGTGTGGCAGACCTCTGAAACTTCTCAGGCTTAGCTTCTACCCTCTGACATACATGGGTCTTACAAGGCATCTGGGTTCTTGTTCCTGATTTCCAGGTGTTTTTGTTGAAGCATCATCAATATAATAAACAGGCCAGTATACTATCTATGTCACAAAAAGACTATAAAGAACGATATGATGGTAGAAGGCCTGAGGAAAATGGTAAAGATATGTTGTGAAGTAACTGCTTCTGACTATCTTTGTGAGATTTAAAAAAAAAAAAAATAGGCTAATTCAATAGCTGTGAACTAGCAGCTGGGGACTGTAATAATTTTTTTCTAATCCTCAACTACAGATTAAGTTTGTGGTAATGCTCATTCTCCAAGACTCGAAGACCTATCAAACTTGTATTCCAGCCAAATGGGCTATTTAAATGGACAGGTAGTGTAAATAACTTCTCCTTTTAAGAATCTGCTATAGAGCTAATTTTTTCACTTGTCCGGGGCATGTGGAATTATTTTTGGTTTACTGAGCTTTGAGGAGGGTGGGGGGAGAAACAGTGAGACGAGGGGAAGTTCTACAGAAAGCAGAGAAAATAGCTACATGGGAAGGGCCATCTGACAAAAGCTGAGACTTTGAGTGGAGCTGGAGCCAGTTCTCTGCATCCAGCAAGGAGTGACCTGGGAGGATACACACGTGTCCTGAATTCTACTCCTCCTCTGCCTTCCCAAGGTGCTGGTGCTTTCCAGTGGTCAAACCAACAGAAACCGGAGTGGGTGGCAGTGATGGTGTATGCCGCAGAAATCAGCCTCCTGGAGAACAAGCAGAATAAATAAGTATGGAGAGACTATGATGGGTAGGGAGATTGATTAATGAACATAGTCAAAATACAGGCCTCTTACAATTCAAGTACACTGATGCTATTTACAAGGGGAAAATGAACAAAAGCTCTAAAATGATTAAGTGTATAGCATCTTAACAAATTCTTTCAAACATGGATTTTGTTCTGTATTTTGCTGACTCTACTCTTACATGTCACTTACAGGTTACATGGAAGCTCAGCTGAACTTCTTCCCCAGTTTTGAATTGTTATAGTTGGGCTCACCCCTTCTATTCTTATGATTCTTTCTTTGAAGTTGGTCACTTGAGCCCCTACATACAGAATGGCTACTTTTTACAGCATTTATGTCCAAAATACCAAAAAATAAATAAATACAATTAAAGCATCTGATTTCCAAGATTCTATCAGTGAGTAAACATCATTCCACTGAGGTTCATCTCCATTAAAAAATGGCTCATATCTGCTTTTTTCCCTCAAGTACTGATCAGGGAGTATTTCTGTTCTGTTCTTTGGTGGGATGAAAATATTTGGAAGTCCCTTATCTCGATCCCAGCCATTTTGTAAAAGAATTATATTTGCTTGTTATTATTTTTTGTGTCATGAAATCAAATATTTACTTCCTTATAGCCTCAACAGCTGTTTTTAAGACCATTTACTTGCTTCTACAATAGAGTACTTCTAATAATTTTTTTTTCATGTCCAAAGATGTGCATCTTACATTTACATGTTGGGAGGAGCTCGTGCCAACAAAGTGACTGTAAAATGGAGACGTTTCTGTTCAGTCTTGTGTTTCTGGGTGGGGTTTTGAGCCAACAGAGTTTGAAATACCGAAATCATATATCTGGAATCTAATGTATAATTATTTCTGAATCAGAAATAAGTTTTAAGTAATAAGTTAATTTTAGATTCCAAATATTTTAAGAAACACAATAAAACACTACCTCTTTAATGTTTCCATTTCAAAGAAAACCCCTCACCAATCAAATGTTGTTTGCCTCACATTGAATTCTGAACAGTGCCGGGGGATTGACATTCCAAAAGAAAGATAGTCCTAAAACTGGCAAGTATCCCCATTCTCTTCTGAATGTATGTAGGATACAGTTTAAGAGTTTAACAACTAAATGAAAATTTAAAGGAAACATTTTAAAACTTAGAACGTTTATTTCTTCCTTCATTGTTTTAGGGACTTTGGACTACAAGAAAAGAATGAAATCAGCGATGGTAAAACATCTGGCTGAGTTTTGCTAGTTTTTTATATTTTAAGCATTCCAACTTTCCTTATTTGAATGAATAATATTTAAGTGGGACAATTATTACTGTTCATAATGCTGATCTTTCAAAAGAGGACATCTCATTGTTTATGGAAACTTAGGAATGTGGGAAAGTGTTTGTCCTTCAGTTAACTCGTTCAAACATTTCTGGTCAACATTGCATACCCCAGCAGGAATGGTGTGGTTTACAAAGTGGATTTTCTAGATTTCAGTGACTCAGACTCTCTTCTCGACCATACTAAAATTCAAAGTGTCTGTCAGAATATGGAACTCTTGTCCAGTAAGTGCACCCCTTAGAGAAAGGAATCTGGGCAAGGTCTGGTAAGATTGTAAATAAAACACAGGCGTTAGTTACACCAGAATAGGCTCCCACAGGAATAAAATGCTTGCTTTTCCCCTCAGGGGAAACCACAACTATTAGAGACAAATAAAATTTGGGTTTGTTTTTAAGTGAAGAATATTCTTATTTGACTTTTGTTACATGGGAGTTTGAATTTACAATATGTGGAACAAATGGAAAAATTCACTTATCGTCAATAGCAGTTTTTGCATATCTATTCCACGTGAAAAGTAAATAGAAAGATGATGAAGCTAATTTCTAAAATTACCACCAATTTATGTGTTTTAGTGAAGGTCAATTGGCAGGTTACTCCTTAGATAACAGAGCACTTAAAAAAACTTGTTGTTATGGCAAATATTTTTTTTTAAAGATTTTATTTATTTATTTGTCAGAGAGAGAGAGGAGCGAGAGTGAGCACAAGCAGACAGAGTGGTAGGCAGAGGCAGAGGGAGAAGCAGGCTCCAGGCTGAGCAAGGAGCCCGATGCAGGACTCGATCCTAGGACGCTGGGATCATGACCTGAGCCAGAGGCAGCCGCTTAACCAGCTGAGCCACCCAGGCGTCCCTGTTATGGCAAATTTTAATAATATAAAAAAGTAGAGAGAATAGTAGAATGACATTTCATTACTCTTTTATCAAGCTTTTATAATCTTGGGCAGTGACTTAATTTTTTCTATCATAGTTTCAGAAATTTTGAGACCTATGAGTCTTCAAGGTATCAGTCTAATATGATGACAATAATTTACAGATGTGGCTTTTGAGGATGAAAGAAATTAAATGAGTTGACCAAAGTTATCCAGTGGCAGAGCCAGAAATAGACCCCTATTTCAAATTGACATTTTAGTAGTATAAATTGGACAATCTTTTTTTTTGTTTGGTTTTGAGTCCTCAGTTGTTAACCTGAAAAATGGGAATAATAATCATAATATGTTGCTTTGAATGAGAGCCATGTAAAGAACCTAGGTCCATCCCTGGAAAGTAGTAGGTCATCAACAGATACCGGCTCCTCTCTCTTCCTCCTCAGACTCTAGTATCCTAGGTCACACATAGTAAGAAGAACAACTCCATTCAGCCCTTTGGGACCACCACGAGTTTGAAACCTTGGCCTCATGAAAAAGATCTCAGTCAGAAGTAACGGACTAATGGGGGAATGTTTGAGAAGCACAGGTGTCTTAACCCAGAAAAGAAGTTGGAAACATTAACAGAATCATGAGGTCTCAGAGATAGGCCATCTGGAGTGTAAAAGCCAAATCCCAAAATGTAAACAGCTGTGTGAACTAGGTATCTTCCACAGACTGACATTCTGGCTGGAGCACTGTTCTTGTTTGTCTGAGGGGCCAGATACTCTGTGGTGGAATTGTGGGTAGAACAGAGTTGATGAGGTGAGTGACTAAGACTGAAGGGGAATAGACAACCAAAGGCAAAAGGGAAAAGGGAGAGGTAGAGCTAAGATCAAGAACAGAGATCAATTTTTATTTCTCTCCCATGTGTTTTTTAAAAATGCTAACTAAAAGAGTTTTGGACTTTGATTGTTGCCTCTTATTTATGCATGAATTCTTTATGTAGATGTCAGGTGGTGGTACAGCTTCTTAAAAATTTAAAAGCATGTGGAAGCTTACACCTGTGCATGTGTGGAATCTTCACTGGTATTTTTAATCCAGGCCAGGGACTAAGGTTCCAGTAAATGGGGCTTGCCTGAAACACTGATGGACTAAACTGCTTTTACTCAAGTGTACTAGGACCATTTGTCCACTGACTTCCTTTAAAGATAAAGTTAGACAATAAGTTAGAGTTTTATGTTTCTGTTAGCAATCCTCCTGCTTTTTAAAATATTACTTTTCTGTGTTTTTTTTTTAATTTTTATTTTTAAAATTTCATTTTTATGAGTGCTTATTAGGTAATAATCTATTTGGCCTGATTCATGTCTTCAAACTGTCTGATATTATAAAAATTGGATCACTTTGGGCCATTTTCTAATTCTACAAATAAAAAACATAACATGTCTTAAAATAATGTCACCCAATAAATCAAAATAACTTAAAATCTGACCAAATATTTTGCTAAATTCTTCCTGGTTTAACACATGTGTATTTTATCAAATCTCAAATTCTGTAATAGTCCCTGGACATACCTAAAGAATGCTGAATTTAGGCTGATATTTAGTCAACTGGTAGAAAAGATATTACTAGTAATGCAGTTTATTGTTTTAGAAACCCAAACCAGCGTCTAAGCAATATCTTAGTCAAAGCTGACTCTTTTGCAGCATAAAAATACTTTAAATCAGACAACAGGATCTTTATGAGACTCAAACACTTACCAGAGGACAGAAATTTATCATTTTTTCTTTCCATGGTTACAGTTCAAAATACATGTGAAGCAATTAACAACCATTAACATATTTTTCTGGTGTAGTTATTCTGATTAACTTCCTCTACTTGGAGCATAACCTTAGGGAATAGCTCTCAAAGTGCTATATTTGATTGGAGGAGGGCAACACATGGATCAAAGGACATGGATTCCATCAGTGCTGTTTAGCTGTACATTGCTCAGTCACATCTGATGGGGGAGCCACAGAGAAACACACGTGAGTTAGGGATAGGAAAGTGAGCATCAAGGATCAGAAAAGCATGCATGGTACATAGACTTCACTTAATTCATGTTTGTGCCTTTGGATGGTCTTGCTAGGATAGTAACATTTCCATGGTTTCCTCTGTTCCTCGATTTTCTCAATTGCTGTTCCTCAATAGCAACTGAGGAACAGAGGAATAGATATATTATATATATAGGTATATTATTATCTAATAATAGCAATTATTAGAGTAAATCAAGACATTTATTCTAATACCTAGTAAGAATTTATTCTCCCATATGTTTATATACTTTGCTATTTGCCCTGATCTTAAGGGACTAGTGAGCTACATGTCACACTTAAAAGCTTGCTTTGTATTTTTTTGATCCAATGCACTAATTTTCTTACTCAACCTCACACCAAGACCAAATTAAAATGAAAACAAGATTTCTTTTGGCTACTGAACCATTTCCTAGTAAGAATTGATTTTGAGGACAGGAGGCAAATTACATCACCACTTCTGTTTATCTTACTGCACTATTTCCAAAGTACTATGCTTATTCATTCAGGTACAGTCTATTATGTATTATGTATTCAAGTACAGTCTATTATGTATGCCAGAAAGGAAGGGTGTTTTCATCTGTGAAAAACCAATAATCCAATATTTTCTTAGATTAGAGACTAATGAGTGAATGAAGATAATTCTGAATATTTATAAACACTGTATATTCTAGATTTTGACAGATGATTTGACTTAACTCTTCCCAAGTGGCCAAGTAACCACTTGATATATTAGAGCACTAAAAAGAGGGAGACTAAGAGTCCCATTTCAAAGAAAGCTGTCATACAGGCAACTTCCATATGTCTTCCCCTCCTTTTTTCTTTTTTCCAGGTCACAAATATTTATCGATCATTTCTACCTTCACCAATTTAACATTAATGAATATGATGCTATTGGATGAGCATTTATACACTGAAATACTATAGTGTTAGACTGCATATCATTTTAAATTTTTTATTTTTTATAAACATATATTTTTATCCCCTGGGGTACAGGTCTGTGAATCACCAGGCTTACACACTTCACAGCATTCACCAAATCACA
Organism: Mustela nigripes; assembly: GCF_022355385.1. NCBI lineage: Eukaryota > Metazoa > Chordata > Mammalia > Carnivora > Mustelidae > Mustela > Mustela nigripes. The sequence goes on from NC_081557.1 coordinate 175,602,014, forward strand.
TACCCTCCCCAATGTCCATAATCCCACCCCCTTCTCCCAAGCCC
>NC_081557.1:175612057-175626810 GCF_022355385.1 Mustela nigripes
ATGCTTTTTCAGCATCTATTGAGAGTATCATATGGTTCTTCTTCTTTCTTTTATTGGTGTGTTGTATCACATTGACTGATTTGCAGATGTTGAACCAACCTTGCAGCCCTGGAATAAATCCCACTTGGTCACGATGAATAATCCTTTTAATGTACTGTTGAATCCTATTGGCTAGTATTTTGGTGAGAATTTTTGCATCTGTGTTCATCAAGGATATTTGTCTATAGCTCTCTTTTTAATGGGATCCTTGTCTGGTTTTGGGATCAAGGTGATGCTGGCCTCATAAAATGGGTTTGGAAGTTTTCCTTCCATTTCTATTTTTTGGAACAGTGTCAGGAGAATAGGAATTATTTCTTCTTTAAATGTTTGGTAGAATTCCCCCGGGAAACTGTCTGGCCCTGGGCTTTTGTTTGTTTGGAGATTTTTAACGGCTTTTTCAATCTCCTTACTGGTTATGGGTCTGTTCAGGCTTTCTATTTCTTCCAGGTTCAGTTGTAGTAGTTTATATGTTTCTAGGAATGTATTCATTTTTTCCAGATTGTCAAATTTGTTGGCGTAGAGTGCTCATAGTATGTTCTTATAATAGTTAGTGTTAGTTGTGATCTCTCCTCTTTCATTCATGATTTTATTTATTTGGTCCTTTCTCTTTTCTTTTTGATAAGACTGGCCAGGGGTTTATCAATCTTATTAATTCTTTCAAAGAACCAACTCCTAGTCTTGTTGATTTTTTCTATTGTTTTTTTTTGGTTCTTATTTCATTGATTTCTGCTCTGATCTTTATGATTTCTCTTCTCCTGCTGGGCTTAGGGTTTCTTTCTTGTTCTTTCTCCTGCTCCTTTAGGTGTAGGGTTAGGTTGTGTACCTGAGACCTTTCTTGTTTCCTGAGAAAGGCTTGTACCACTATATATTTTCCTCTCAGGACTGCCTTTGTTGTGTCCCACAGATTTTGAACTGTTGTATTTTCATTATCATTTGTTTCCATGATTTTTTAAATTCTTCTTTAATTTCCTGGTTGACCCATTCATTCTTTAGAAGGATGCAGTTTAGTCTCCATGTATTTGGGTTCTTTCCAAACTTCCTTTTGTGTTTGATTTCTAGCTTCAGAGCATTGTGGTCTGAAAATATGCAGGGAATGATCCCAATCTTTTGATACCGGTTGAGTCCTGATTTAGGACTGAGGATGTGATCTATTCTGGAGAATGTTCCATGTGCACTAGAGAAGAATGTGTACTCTGTTGCGTTGGGATGAAATGTTCTGAATATATCTGTGATGTCCATCTGGTCCAGTGTGCCGTTTAAAGCCTTTATTTCCTTTTGATCTTTTGCTTGGATGATCTGTCCATTTCAGTGAGGGGAGTGTTCAAGTCCCCTACTATTATTGTATTATTGTTGATGTGTTTCTTTGATTTTGTTATGAATTGGTTGATATAGTTTGCTGCACCCATGTTGGGGGCATAGATATTTAAAATTGTTAGATCTTGTTGGACAGTCCCTTTGAGTATGATATAGTGTCCTTCCTCATCTCTTATTATATTCTTTGGCTTAAAATCTAATTGATCTGATATAAGGTTGCCACTCCTGCTTTCTTCTGATGTCCACTAGCATGGTAAATTCTTTTCCACCCCCTCACTTTAAATCTGGAGGCATCTTTGGGCTTAAAATGAGTTTCTTGGAGGCAACATATAGATGGGTTTTGTTTTTTTATCCATTCTGATACCCTGTGTCTTTCGATTGGGGCATTTAGCCCATTGGGGCATTTAGCCCCATGGGCATTTAGCCCATTAATATTCAGGGTAACTATTGAGAGATATGAATTTAGTGCCATTGTATTGCCTGTAAAGTGACTGTTACTGTATATTGTCTCTGTTCCTTACTGATCTACCACTTGTAGGCTCTCTCTTTGCTGAGAGGACCCCTTTCAATATTTCCGGTAGAGCTGGTTTGGTGTTTGCAAATTCTTTCAGTTTTTGTTTGTCCTGGAAGCTTTTAATCTCTCCTTCTATTTTCAATGAGAGGCTAGCTGGATATAGTATTCTTGGCTGCATGTTTTTCTCATTTAGTACTCTGAAAATATCATGCCAGCTCTTTCTGGCCTGCCTGGTCTCTGTGGATAAGTCAGCTCCAATCTAATATTTTTACCATTGTATGTTACAGACTTCTTTTCCTGGGCTGCTTTCAGGATTTTCTATTTGTCACTGAGACTTGTAAATTTTACTATTAGGTGACGGGGTGTGGGCCTATTGTTATTGATTTTGAGGGGCGTTCTCTGAACCTCCTGAATTTTTATGCTCGTTCCCTTTGCCATATTGGGGAAATTCTCCCCAATAATTCTCTCCAGCATACCTTCTGCTCCCCTCTCTCTTTCTTCTTCTTCTGTTATCCCAATTATTCTAATGTTGTTTTGTCTTATGGTGTCACTTATCTCTCGAATTCTCCCCTCGTGGTCCAGTAGCTGTTTGTCCTTCTTTTGCTCAGCTTCTGTCATTTGGTATTCTATATCGCTAATTCTTTCTTCTGCCTCATTTATCTTAGCAGTGAGAGCCTCCATTTTTGATTGCACCTCATTAATAGCTTTTTTGATTTCAACTTGGTTAGATTTTAGTTCTTTTATTTCTCCAGAAAGGGCTTTTATATCTCCCGAGAGGGTTTCTCTAATATCTTCCATGTCTTTTTCGGGCCCGGCTAGAACCTTGAGAATTGTCATTCTGAACTCTAGGTCTGACATATTACCAGTGTCTTTATTGATTAGGTCCCTAGCCTTCGGTACTGCCTCTTGTTCTTTTTTTTTGTGGTGAATTTTTCTGCCTTGTCATTTTGTCCAGATAAGAGTATATGAAGGAGTAAGTAAAATACTAAAAGGGTGGCAATAACCCCAGGAAAATATGCTTTAACCAAATCAGAAGAGATCCCAAATCGTGAGGAGTGAGAAAGGGGATAAAAAGAGCTTCAAAAAGAAAGAAAGGGGAAAAAAAGGAATTAAAAAAAGAAAATGAATAAAGAAAAATATAAAAAAGAAAAAATATATATATTAGATAAACTATTTAAAAAACGTTAAAAAAAGAAAAGGGTAAAAGTTAAAAAAATTTAGCAGAAGAAGAGAAAAAAATGAAAAAGAAAAAAAATTAAATTAACTGCAAGACTAAAAAAAATCACAGGGCGAAAGCCATGAGTTCCGTGCTTTGCTGTCTCCTCCTCTGGAATTCTGCTGCTCTCTTTGGTATTGAAACTGCACTCCTTGGTAGGTGAACATGGTCTTGGCTGATTTCTTGTTGATCTTCTGGGGAAGGGGCCTGGTGTAGTGATTCTCAAGTGTCTTTGCCCCAGGCCGAATTGCACCGCCCTTACCTGGGGCCGGGCTGAGTAATCCGCTCAGGTTTGCTTTCAGGAGCTTTTGTTCCCTGAGCGCTTTCCTTAGAGTTCTGGAAGATGGGAATACAAATGGCAGCCTCCTGGTCTCCGGCCTGGAGGAGCCGAGAGTCCGGGGCCCCACTCCTCAGTGCGCCCTCAGAGAACAGCGCCCAGTTACTCCCTTCTGCCTGACCTCCGGCCGCGCGCCAAGCTCACCGAGCCTGCGTTTGGTTCAAGGTAACCCCGAGCTGTGAGCTTACTGTCGGTTCTGTCTCTGTAGCCGGCTTTCCCATTCCAATTCCCTCAAGCTCTGCGACACTCAGATACCCCCGATCCTTCTGTGACCCTGCGGGACCTGAGGCCACGCTGACCCCGCGTGGGCTTTACCCCGGTTTAGCCTCTGGAGCAATGTCCCTCAGCAGAACAGACTTTTAAAAGTCCTGATTTTGTGCTCCGTTGCTCCACCGCTTGTTGGGAGCCAGCCCCTCCCCCGGGGGTCTATCTTCCCCTTGCTTTGGATTCACTTCTCCGCCAGTCCTACCTTTCAGAAAGTGGTTGTTTTTCTGTTTCCAGAATTGCTGTTCTTCTTCTCTTCCATCTGCCGATGGATTTGCAGGTGTTTGCAATCTTTAGATAAGCTATCTAGCTGATCTCCTGCTAGCTGAAGTAGTCTCAGACTGCTATTTCTCCGTCATCTTGACTCCTCCCCTCAAACTTTTTCTTCATCACTGAGATTCAGTTTACCTCAGTGAAGTTGGTTCAGCTTGGGTTGTGGTCCTGGGGTCCTGGGATCAATTCCCACGTCAGGCTCTCTGCTCAGTGTGGGCCTGCTTCACCCTCTCTGTCTGCCTGCTGCTTCCCCTGTTTGTGCTCTCTCTCTCTGGCAAATAAAGATCGAGGTAGTGACAGCAACCCAGAGGAGGCTCTCGCCGCCAGTCCGGATCGGGGATGTGAAGAACACGGTGTCATCGGCCCGGTTCCGGAAGGTGGACGTGGATGAGTACGACGAGAACAAGTTCGTGGACGAGGAAGACAGGGGCGACGGGCAGGCCGGGCCCAACAAAGGCCACAATTTCACAATTTAAAAAATAGACCAAAGGTTATTACTATACATCTTTCTACAAAATTGAATATGCTATAGTGCCATTGGCACTTTTGAATATAGAGATTGTGAGCGTAGTCACAGTGATGGATAATGCTGGCCCTCATGAATCTGTTTCTCACCACTGAATTTTCTCCCACTTACTCAAATAAATTCCAGTATATATAATAAAATCCTCTCTACTTTTATGTGAGATGGAAGAAGAATATTGCAATAAAGATTTTACAGATAGATACATGAGATTAACTATTATTTAGTTCCTAGTCTGTTACATTAACAATAAAACAAAGCCTTATGCTGATATTGACTCACTAGATTATCACAAATTTTTGATAAGAAGTCGTATTATGAGAATTCATTCTTTAGGAATAGGTATTTTCTCAGGCATCTATAAGATGTTTAAATCTCCCTACACATATTAAAAATTGAATGCATTCTGTAACAGGTGCCATTGTGACTTGGTTTACCACAGCCTCAAACAACCTTGTAATGAAAGTGTAGTCCTTATCCCCTCGTGTGAGATGGGGAATTGAAAGCTTAATGAGATTGGATATCAGAGATGGGATATTAACCCAAGCTTAGTTGTCTCTGATCTTGCTATGTTCTACTGGCTCTTTGAAATTAAATGTATTGTCTGTTTTACATGTCTTATTAGAAACTTCTCAGTGAGACTATTCTTGAAAAGCTATAAAGAAGCTGCTGCGAAATTTCATAGGAATCCCATGTGAGTTTCAGCTCATAGGCAACTATGTTCATGAATCATCATCCAGATTCAGGTCTCCTTTTGAAGCCATCTTTCTTTGTTACTCCACAACATCAAAGCCATTGTCAAATTTTATTTTTTAATATCTGAATGGCTGTCCTCTGTACAAGATGGATTTTGTGTCATGAGAAGAAGTACTGTTTGTGAAAGTAGGCACATTTGGCTTAATTTTATTTCTTGTGTTGAGAAAAGTGCTTTGCATAGAGGAATTACTCAATAAACATTTGTTAATAATGCAGTGACGTTTTTCTTACCTATTTCCTCTTTTCAATTCTTTTCAACTCTTCTTTCACCTGGGCTGCTAAGTACAGTCACCTTCCTTTGGCTGACCTTTCAGTCTTCAGCCTTTTCCCATTTCTTCCCATCTGCAACTATATTGCTGTCCCAGGGTCCTTGCACTCACTACTTGGTGGGAACACTATTCTCCTAGAGAGCCATATTGTTTATTCCCACACCTCTCTTGGATCTTGGCCTAAATGTCCCCCTATCAGTGAGAATAATTATTTAAAATAGCAGTCCTTTTCTACCCACGGCTCCCTACATGATTATTGAAAAATTTTCCTCTGTTTAAGGTTCAGCTTAATTCCTTAGGAATAGCTTATAAGGTAAAACCAGTGGGATTGTAACACACATGATCATAGATGTGTGTGTTGGGTGGGGGGGGGGGGCAAATGTTTAAGGCCTAGGAGATAATATTGAGAACTGTGACACTTACTGTGAATAAGATGATGAGCTCTTGGAGGAGAGAAGTGAATAGAGAGGTTGGTTAGAAGGATTTTTACTACTCCAGGTGAGAAAGAGACAAACAGAGAATGGTGTGTTGGAACTGGGTGTTAACAGAGGGAGAAATGGATAAACTTAGCCAGTGAAATTGATGTAGGGTGTGAAAGAAAGAGAAAACTCACAAATAACCTTAAGGATTAAGGCCTGAGGAATATGAATGGTGGAATTCTCATTTACTAAGTTGAGAAAAACTTTGGAAGAACAGTTTTTAATGAGAAGATCAAGATTTCAATTTAGGACATGTTAGATTTGAGAAGCCTATTTGATATTCAAGTAGAAACTGATAGATCGACAAATAGAGGGTCAAGTGGGCAGTTGCTTAAAAAATTCTGTCATTTAAGGAATAAATCCCAACTTAAGACATGAATGTAAAACTTGTCAGTGTATATGTAGTGTGCAAATCAAACAGGCTGGGTGAGATCAGTAAAGAGAGGACAAATAGAGAAGATGTCCAGCACTGAGGTCTAGGACACTCCAATGCTTAAGTGAGGAGAAACCAGCAAAGGAGACACACGGAACAACAAATGCGATGGGAAGAAAACCAGGAGAGCCAGCTGTTTCAGGAGAGAGAAGGTGGTGTTTCAAAGATGAAGGAGAGATTTATTGGATCAATATTTACTGTCATGTAAGGTGAGGATTGAGAAATGACTACTGGAATTAGAAACACAAAGACCATTTCCAACCTTTAAAATCCAGTTTTGGTGGAGGTAACTAAAGCATTCATTCAAAACAGAAGGTGATAGGAGGTAATCCAAGAGAAGAAATGGACACAGGCAAAGAAAATGAGAATGTGAGCCAATTTTATGAGACAATAAGTAGCTTTCTTTCTAAATAAGAATTAAAGGGTGATTCCTGGCCATTGAAGACTTGTTACCTTGCTTAGGTGGTTGGGTTGTACACATGTATGTATGAATGAATGAATGTGTGTATTTATGTGTGTGTGTGTGTGTAATATGGACCATTCCAAGTTTAAGAGCTGGACTGGACAGTAATGTGTCCAAAACTATGCTTTAAAAAGATTAAGGTAACATCAGTATCAGTAATGAATTTAACAGGCATAATGATCTCTAAGGCAATAAGGTACTGATTTTTTTAAAAAGTAAAGGTAAATTTAGCTTAACTTAGCATATATAATTATTTCTTTAGATTTTTATCCACACAAATAGAGTTGACACAAAACAGTCTTAAAAAACATGGGTAGGGGAAATAAAAGCTGAAAGTAAATGTTTTAAGCATGGAATTTTAAAAAATCAGGTCAAGAGTTAGAAATGATGTTTGTGCATTTTAGAAAATCTTAAAAATGTATAGAAAACATTCACTTTGAATTTCTTGAGAAAATCCTTTATGGCAAATATGTTTACTAATTCATGTAATATAAAATTAGATGTTTAACTACCAAAAATGTTTTATATATGGGCTGGTGGAATTGCTATGATGTATCTATTCATTAAAATATATTTGTGTTTGTATTTTTATGGTCTATAAAGAACAAATGCAAACAGATTTCTAATAGTCTTTGTACATTTGACACCACTGTGATGGGGCTAATGCAGTAAATGTGTATTAATATATAATAAGTGAAGTAATCACTTGATTTATACAGTAATGTTTGCTAGCTTATGCCCAGAAATTGGAGAGAGTATAAATTGATTTTCCAAGGTCATAATTATAGTGAATGGAACACTGGATTTATTGTCAGGGAAATCAGACCCAGTTACCAACTCTGGAGGTCTCAGTTTCATTATATCAGAAAAGTAGTATTTACTCTTTCTACTTTATAAGGTGGAAAGAAACATCAAAGCAAAAAATGATCTTCTTACAATGTGTCGTTAATATTTATTAATAATTTATTATTATTTTATGTTAAAATATACATTGCATTATAAAATATAAATTACCTTTAATTAATATTTTCCCTATTGTAAATTATACCAAGATTGTGTATATTAAAGTGTGAATATGTATGTGTATGTCTAAAAAGGAAATTTGAGTGGCTTAAGAAAGGATATTTTGCTATCTCATTTTTATTTATTGTTTCATCAGTTGTATTAGATTTTGTAATAGTGCTATGAAACTCAAGCTATGTTTGAGCCACCGAAGTATTTCATAAACTGTCTTTTTTTTTTTAGATTTTTATTTATTTATTTGACAGAGATCACAAGTAGGCAGAGAGGCAGGCAGAGAGAGAGAGAGAGAGACGGAAGCAGGCTCTCTGCTGAGCAGAGAGTTCGATGTGGGGCTCGATCCCAGGACCCTGAGATCATGACCCAGGCACCCCCATAAACTCTCTTATAATCAAATTCAGAGGTCAAATGTCGCTTAACTATAAGGAAACAAGCTTCATTTCTAAAAGAGAAATAACTGACCTTTCAAACAATAATATATATGTATTATTCTTTTCCTCATATATTTGTCAGAGGTTTTTCCCACCCTATGTGTCGTGACTTAAATTCTGTTACTTCTGCCATATTTGGGTCCAGATCTTCACTCTCTCACAAAGTTATAAAGTCTATTGTTTGGTTGCTAATCTGCCTCACATATTCCTACCCTCCCCGGTGCTTGAGTTCCACTCACTTGTTCTTAATTCATATTATCTAATTAAGAAAGTCAGTTTTTGGTTTGCCCACTACTCTGCATGTCTATTCCTAACACACTGTACACATATTGGAAGAGAACCCTTTTGTTTCATGATGGGCACTCTTTCCCAAGAAGACATATGAATACATCTACTTTAAAAAGAAAAAGTCATGAAAAAGACCACCCACCTTTGGGAAGAAATAGAGTAAAGCATGGTTATTTGTGTTAGAAAATAATTCTCTATGGGTCTCTTGAATTTTTTTCTTTTTTTTTAAATTTAATTTCTTTTCAGTGTAACAGAATTCATTGTTTATGCACCACACCCAGTGCTCCATGCCATGCGTGTCCTCCATAATACCCACCACCAGGCTCCCCCAACCTCCTACCCTTAACCCCTTCAAAACCCTCAGATTGTTTTTCAGAGTCCATAGTCTCTCATGGTTCATCCCCCCCCTCCAATTTCCCTCAACTCCCTTCTCCTCTCCTTCTCCCCATATCCTCCATGTTATTTCTTATGCTCCACAAATAAGTGAAACCATATGTTAATTGACTCCCTCTGCTTGACTTATTTCACTCAGCATAATCTCTTCCAGTCCCATCCATGTTTATACAAAAGTTGGGTATTCATCCTTTTTGATGGAGGCATAATACTCCATAGTGTGTATGGACTACATCTTCCTTATCCATTCGTCTTTGAAGGGTATCTTGGTTCTTTCCACAGTTTGGCGACTGTGGCCATTGCCGCTATGAACATTGGGGTACAGATGGCCCTTCTTTTCACTACATCTGTATCTTTGGGGTAAATACCCAGTAGTGCAATTGCAGGGTCATAGGGAAGCTCTATTTTTAATTTCTTAAGGAATCTCCACACTGTTTTCCAAAGTGGCTGCACCAACTTGCACTCCCACCAACAGTGTAAATGGGTTCCACTTTCTCCACATCCTTTCCAACACACGTTGTTTCCTGTCTTGCTAATTTTGGCCATTCTAACTGGTGTAAGGTGGTATCTCAATGTGGTGGTATCTCAATCATGTACTAGCCATCAGGGAGATTTAATTTGAATCTCCCTGATGGCTAGTACATGATTATTTGTTTTGTGTGTGTTGAGTTTGAGAAGTTCTTTATAGATCCTGGATCTATAGTACAGCCTTTTGTCTGTACTGTCATTTGCAAATATCTTTTCCCATTCTGTGGGTTACCTCTTTGTTTTGCTGACTGTTTCCTTTGCTGTGCAGAAGATTTTGATCTTAATGAAGTCCCAAAAGTTCATTTTTGCTTTGTTTCCTTTGCTTTTGGAGACATATCTTGAAAGAAGTTGCTGTTGCATATCAAAGAGGTTATTCCCTATGTCCTCCTCTAGCATTCTGATGGATTCCTGACTCACGTTGAGGTCTTTTATCCATTTCAAATTTATCTTTGCATGTGGTGTAAGAGAATGGTTGAGTTTCATTCTTCTACATATAGCTGTCCAATTTTCTCAGCACCATTTATTGAAGAGACTGTGTTTTTCTCCACTGGATATTTTTTCCTGCTTTGTTGAACATTATTTGATCATAGAGTTGAGGGTCCATATCTGGGGTCTCTACTCTGTTCCACTGGTTTATGTGTCTGGTTTTATGTCAGTACAATGCTGTCCTGGTGATCACAGCTTTGTAGTAAAACTTGAAATCAGGCAACGTGATGCCTGCACCTTTGTTTTTCTTGTTCAACATTTCCTTAGCAATTCGGGGTTTCTTCTGATTCCATACACATTTTAGGATTATTTGCTCCAGCTCTTTGAAAAATACTGGTAGAATTTTGATCGGAATGGCATTAAAAGTATAAATTGCTCTAGGCATTATAGACATTTTAACAATGTGTATTCTTCCGATCCAAGAGCATGGAATGGTCTTCCATCTTTCTGTGTCTTCTTTGATTTCTTTCATGAATGTTCTGTAGTTCCTCGAGTACAGATCCTTTACCTCTTTGGTTAGGTTTATTCCCAGGTATCCATGGTTCTTGGTGCTATAGTAAATGGAATCAATTCTCTAATTTCCCTTTCTGTGTTTTCATTGTTAGTGTATAAGAAAGCAACTGATTTCTGTACATTGATTTTGTATCCTGCCACATTACTGAATTGCTGTCTGAGTTCTAGTAGTTTGGGGGTGGAGTCTTTTGGGTTTTCCATAGAAAGTATCATGTCACCTGTGAAGAGAGAGAGTTTGACTTCTTCACTGCCAATTTGGATACCTTTTATTTCTCTTTGTTGTCTGATTGCTGTTTCTGGGACTTCGAATACTATGTTGAACAAGAGTGGTGAGAGTGGGCATCCTTGTCGTGTTCCTGATCTCAATGGGCAGGCTGTGAGCTTTTTCCCATTGAGGGTGATATTTGCTGTGGGTTTTTCATAGATAGATTTTATGAAGTTCAGGAATGTTCCCTCTATCCCTATACTTTGAAGCGTTTTAATCAGGAATGGATTCTGGATTTTGTCAGATGCTTTTTCTGCATCAATTGAGAGGACCATGTGGTTCTTCTCTCTTCTCTTACTGATTTGTTCTATCACATTGATTGATTTGCGAATGATGAACCATCCTTGTAACCCAAGGATAAATCCCACCTGGTCATGGTGTATAATCTTTTTAATGTGCTGTTGGATCCTATTTGCTAGGATCTTGTTGAGAATCTTAGCATCCATATTCATCAGTGATATTGGTCTGAAATTCTCCTTTTTGGTGGGGGTCTTTGCCTGGTTTGGGGATCAGGGTAATGCTGGCTTCATAAAAAGAGTCTGCAAGTTTTCCTTTTGCTTCAGTTTTTTGAAACAGCTTCAGGAGAATAGGTGTTATTTCTTCTTTGAAAGTTTGGTAGAATTCCCCCGGGAATCCATCAGGTCCTGGGCTCATGTTTTTTGGGAGGTTTTTGATCACTGCTTCAATCTTGTTACTAGATATCGATCTATTCAGGTTGTCAATTTCTTCCTGATACAATTTTGGAAGTTTATAGTTTTCCATGAATGCATCCATTTAATCTAGGTTGCTTAACTTATTGGCATATAACTATTGATAATAACTTCTGATGATTGTTTCTATTTCCTTGGTGTTAGTTGTGATCTCCCTTTTCATTCATAATTTTATTAATTTGGGCCTTCTCTCTTTTCTTTTGAATTAGTGTGGCCAATGGTTTATTGATCCTATTGATTCTTTCAAAAAACCAGCTTTCTAGTTTCATTGATACATTCTACTGTATCTCTAGTTTCTATCTCATTGATCTCTGCTCTAATCTTATTTCCCTTCTTGTGTTGGAGCTGGCTTAATTTGTTATTGATTCTCCAGTTCTTTAAGGTGTAGAGACAGCTAGTGTATTCTGGATTTTTAAATTTTTTTTGAGAGAGGCTTGGATGGCTATGTATTTCTCCCTTAGGTCTGCCTTTGCTGTATCCCATAGGTTTTGGGCTGAAGTGTCTTCATTCTCATTGGTTTCCATGAACTGTTTAAGTTCTTCTTTGATCTCCTGGCTGATCCAAGCATTCTTAAGCAAGGTGGTCTTTAGCTTCCAGGTGTTTGAGTTCCTTCCCAACTTTTCCTTGTGATTGAGCTCCAGTTTCAAAGCACTGTGATCTGAGAATATGCAGGGAATAATCTCAATCTTTTGGTATCAGTGGAGCCCTGATTTGTGACACAGTATGTGGTCTATTCTGGAGAAGGTTCCATGGCACTTGAGAAGAATGAGTATTCTGTTGTTTTAGGGTGGAATGTTCTGTATATATCTATGAGGTCCATCTGGTCCAATGTGTCATTCAATGCTCTTGTTTATTGATTTTCTGCTTGGATGATCTGTGTATTACTGAGAGTGGTGTGTTAAGATCTCCTACATTATTGTATTCATATGAATATGACTCTTTATCTTGATTAACAGTTTTCTTATGTAATTGGCTGTTCCCATATTGGGGCATAAATATTTACAATTGTTAGATCTTCTTGGTGGATAGTCCCTTTAAGAATTATGTAGTGTCCTTTTGTATCTCTGACTATAGTCTTTAGTTTAAAATCTAATTTATCTGATATGAGAATCGCTACCCCGGCCTTCTTTTGAGGCCCAATGGCATGAAAGATGCTTCTCCATCCCTTCACTTTCAGTCTGGGTGTATCCTTAAGTTCAAAATGCGTCTCTTGTAGACAACATATGGATGGGTCCTGTTGTTTTATCCAATCTGCAACCCTGTGTCATTTTATGGGTGCATTTAGGCCATTCACATTGAGGGTGATTATTGAGAGATACATTTTTATTGACATCGTGTTACCTTTGAATTCTTTCTTTCTGTAGATTGTCTCCATATATTTCTGTTCAATGATATTCTTAGGATTTTTCCTCTTTTATAGAACCACCCTTAATATTTCCTGCAATGTCAGCTCGGTGGTCGCATACTCTTTTAAACCTTGCCAGTCTTGGAAACTCTTTATCTCTTCGTCCATTTTGAATGTCAGTCTTGCTGGATAAAGTATTCTTGGCTGCATGTTCTTCTCACTTAGTGCCCTGAATACATCTTGCCAGCCCTTTCTGGCTTTCCAGGTTTCTGTAGACAGATCTGACGTTATTCTGATGGGCTTTCCTCTGTACATAAGGAACTTCTTTGTCCTAGTTGCTTTCAAGAGGTCCTGTCTACAATTATGATTCATCATTATCCGGTGTCTTGAGGTCTTTCTAGATTCTATAATCTTGGGGGGAGACCATTCTTCCTCTAGTATATGAACGCTGGTTCCATTTGCAAGATTGGGAAATTTTTCATGGAGAATTTGTTCAGCTATATCTTCTAGTCTTCTTTATTTCTCCTCTCCCTCAGGGATTCCAAGAATTCTGATGTTGGAACATTTCATAGCATCATTTATGTCCCTAATTCTGTTTTCGTGGCTTCTAAACTGTTTGTTCCAGGCTTCCTCCTGATCCTTTCTCTCTATCTGTTTGTTCTCCAGATCACTAATTCTATCTTCTGTCTCAGTTACCCTAGCTTTAGAGAATTTAGATTAGATTGGAACTCATTGAGAACATTGTGAACATCATCCTTGGTGGCTTTCACTTCTGCCCTAATCAATTCCATTTTGTCATCCATGGCTTTCTCCAACCTAGCTATTGCTTAGATAATTGTTAGCCTGCATTCCCTTTCCGACATATTGTCTATGTCCATTGCCATTAGCTCTGTTGCAGAAGGCCTAGCCTCTGAATTTTTCTTCTGTTGGGCATTGCTCCTCCTACTAATTTTGGTGAGAGAAGACTAAATGGATGTAGCTGAATGTATCGACCATGGTGCAGGCAAGGTGCACCCTGGAATGCTTCTGAGCAATCAGGAGTCCCTCCCCCCACCAAAAGAAAGAAAAAAGAGAGAGAGAGAGAGAGAGAGAGAGAGAGAGAGACGTCAAAAAAAGAAAGATAAAATAAATAGAAGACCCAGCCCAAATGGGAGCCAAGGTAAGATTTATGAAGTATACAAACAAAAACAGACAAACAAAAAGACTGATAAAAGTAGATGATAAGAGAAAAAAAAATATGTAAAAACAAAACAAAAACTACCTTGTCAAAAAGAACCCCAAGTATAAGATTTATATACTACCAGGACAAAAACAAATACACAGAAACACTGGCAGAAGAAAAAGATGGGAGAGTGGTTATAAATTCTCAGTGTGGGTGAGGAAGGTTCTTTTGATTCTTCCTGGATGTATCTTGATATCTTTGTTAAAGGACTCAACTTTTCTAAAATAAAGGGGGATTAAAAACTGGTTTACCTGTAGGGGTAGCACTGATTGAGGAAAGGGGATTACCTTGAAGTTTAACTATTAAAAAATTTAAAAAAAAAGAATAAACTAAACTAAACTAAACTAAACTAAAATTTAAAAAGTTAAAAAATAGAAAAGTGAAAGAAAAACACAGGTATATGTATCAAAAAGTTCAGGTTAAAAGGTTATTATGGAATTTGATGTACTGGATATCTCACTGTGATGGTAAATAGGTTAAAAATTATTTAAAAAATTGGGGCACCTGGGTGGCTCAGTGGGTTAGGCCGCTGCCTTCGGCTCAGGTTATGATCTCGGGGTCCTGGGATCGAGTCCCGCATCGGGCTCTCTGCTCAGCAGGGAGCCTGCTTCCTCCTCTCTCTCTCTCTGCCTGCCTCTCTGCCTGCTTGTGATTTCTCTCTGTCAAATAAAT
>NC_081557.1:175626910-175670773 GCF_022355385.1 Mustela nigripes
GAGGAGGAAGCAGGCTCCCTGCTGAGCAGAGAGCCCGCTTCCTCCTCTCTCTCTCTCTGCCTGCCTCTCTGCCTGCTTGTGATTTCTCTCTGTCAAATAAATAAATAAAATCTTTAAAAAAAATTATTTAAAAAATTAACCAGAATAGTGGGAATTAATTAAAAATAAAAGTTATATCTATGAAGTAGTGGTGGTTGTTCTCTTGTCTTTTTTTTTTTTTTTTTTTTTTTGGTTCGCTTTTTGGGGGAGGGGCCTGCCAAGCTGTTTTTCAGGCAGTTTTCCTCAAGTTAAGTCCTCCTGCCCCCATCAAGGGGGTGGGCTCTGAGGAAACCGGTTTTTCAGTCTTTTGTTCTCTGGAGGTTTTTTTGTTTGTTCATTTGTTTTCTCTCACTTTGGCAGCTTTTGATGGTTTTGGGAGGTTTTTGGAAAGCAAACTGTCCCCAGACCAAAGGTTGGTGCCTCCTCCTACTTCCCCCTCATCTTGTCTCCCCCTCTTGCATTTTTTGCATGTCCTATGAGCCTTGGAAGATAGAGACAGTATCTCCTTCTTGAGTAAAAGGCTAGTGTGTTTACTGCTTATTATAAAAGGTTCAGTATCCTTGAACTAGAGATTTATCTGCTATAATGCAAACCACTGCATATTCAGGTGTGACCTGGCCCTACTTTTACCACCCTGTGAAAATGGGCTCAAGGAAGCTGCACAAATATACTGATAGTCTAGCTACCTGTTGTGTGCTATAGACTACATGTTTGTGTTCCCTAAAAATTGATATGTTGAAATCTAATCTCCATGGTGCTTGGAGGTGGGGTCTTTAGGAATTCTCATGAATGGAGTTAGTGTCTTATAAAAGACTGAGAGAGCCCTCTCATGAAGAGAAGACAGACACCTATGAAACAGGAAGTAAGTCACCACCAGATACTGAATTTGCTTTGATCTTGAACTTCTCAGCCTCCAGAACTGCAAGAAATAAATTTTTGTTGTTTACAAGCCTCCCAGTTTATAGTACTTTTGTTAAAACAGCCTGAACAAAGACTAAGGACTCAAACACTGTATGATGAGAAATAAAGTCTTGTCTTAAACTGTGGCAAATTTGCTTACAACTAGAATAAAATCTCAAGGTCTTCAGAGTGTTTTGCAGTTTTAATGGTGAAGATGGGATTCTAATAGAGATATGGTTTTCTAGAATAATAATGAGGATCATGTGGGCCAATTAATGAGATATAACTAATCCATAGGAATAGTAGCAAATGTTTTGTCCAAGTTGAATGGCCAGGTCGGCAAAAAATATGCTACTGGCTGTTAATGAGGAAAACTTGGGGAAGTTGATTGCATATCACATTGCATCTTGCTTGTTGCTAACTATCCTCTGGATAGGAAGACTTCTGGATTAATATGGTTTCAGTTCTGACCTACTCTAATAAACAGTTTAAAGATTTTTCATGGGTAGGCAGAAGATTCTACCCTGTTATGGTCAGTTTTGTGTCTCAATTTAGCTAGGCCATGGTCTCCACTTTTTGGTTCACTACCAGTCCATATGTGTAGTGAAGGTATGTTTTTTAGATGCAATTAACATTTATATCCATAGACTTTGAGTAAAAAAAATTGCCCTGTATAATATAGGTGGGCCTCATCCAATCATTTGAAGGCCTTAAGAGAAAAGATTGAGGTCCCCCAGGGAAGAAGAAATTCAGCCTTCACATGCCTTTAGATTCAAGATTGCAAGTCATCTCTTCCCAAGGTCTCTAACCTACCTACCAGCCCTACAGATTTCAGACTTGTCACCCTTCACAATCCAAGAGCCAATTCCTTAAAATAACCCTCCCCCACAAACCTTCCACCACACACTCTTTGGTTCTATTCCTCTGGAGATTCCCAACTAAAACAGCCCCTTACAGACAATTTAGAAGACATGTGCCTATACCAAACACAACAGGAGGAAATTTGTGATGTCTATTGTCGGAGGCCTGGCAAATCATTATAACTAGTTGAATCACCTGGGAAAGGAGAGACAGGTATTTAATGTTTGTCAAGGAAGAATGGCAAGAGATGGGCTGTGTTATGACACAGTGCATCATGCCAAATTTATGTCCATTTGTAGTTATCAGAATTTTTTTTTTCCAGTGGGTTGTGACTGCTATTAGGAAGTTTCAGCGCTCTTGTAATAGTTCTATGGGATAGATAAATTCTCATGGGAAAACATAAATAATGGATTGAACAGTATTTAGCCTCTTACTGTCCTGGGCTAGGTTTATAAAGCTGATGAAAGAGAACCACTAGAATATGATTACCCAGTCCAAAAGAATCTAGATAAATTCTTGTGGTCAGACCTACTGCTCTATAAACTTCCCTTATTTCTTATGTTAAAACTGGTGAAAACTAGAGAGATGTTATCATGACTCTGTTAACAACACAAGCCCTGGTTTAAGGTGGACTCCTTAACAGCAATTGCTGCTGTTTGATTCAAGTCCATGTCAGCCAAATGGCACAAACCATAAGCTCAGCCACAAAGCAATGTGGCTGTGGATGCTTAGTCAAGGGGTCCTCAAACTTGAAATAGCTGGAGTCAGTAATGATGACCCTGCTGCCCTATGTAGGGATTTGGAAGGAGTAAAAACATTAAATGTTTGTTTGATGGATCTGTGGGCAGCTGCTGTATTGGTTGAAATGGAATACAAACATGCCTTTCTTGCTAGTACAGAGCTGCTTTCTGCTTCCACATCCTCGGGTTCCTTGGTTTCTCCTTTACCTGATCTCAGCTACTTAAGGAGAAAGATGACCAGAGGTATCCCTGTCCCTAAAGAGTATCAGAGGCACCTTGAATATGCACCTGTCTGAGTGTGCTGGAAGGATCAGAAATGAGAGGCACTTATAGTTTTATGGATTTGTTGAAGTCAGGCAATCAAGTCTTCATCTATCCTGTTTCATGTTGGGAGGGCCATCCAAATTCAACCCACAGGGTCTGGGAAAGTTCCAGAGTGGTGATAGGAAACTAATGTGACCTCATGGAATTTGTCCTATTTAGCCACCTCAGTGCTCTGTTGCTGTAGATTCATATCTGAATGTATAGAGGTAGTAAATGTGCTACATGCTTATATATACCTACACTGTACATGCCAGAAAGGAGTCCTCCAATCAGTGAAAACTACATATAGAGAATGTTAGTACTTTTGGGACCCCACAACCTATTAATCCCTTCAAATAAATGTTTCTGTAGCTGATTATTTTCATGATTCTGCCTGTGGCAATAGTTGACAGTCTTCATCCAGAAGCATCCTTTGCATTGTATCTGTATTGGTTACTTCTATGACATGGCTATTGAATTCTTCTAGAAAGCAGCCATTACACTGCTACTATGGTCTTATAGAAATTGAATGCTAATCCACGGAGGCTTTATGATTCTCTGGTCCAATATTCTCATTTTGGGATGGGTCAACTAGATTCTGACTAACAAGGTGGAAAGGGCTCAATACACCTCTCTTATCAAATGGAAATAGAATAGCCCAAAGACAGCTGTTCTGGCTCCAGTGGCATCTCAACTTTATGTTAAAAAGTAATAACTATTCCTTAAAAAAAAAAAAGGAGAGTGAGCACAGTGGGGGAAGGGGACAAAAGGAGAGAGAAGAGAGAGAGAATCCCAAGCTGACTCCATGCTAAGTGTGAAGCTGAGAATGGGACTTGATCTTATGACCTTTGGATCATGACCAGAGTGGGAACCAAGAGTAGGATCCTCAACCAACTTTACCACCCACACACCCCAGTAACAACTATTCTTTTAGGAGAAAACTTACTTTTACTCAGACTCTAGAAGTAAAATTGTTGTCTTCATGGGGCCCTCAATTCACAGAAGTTCCCCCTAGATACCTGAGCTTGGCTCACCAATGTTTAAGCTACAGTGATATAATTTAACCGACCTCTTTAAAATTGGCTCAAAAAATATTCTAACTTTACCTCTTACCACTTTCTGGTCCACCTCTCTATAAAGCAGTTTGATCACTGAATGTGGCTATCCCTTGAAAGGTATTATCTTCTCTTGCATGGTTCCTGTGTATATTGGATTGAATTGTGTCTCTTACAGTCAATGACTGGTGTTTTTAAAAGAGTAAGTAAAGAGAGATTTGTACACAGAGAGACAAAGAGGGGAATTGTCCATGTGATGATGGAGGTGGAGACTGGAATTAGGCCACTATAAGCCAAGGAATGCCAGGAGCCAAAAGAAGCTAAAAGAGGAGGAAATGTTTTTTCCCCCAGATACTTCAGAGGGAGAATGACACTGCGGACATCATGACTTCAGACTTCCAACCTCCAGAACCATGAGAAAATAAATTTCTTCTCTTCTAACCCTACAAGTTTGTGATCACCTCTTTTGATAGCCTCACTAATACACTGGGTAATGATCAGGATGAAGGATGGAGGTTAACCAATTTTGAAAATTTGGGATTCTAACCTGATCTTCCCTGGACATGATGCATCTTTCTTTCCCTTACTTATAATCCTAGGTTAGCCTGATTGATACACTTTTCAGGTACAGCTTAGCCCAAAAGCTGGTGTATTCTAACTTAATGCTGGTTCAGCCATTTACATGGTCCTCAGTCATAAAAAGAACCACTACTTGGTTGACTACGCCTGCTGATTGAGTTCTTTTCCAGAGGTCCATGAGGGACAAAGCAGGTGACATAATGGGTCGGTCTGGGTAAGTTCTACAGGAATGCTTTTATTTCTTTTGTACCTTATCTAGGTATGATTAGGGAATAACTGGAAAAAGGTAAAGTTAAGTGCCTGGAATGGAACACATCAATTTTGTCTCAGTGGAGGGAGAAGAATAGTTTTGACACCTGGGAATGGAGTTCCTCAGACCTCAGAAAGTATAAAAGAGGGCAGGGCACTAAAGATCTTTTTTTTTTTTTTTTCTTTCTTTTCTTTAGCATCAGCCCTGGAGACTTTCTCAAGAAGGAGAAACAACCTGGTGTGGCAAATAGTTGCAATAATATTTAACTTATTGGTGAGGCTGCCATCTTCTGCCAGACAGCTCTGACTACAATTTGATCATCATTCCCCTTACTCTTACTATGAAGCTTATTGGAATAGAAGTGTTGACCCTAGTTCCCACACCTTTCATGCAAAACCTTTATTACCATCTTTGAAGGTCTGCCCTAGCCCCCCTCCTATCGCTATTGCTCAGCCATTCTGTGGGGCACACAAATTTCACCCTGCTGGTAGTGAAGGGCAGAATGACCGATTGGACTGAAAGCTCTTATACAATCCCTCCAGACAAAAGAATCGGAGTCAGTTATTTGAACTGCACTGGAAACCTAAGGTCCATCATTCAGCTATCAGGCCACATTGGAGGTGCTATCAACCTGTGCTCTCCTAAACGTTGTAGGTCCCAAGAATTGTCAACATTTTCTTTCTAGGGGCACTGTGTGTATCTCCATACTGAACTTCTTGTGTGGAAGACAGGCATTCATTTGCTTTTTTTCCCTGAATATGCAGCTAATTATACCTTTGAGGTTGTCATCTGAGACCTACTAGAGTATAAGAAACCTTATCAGTAGATCAGGTAGTTTTCAGATGACTGTGAGATTCTCTACAAAATGAAGCTATTGTCACTTTCTCAGGGGAGCTTTCTGTAGAGAGAACTGACTCATTATTTACATATACCTTATTGGCAGTTATCCCTGTCATGTAAAGCATCCAGTTAGAAAAAATACTATTTATTGTAAGTATTTGTCTTTCTAAGTCTGACTTATTTCATTTAGGATAATGCCTTCAAAGTCCATTCATGTTGTTATAAATAGCAAGATTTCCTTCTTTCACATGGCTGAATAATTTCGTGTGTGTGTGTGTACGTGTGTATATAATGTATATATTCCTATCAACATATATTAAAAGGTGTGATATATATAATGTGATATATATGAATAACATATGATATGTGAATAACATATATTTATATTATAATATCATATAAATAGAATTATATTTAATTATATATAAACATATAATTATGTTATATATCATATATAATATATTATAATATATTATAATATATTATATAATATTTATAGAAATAATATATAAATAACATGAATAACTATAATTAATAGTTTTATATTACATGTCATTATATATTATATGTGTATTATAATTTATAATTATAATAAACAATTATCAATACTAATATAAATATAATATAAATAATATATTATAAAATAGTAATTAATATAATTATACTTGTTTATATAATATTATAATATTCTCTATATATTGTAACATAAGTAATACATATACCAATTTTTTTTTACTCATCTATCCATTGATGGGCGCTTACATTGTTTCATATCTTGGTTATTGTGGATAACAATGTAATGAATGTGGGACTGCAGATATCTCTTTGAAATAGTGATATTATTTCCTCCTTTGGATATAGACCCAGAAGTGGGATTGCTGGATCATAACGTAGTTCTAATTTGCTCTCATCCTGTGATAGCAGTTCTAATTAAATGTGCTATGGAACAGATTGAATAGATTTGTTCCACCTTCTGTAGGTCTGATTTACCAGGGTGGCCGATGGAATGAATACTCATGCAAAGATTCACCAGAAGTCAAGATGATGTAGAAGTGAGGGGTGGATATTGTCAGGAGGCAATATGGTTGTCTCATGTTTCTGAACATCTTATGAACAGAGGCACGGACTGACCATTGTTCTGGACCACCTTTATAAAGAACATTTGTATAGGCACAGCCTTGGAAGACAGAAATAGTGTCTCCCTCTGGAGCAGAGAGCAGGCTAACTAACTGCTCATGGTGAAAGATTTGAGTTCCCTAAGCTCAGGATTCTCTCTTGCATTGTATCTCACAGTGTGTGCTGTTGTTATGCGGTCCTCCTATCACCTTCTGGAAACGGGGGCTCTAGAACTGCTATGAAATATGTCCGTGCTGGTGCCTCTTGCAGCACTTTGAGTAATCAAGTCTGTTGCTGACCCAGGAGGCTCACAGCTCCCGCTAGCACCCATGAAACTGTGGCGGGCTAACCTTTTAACTTACAAGCAGGGTAAACTCTCACACTCGTCATAGTAGTTGACAATTGGAGGAAAATTCTTCAGCATCCAAACTCTCGTCTATTATCATCTCCCTTCTGCCTAAAGGACTTCATATGTACATAAAATATATAAAATTATAAATATTATTAAGTTGTAAAATAATATGTATAATAGGGATTATATTATTTACCATGTAATAAAATTAAATAATCTATATAATTTTATAATTTATATATATTTATAATTATAAATTTATAACATAGATTCTATAATTTCATAGTGTATATTTACTGTTAAACTTTTTGCATCTGTATTTTATGTTTTTTTTGGAAATTACTTTTATCAAGTATATAATTTTGGTTGACTTTTTTTTCTTTCAATACTTCAAAGATGCTGCTCTTCTGTTTTCTATCTTGCCCTGTTCTGACATGAAATGTTTGGTTATTTATTCCTCATCTTTTTTCCCCTTCTGGCTGCTTTTTTCAGACTTCTTTTTATTTCTCTTTAAAGCAATTTAATTTTGATATGTCTTGGTATAGTTTTCTTAACATTTTGTGTTTGGGACTTATTTGGATTCCTCAGATTTGTGGGTTATGTTTTCATTTAATTAAAAAAAAATGGCTATTACGTCTTCATATATTTTTAAGTTGTCCCACAGCTCACTGTTCTTTTCATGTTTTTTTCAGTCTTTTTTTTCTCTCTGTATTTGTTTTGGCTTGTTTCTGTTGCTATGTCTTAAAGTTTACTAATTATTATTCTCCTGTCACGTCCAATGAGCTGTTAATCCCATGCAGTGTATTTTTTTCAGATATTGTCTTTCTATTCTTTACACTTTTGATTTGAATTTTTCTTTTATATCTTCCATGTCTCTACTTAAATGTGTTCTACCTTTACTATTTTAATCTTGAAATCTTAAAAAGCTTTATAATCTATGTCCTAATCTACTATCATCTATCTGGTTCTTTGTTAGTTTTGAGTCCATTTCTATCTATAGAGTTGTGTGTTTTGTTTTCCTTATTCCTAATCATGATGGTTAATTTTGGAACAGATGGCAGACACAGAATTTTACCTTGTTGGATGTTTTCAGCTTTGATCTGCGATGCAGTTAGGTTTGGTGGAAACAGTTTGAACTTTTTGAGGCTTTCTTTCTTCGTTTTTTATGCTGGTACCAAGAGCAACCTTTCTTCTAAAGCTAATTTTGCTGTACTATTTAAGTACTTTACAGGATTGCCTGTGAATTACAAGGCTTTCCCAATGTAGCTAGTGAGAACATAAATCATCCCTGGCCTTGTATGAGCTCTAGGGATTGTTCTTTTTAGTGGTTCATTCCCTGAACTTAGGTGGTTTCCTCATGTACATATGCTCTCCAAGGATTCCTTTGCAGCTCTCTCTCTCTTTGTGTAACTCTCTCCTGTCCAGTACTGTCTTGCAAATGCTAGTTTGGAGTTTCTGAACACCACACTCTCAGGGATCTTTGGGATCTGCTTGTATTTCCCCTTTAAAGGCTGCCATTCAAAACTCTGCAGTCAATAGCTGGATAATTATGAGTGTTGGTTTCATTTTTTCTTCTTTTTCACTGATCACTATCTTGCACTGCTTAAAAAATATTTGTTTCCTATTTTGTCCAGTTTTTTTTTCTTTTCTTTTCTTTCTTTTTTTTTTTTATACAGTTTCTGTCAGGAGGGAAAAATCTGCTCCCTGTTAATCTATCTTGGCTAGAAGATAACAAACCAATTTAACAACTTATATTAAGAATTTTCTGTTCTTCAAAACTTGGTTTCTGGCTTTCTAGCCACTAAACTTTCCTTGGCTTAGAATGTTCAGTTTTTGCTCTTCTCTCTTTTCAAAGACCCTCTCCTTTTGTTTTGGCATAGTTTTTTGCTGTTTTTAACCCTTCTAAATCCTTGTTCTAGCTGGTATGTAGGTCTTCAGAATCCCAGTTCCACTCTTTTTTTTTTTTTTTTTTGGATTTTATTTATTTATTTGACCGAGAAAGAGACAGCCAGAGCGGGAACACAAGCAGAGGGAGAGGGAGAGGGAGAAGCAGACTCCCTGCTGAGCAGGGAGCCTGATGTGAGGCCCTTATCAGGACCTTGGGATCATGACCTGAGCTGAAGGCAGACACTTGACTATTGAGTCACCCAGGCACTCTCCCCTACCCCCTCGTCCTGTTCTACTCTTAAAATAGGTTGTTTTCAAGTAAAGACAGTTCCTTTCATAAGAATTATTAAACCTGAGTGCTGTGAAGTGTGTAAACCTGGTGATTCACAGACCTGTCCCCCTGGGGATAAAAATATACGTTTATAAAAAATTAAAAATTAAAAAAAGAATTATTAAACCTATTTAATAAGAATTATTAATCCTGTTAAATGAAAAGAAATCCACTTCATAAGCCAGTAAACAATCAATCTGCCTCCCTTCCTGTCTTCCTTCCTTCCTTGCATTTTTGATTTTTTTATTATTTCTTTTTAAAAATATTTAAAGTATGAGATAGTAGAAAAATGCGATGCATTTAAACAAATGAAGAAGCTCAAGAATAAAGTGACAGAGAAGAAATCACTTGTTCTTCTTCCTATTTGAGTCCAAATATTTTATGAATACAGTTGATTCTATGCCCACCTTGTGTACAGAAGTGCTTTCCCTACAGTTATCTCTTCTTTTTTCTCCATCAGAAATATATAATATACATTCTTTCAGCTTACAAAAGGTCTTCCTTTTTTTGCCATGGACTTTTAGAATCCTGCCCCATTGTATTGGTCCACTTTACAGCAAAACTCTATGACAGATTTGTCCAAACTCACTTTCCCACTTCTCCCATTGTCTCTTGGGCTCACTTTTATCACTCAAAAACAAAAACAAAAGCAAGAATTGCACTCACACACACATAAAACCAAACCACAAATAAACAAAAGCGGCTCTTTTCTCACACGGTTGTCCCCTCTGTTATGGAATGAAATTTGTCCCTTCAATTTTGCATGTTGAAGTCCTAATCCCCAGTAGCTCAGAGTGTGACTGTATTTGGAGATAAAATTCTTTATAGGTAATTAAGTTAAATGTGGTCAGTAGGGTGGGCACTAATGCCTTATGACTGATGCCTGGTATCCTTGGAAGAAGAGGAGAATAGGACACAGGCACACACAGAGGAAAGATCATGTGAGGATACAGTGAGTAGGTGGCCATCTACAAGCCAAGGAGAAAGGTTCTCAGGAGAAGCCAACCCTGATGACACGTTGATCTTGGAGTTATAGCCTATACAATAACTGAAAATAAATTTCTGTTATTTTAGCCACCCAGTCTGTGGTACTTTGTTAAGGTGACCCTAGCAAACATATACCCTTCCCCACACTGCTTAATTATACTTGCCTTCTGTGAAAACACCAAGCAAGTTTCTGCTCAGATCACTTACAATTCCGTTCTCCTAAAATGTTTTGCTTCCAGATACCCACAGCTTGCTCCACAGCATAATTTCCAGATACACAAAGCTTACGTATTTTAGTCAGGTGCCTGCTTAAATATCACCTTCCAAAGAGGACTCCTTTGATTCCCACAACACTATACTCTTTGTCTTCTCTTTTAGTTTTCTCCTACCACTGAACACCACTAACATTATGTACTTGTGTTTCCTTTTTTTTTTTCTGTGTCCCTTTACCTGATTGCAATTTCCACTAGAGCAGGGACTCTTTCTTGTTCATAGTGTACATCCAGATCCTAGAAGAGTTTCTTGCACATATTTAGTACCCAATAAAATTTACTGAGTGTTAAATGAATGAATAAGCATGGAAGTTTTTTTTTTCTTGTCTTACAGAGGGAAAATAGATATTTAAGAATGTAAAACTGAGGATTTTCTCCCTCCTAAGGCTCATGTGTGTATATCAGAACATTGACTCAGTGTACTGATATTTCATCCAGTATAAGATGAAACAATGCATGTTATTTGGTTCTGTTCTTTTATGAGTTGGGGAGATTAAAGCCAGTGTCTGTAGTAAAAAAAAAAAAAAAAACAGGGAAGAGATGAGAAGAAAGCAAGCAACAGAAATAGATTCTAAACTCTCTCTGTTAGTTTCTTTCTTTAGTTGTGCCTTTTATTCCATCTCACATAATAAATTCAGGAAATGGCATTTTTCTTCTTTTCCCCAGCTTTATTGAGATATAATTGACATATAACACTGTGTAAGTTTAAGGCATAAGCATGCTGATTTGATACACTTACGTATTGCAAAAACAATTACCACCATAGTATTAACTAACACCTGTATCATGTCACCTCATTACCATTGCATTTTTGTGGTGATAACATTTAAGATATACTATCTTAGCAATTTCAAGTATATAATACAGTACTATTAGTTACCATCACCATGTTGTACTTTAGATCCTCAGAATTTATTCATCTTATAACTAAGTTTGGACCCTTTGACCAACATCTCCCCATTTCCCCTACTCCCAAGTCCCTGGTAACCAACCATTCTACTTTCTATTTCTGCAAGTTTAGCCTTTTTAGATTCCACATATAAGAGAGATCACATAGCCTTTGTCTTTTTCTGGCCAGCTTACTTCACTTAGTATAATGCCCTCAAAGTTCATCCATTTTGTCACCAAATAATAGGATTTTGTTCTTTTTTTCATGGCTGGACGATATTCCATTGGAAAAAAATATATATATACATATATATATATGTATCACATATATCCTTCATCCATAAATCAGATCATCAGATATAATCATCAGATATAAAAAGTAGCCTCCGGGCACCTGGGTGGCTCAGTGGGTTAAGCCTCTGCCTTTGGCTCAGGCCATGATCTCAGGGTCCTGCGATTGAGCCCCACATTGGGCTCTCTGCTTGGCAGGGAGCCTGCTTCCCCCACTCTCTCTCCTGCTGCTCCATCTGCTTATGATCTCTCTTGGTGTCAAAATAAATGAATAAAATCTTAAAAAAAAAAAAGTAGCCTCCTTTTCTGGACTTTATGGACTGACTTTGATCTTTCTGACTTTCACCTGTAGGAGGGGCATGCTGGAGTGTGTTATCACGGAGGATAGTCCAGGGGGCATGATGTCTCTTTAGCTCAGACCACTGGGGTCTACAGCATCTACAACTTCATGGTCCTTGATGAGTGCTGTGCCCAGGAGTGGGGGAGGGAGATGTGTTTCTACAGTGGATCAAGGTCTGTTGAGGTTCTTAGCCGCAATTCTAGTTTCAATGGCTAGGGATCAGGGCAGGCGATGGCAGTAGCCAAATTGGTAGTATGCACGCACTCATTTGCAGAAGTCAGTTGCAGGTGCTTCTGTGGTGAAAGACACCTGTTGTTGACACAGATGCAGTGGTGTGGGCTAGAACAGGCAGCAAATATTGGGGCTACCTATGGGCACACTTGTAGCTACAGGCATCCTGGCTATGGGCACATACTATCTGGCTGCTGGGTCTTGCCATGGCGCACAGCAGCAGAGGCCAGTGCAGTGCAAGGGGATGTCCTGGGGGCATGCAGGTACACAGTTGGAGGGGCTAGTCCTGAGCGCAGGCGGGGCCAGGGAGTCAGCCTTGCGGTTCTAGGCGAGAATTTGTGCTTGCTCAGCCGCAGAGGCCAGCTAGCCTATAAGTGCACTTGCCAGCTCCCGAGGGCCAGGCGAACACACAGGGGCCGAGGCAGCTGATGCCCGTGGATATACCTGTGGGGCAAAGCCAGTAAAATCTACAGGGGTCCGTGGCAGTTGTGCTGGCATTTGGTCCCTTCTTCTGTGGTGGGCACCGCTGGATTTATCTGCAGAGGAGTTCCCTGTGCACGACCATCCTTCTGCTGCGTGGCTGCTATAGGTAGTCCTTGCTTTTCTTTCCGTGTTCCTCGTGGTCTCTATAGGTCTCAGCTTTGCTGAACAGGGTGAAATCAAAGCAGCACCTTCATGCCCTGAAAGGCTGGGGAAATTGGTTGCTCACCGCACGAACTCTTCTTTAACAGGGAAGAGAATTCTTTCTAGCTGGGAAGTTCTTTTTTGGTGTTGAGCCCAGCTGGCATGGCGGATGGGACGATGCAGTCAAATGAAGCGATGGTCCTCCTTTTTGCGTGGTTATTCTCAGGCTATTTGTTGCACCGTGTTGCTGAAGTTTCTAAAGTAGACTCCAAGCCTCTCTGACAGCTGTTTGGCCTGGTGGATGTCCTCGTACTTGTTGACATTTGTTGCGAGATGGCGGCGGGGAGGGCAAGGGATGGGGGTTTCCTAGCCGCCATCTTGGTCTAATGCCTCCTTAGAAAGGACGCTTTTCAAAAGGAAACTCAAAAGAGCAGATGATTAATGAATTTAGGTTTTTTTTTTTTTTTAATCTCTTTTAAGTATTTTTTTTTCCTAAGAAAACTGCCAAACCATTAACTGGTCATTAGTATTGACCACAGTCCAAACTATTGGACTAACGGCCTGTTTGTAAGATTGTAAAATCACAGATTTTTTTTTCTTTAACTCACCGAAGCCACCTAAATTAAAATAATTATTCCTCACTTTGAAACACATTGTTTTACGCCATATTAAATAAGAATCTGTCTTTAATGGCACTAAGATCACGCTTTTAGAATTTATTGAATTTTTTATTTTTTTACAATTGCCCATTTAAAGACTCTTCTT
Source organism: Mustela nigripes (assembly GCF_022355385.1). NCBI lineage: Eukaryota > Metazoa > Chordata > Mammalia > Carnivora > Mustelidae > Mustela > Mustela nigripes. The sequence goes on from NC_081557.1 coordinate 175,640,562, forward strand.
ATAATCTCTACAGTCAATAGACTATTTAGGAGGGATATGGTAGTATTTTACCTGCAGTAGACAAGCAAGGAGACAAAAATCTTATTGAAACTTAATATGTTTAATATGTTAATATGTACACAAGCTCCCACATTAGTCCTCATGACAAGTAAAATAAAGGTGATTACCCCTTGTTTGTAGATAAGAAATAGGGTTAAATGAGTTATAAGGTATTACATAGCTAGAAAAGACAAGCTCCATTTTTCTGTACTGAATCAGTAAATTAGAAATTGTTCTCAATAACCAATCTTTGCTTATGATGATATATACTACCTTAATTTTTGGAAATATTGATGAAAAACTAATCTATTTATAAGAATTGTTTTAGGGGTGTCTGGGTGGCTCAGGTGGTTAAGTGACTGCCTTCAGCTCAGGTCGTGATCCTGGAGTCCCAGGATCCAGTCCCGCATCTGGCTTCCACCTCCATGGGGAGTCTGCTTCTCTCTCTGATCTTCCTCCTTCTCATGCTCCGTCTCTGTCTCTCAAATAAATAAATAAAATCTTTAAAAAAAGAATTATTTTAAATTAGTTTGTTCCTCCCCCTTGTTTTTAATATGCCACTACTCAAATTTTTTTCCAAAGGTCTGAAAAGAATGGTAATTTGTCAGGATTCTTTTGCAAGCTATACTGAGCGGAAAGTATAATCAATGAAATAATGGAAGAGGGAGTTTTTAAGGATAAAATAGCATTTTAGAATTAATATAATTAAACCTGCTCATTGGACCAAATGGGATTCGAATACACTTTTTATTAAATAATTTCTTTAAAGTTAAAGGTTTTGGAAAAAATTTCTGAAACATCCCTCAGAGACCATCATTTTTCAATAATTGGCTTTTAAGACTTGTAGTTTGCTGCAAATTGTTGTGTTGTCTTTTAACCATTTTCACCCATCTTATTTGCTTTCTTTCCCTATAATCCTCTCATGGCTCTTCTCTAGCAATTGTCTGTTATTATCTTGGAGCTCACAAAGCTCAGCAGCTCCTAGGTCATCTTCTATCATTAAGCAGTTCTTGCAATGATTGCTTTTTGTTGCTTTATAAATGAAGGAACAATGAAAGGGTAGGAAAAAAAATCTTTCATGAAAAAATGCATTTCCTTTTTTTAGGCTTCTAAATTGTGTAAATGATTACTTAATTTTGTCATAAACCCTTGTTTCATACTGTACTATGTAATATTTTATTCATATAATCCTCTAGAGTATACTTGCTTTTCATATTTTCTCCATTCCTTTAGGTGAATCCTCCACGTTTTTATTTTTCTATTGTTCCTAGGGCTCTGCATACATGTTCACATTTCATTAGTAGCTAATTTCAAAATGTAATTAGAAAGAATTCCTTTGAGAAGAGCAGGCAGTAATTGGAATCTTTCTGTTCAATCCTTATTAAAGAGCATGGGGAGATGCTTTTTAACTAAGAATGTTTGGAACAAAGGCCAAAGAGAAAATGCCTAGACAAATTATTGGTATTTTGGCATTGGTGTAGCATATGGATGGGTCATTAAATAAACCATTCTCCTGCATTGATTTTCCAGGTTGGTTTAACAATAATAAACCCACTTGAAAGTTAAGATTTTGATCTTTAAAAGTAAAAACACACATGTTTAGAGTTCTTTTAGTTAACAAAATACCAAATTATTTCACTCTGTGCTTAAACTTCAGCATTGAGTGGTGTTCATGGAACATGACAGGTGAAGTCCCATGTATACCAACGAACCAGGAGAGTTTTACAGAAATATGTAGTAGATGTCCTTAAAGTACTCTACACCAGAATTATTTATAAAACTTCAGAATGCCTATGGGATGTATCCCAGTGTGTCAAGGTATGGTAGCTTATAATTACCAACATTTTAATTTCATAAGGGCAAATTATCCTGGCGAGAAATGAAGTAGAAAATTTAAAAGTCATGGAGGTTTTTATGAGCATGTAAAAGTAGCTTCCCAGGGAGGCTACTGATGGCCTTATTAATAATTAAAGGGGAACTTAAAACCAGAAGGATCCCAACTCTTAACAACCAATTAAATGTTATATCAAAATAGTGGATAATCCTTGTCAGCCAAAATTTTCTAGTTCACAATTCTGTGGTGAAAAATTCTTCATATTTATGGCCTGTTATTCTGTAAGGAGTATGGAAGAGTAAGAGAAGTTCTGGCTATTCACATGTTCTAGATAGCATGAGTGCTCCAGAGAGAAAGAAAGAGTTGGGGATTATGTCATATGGTGATGCTTCCAACTCCAACATTGATTTGACACACTGATTCACTATTATGAACTAAGTACTGGAAATTTGCAAGAGTGGTTAAGAATGAGTACTCTGGTGCAGATTTGCTTGTATTCAGACATCAGGTGCATTCAGTATGGTATGGCTGTAGACAGATTTGCTCATATTCAGACCCTAATTTTGCTACTTCATAGCTATGGGACCATGGACAATTTAATCATATTATTTTATTCTGGTTTTCAGATCTGTAAAATGAGGTCATAAGAGTATCTATAGTTGCGAGCATAAGAGTATCTATAGTTGCTTGCACTGATGTCAAGCACTTAGAACAGTCTGGTAAATAGAAAGTACTTAATCAATTTAGCTTTGACTATTATATTGAATTCTAATATAGGTCTAAATCTAATTATAGATCTAAATATGATTTACTACTGCAATTTCAATTCATAACTTCTTGAATATCTCGTTCTGTTGATTTGACACAATTAGTCAGTGTACTCTTTGACGTGCTACCTCATACATTTGAACGTCAACATCAGAGGAGTGAGGGTAGAACATGCCATAGAATTATGCAGAAAGCTGAATTTCCCCTGGAGAAACTGACAGGACCTCTTGTTGGTAGGATATATCAGAGTCAGGAGGAGGGCATTGGATCAGGAGACAAAAGACCTGAACTGTAGCTGTAACTCTGTCAGTGACTAAGTTTTGCTTAGGACAAGAAGTAGGATTTCATTTTACTGCATAATCATTATGGGCAGGACAGGCTATGCAGTCTCTCATTCTAAAACCACTTTCCAGGCACATATGATGCTTTATTTGTAGATGTCAGCCCAGCAGTAACAGTAATGGCCTTTCAGGGGTGCCTGGGTGGCTCACTCTGTTAAGTGTCTGCCTTTGGCTCAGGTCATGATCCTTGGGTCTTGGGATTGAGCCCTGTGTCAGGCTGTCTGATCAGCGGGGAATCTGCTTCTCTCTCTCATTCTCCCTCTGTGCTCTCTCTTCTCTCTCAAATAAATAAATAAAATCTTTTTTTAAAAAGACAGTAATAGGATTTCCTAAATATAATTTTTAATGTTGATACAGTATAAGTTTTCAAGTTTCTTTAAAAATCATTTTGCAATAATTGTGTTTTAAGCAATTATATTACATTAATTTGTTTGTGGCAACTCAACTGTTGATACTATACTCTTAAAACTTCTCCATCATCATTTAATTTCAAGTAGAAGTGATAATTTTGCATCAGACCATTCAGCCAGTACTTTAGTTTTATATTCTTTACCCCTGCCCACTCTCTTCCAAGTTAATTCATCATTGAATATACACTGTGAGTCAACAACCATGGTGTTACACATTATTTTATTAAATATCTTTGATTTTTCACAACAATGCCCAATCCATACATGGGCATATAAAGTAAACAAAACCAGAAAGAAGCAAACAAGAAAGAAGAAGGGACCACATGCATTTTAAATAAGTAATCTTGTATTGTGAACATGAAAGGAACTTCAAATTTCTGTAAGGAAAGAAGAAAGCTATATTTTTCAGAAAGAAAAGCAGGGATTAAGAATTTCGTGCCCTTATCAATTCTAATCACGTTGCTTTCTCTGCAATTTTAGCTTATAAAGCAAGAGACCATTAAAAGTTACTGACAAGATCTTATTAAAAATTGACACAGGACATAGGCATTTCATGGCTGGCACCTACACTGCTCTTAATTTTGTTTCCCTCTGAAGAATATACAAGGAGGAAAGCTTTATTGAATGAAATCTAGGCCAAGCAAACATATGGCAATGGGATTTCTTTTAGATGAAGTAATTTTAAACTGAGATTTCTCAGAGAAGAATTTTCTTTTTTCCCTGCAGACTTTTATAACAGTATCCTTAAAATCTGGTCATGACAAACCAGAGAAAATGATCTTTAAAATCTGAGAATACGCTCAAGTCTCTTTTCTGAAATCAATTCTGGGAAGATATCCATATCATTTTGAAATAGCAAACAGATTTGTCTGGTGGAATTTTGCCAGGAAAGAAGTAATGTAGACATGTTATGCTCTATTGTGGAAACACGAAGCATCCCCCTCTGCTAATGATTCATGAACAGGAAGATGAGGCATTCTTGCAGCTATTACCTCCCCTCCTAAGCTGAAATATCATGCTGTTTACATCACTGCACACATGTTCACATTGGTTCAAATGTGTTGTCATTGTGTATTATTAGGCACAATGGTTAGACTTCTTTTGAAAAAACAAAAAACACCATTATGTCATAGGCCACTAAATGTTTTATCTGTTACTTTAGTCTAGCCACATTAATATACCTTGGTAATGTTAATAGGGTATGTTTTGTTAAAAAAGCCTTTGTTACAATTGCTTAATTCTCTGCCCATTTAGTAGCCAGACATTATTATAATGGAACAATGGATAGTGTTAGCAATAATAATTATTATAAAATTGCCCCTTATAAGAAGATAGTAAATTATTAACCAAGGCACCTTATTATCCCATTTTTATCTTTCAAACAATCCCCAAGCGATATATTATACCCATTTTATATACAAGGAAACTGCAGCACAGAGAGGCTATGCATTGTGTCCAATTCACACAACATAACAGCTGACAGAGCTAGGATTTAAACTCTGGTAAACTTTAATACAGGTTAATAGCAATAAGAGAAGCCTTATTAGTGGAAGTGGTTTACTAACTATGTTTGAAACTACTCACGATTTGTTGGAGGCGGGGGAATACATGACTGGCGTGTGGAATAAGGTGGCAACCATTATTTTTATAGGCAGAAGATGAGTGGGAAACATGTATATAGTATATAGAATGTATAGAAAAATTCTATATCATTCATACAATAAAACTACTGCCTATTAAAGAAAACAGTTGATTAGTATCATGCTTTAATGCAATTCTTTGGGGGCAAAAAATATAAAGTTTTGAGGAAAAGCTGTTATTTGAAGATTCCCTCCATTCATTGGGGAAGGGGCGCAGTTGAAAGACATCCTCAGGAATGTGTGAAATGAGAAAGTGCACCACTCCTATAGGCTCCCTGAAAAGAAGAAAAGGAAAGCCTGGAAAACCTATGTCAACTGAGACATAAACAATTTTTACAAAGAGCTCAGGATTAGTAAAGGTACAGCATAATAAAAAGAAATAGATGATGAGACCAGTGAAACTTAAAATTTAGTGTCTAAAGTCTGTTAATGTTATTACAAAATAATGCAGCTATCAAACAGTTTAAAAGTAAAGGTAAATAGTGTTAAACAAAAATCTCATAAGCAATAAGCACTAATAAGCAATAAATAATAATAAGCAATAAGCAGTGATAAATAATAAAATAAAGCTAAGTTCTTGAATTACTGCAACAAAACAACAAAAAGAAGTAGGAGGCTGATAATTGGGATAGAATAAAGTTTTTATCTTTAAGTGAAGGAGTGGGTAGTTATTGTTTCTTTATTATTTTTTTTTAAGATTTTATTTATTTATTTGACAGAGAGAAATCACAAGTAGGCAGAGCAGCAGGCAGAGAGAGAGGAGGAAGCAGGCTCCCTGCTGAGCAGAGAGCTTGATGTGAGGCTCCATCCCAGGACCCCAGGTTCATGACCTGGGCTGAAGGCAGAGTCTTAATCTACTCAGCCACCTAGGTGCCCCTATTGTTTCTTTATTGATAATGTTGAAAAAAATACATGTTCACATTTTAAGAAGATATGAGGATAATTTTGATAAAGCTTTAAAAAGATATAGAATATCTGAATCAATAGAGAAAAATGTGAGCTAATAAACCATATTTGATATATGAAGATAAAAACAAAAATTTTAAAAATAACAAATACCAAGAAAATATAAAATAAAATTACAAATAAGCACACCTGTAATAAATATGATTGAGTTCAAAATCTTATTAAAATAAATAAATTACAAAATAATTCAGTTTGTGAATTATTACTTTCTGTTTGTGAGATACACAAAATAAAATATTAAACTAAAATAAAATTAAAATTAATGTTGCAAATATTACCCAGTCTTTGAAAGCATAAAGAAATCAAGGGCAGAAATATTAGTGACAGATGATATAAGAATTTATGGCAAAAGAGATTAAAAATGTCAAAGAGAATTTTATGGATTTGAAAATGTCCAGTTTGTAATTAAAATATAGATATCACATATGAGATACATGCAAAAGAATGTCAGACTCCCTCCCTCAAACCATATACAAAAATTATCTCAAAATAAGTGAAAGACTTAAATACAAGAGCTATAATTATAAAACTTGTAATACAATTTAGGCATAAATCTTAAAAAATAAAAGATATCACATTCATGTTTCAGAAGTCATAGTTTCAAAATATGTAATGTAAAACTATTAAAAGTATAAAAATGTAAGAGAGGAAGAAGTTACAAGCAGATAAAACAAGATTTTAACCAGAGCATTTTTCAGGTCAAGGAGACTAAAAAAATGATTTAAATTATTTGAATAATGTCATAAATTTCATATTGAAATTCTTCTCCCCTAAGGTCCTCTTCAGCTACTAGTCACTGACTCTTTCTCTTTTATTTTTTTTTAAATTTTATTTATTTATTTATTTGACAGAGAGAAATCACAAGTAGACAGAGAGGCAGGCAGAGAGAGAGAGAGGGAAGCAGGTTCCCCGCCGAACAGAGAGCCCAATGTGGGACTCGATCCCAGGACCCTGAGATCATGACCTGAGCTGAAAGCGGCTTAACCCACTGAGCCACCCAGGCGTCCTAACTCTTTCTCTTTTTAAACACAGTTCCCACACACATTTTTTTTTAAGATTTTACTTATTTATTTGACAGACAGAGAGCACAAGTAGGCAGAGAGAGAGGAGGAAGCAGGCTCCCTGCTGAGCAGAGAGCCTGATGCAGGGCTCGATCCTAGGACCCTGGGATCATGACCTGAGCCAAAGGCAGAGGCTGTAACCTACTGAGCCACCCAGGCGCCCCTCCCACACATTTTCTAAAGCTTCTTCTCTCAGCCTCTGGATCCCTCTAACGTAAGTCAGAATTTTATCTGGGTTTCTGTACCTGACTTTCACGCCTAGCATCTAGAACTATCTTTAAATATGTGAAAAAAAGATCCACTGGTTATTATTATGATCTGTGCTCTTAAAAGAGAGGAAGGGGAGGCTCCTGGGTGGCTCAGTGGGTTAAGCCTCTGCCTTTGACTTCGGCTCAGATCATGATCCCAGGGTTCTGGGATAGAGCCCTGCATCGAGCCCTGCATTGGGCTCTCTCCTCAGAAGGGAGCCTGCTTCCCCCTCTCCCTCTGCCTGTCTCTCTGCCTACTTGTGATCTTTCTCTCTCTGTGTCAAATAAGTAAATAAAATCTTAAAAAAAAAAAAAAAAAAGAAAGAAAAAAGAGGAAGGGGTGAGGTGAGTTAAACATTAATTAAATACATAAATATAACAAACCTATTTTCTAATTATAAAGCTGCTTAGCTGTAATTTGTATGGGGTCAAAGTACAGTGTAAGCTCAGTGGTATTGAACATGAAGTAATTCACTTCTGTAAAACTTTTGGATGCTATTCTGGGTTATCGGTAGAGACTGTAAACAGTATTTACTGTAGTAAAAGAAATATAGTTGTGTTCGTTTTATAAATCTAGTATTTCATCTATTTTCAGCTTCCCTCCCTATTATGAATGGATTCTTTCTTACTATAAGTATTTTAACACCCATTTCCCAAGACCTTTGGCTGAACCAGTGTGAAAATATCAATCACAATCAGACCATATACACAAAGGACTTACATTATATTGTCTGGTTAAGGAACCTAGAACAAGAAACATACTTTCCAGTACCAGCTGAAAAAGGTAGGAATGATGTGAGACCAAGAGAAAAAGAATATTCAATTCAGAATCAATTCAGAATACTCAAAGCTTAAAAACTCTATGGTTCTTAAGTGAGGAGAGGCTATACCCTGATAATCAGAATTGCACTTTGTATATTTATAGTTCCTGTATACATAACCATGGATAGGTAAGTTATGTATAATTCTTAATATAGATTGTAAGTTGAGTCAGAATTTAAGCATTTGTTTTTAGATAGCAAGATGAACTGAGAGGACCTTTCCTGACTAATAGGGCAGCAATTCTGCTGCTAAGAGAGGAAAAACTAGGTTAATAGCGCTCCTTAAAGAACAGTCTTAATGAGGCTTTTTGTTAAAGGTTTTCATTTTCTGCCTCATTACATAAACAAAAACGATGAAGAAGTTTCCAAGATCAGTTATTTCATATTAAAGAAAAACTAACCAGATAGTCATGTTTGTGAAGGAGCGTAATCTCTCCTTATATGTAGTTCCTGGCTGCTCCTGGGCCTGGATTAAAGTGAGTGCAGTTACAGTCTTCGGGCTCTGAAAGCTCAATTCATTCCTCTTCCCTGCAGGAGAGCTGTCACACTGAGAAAATTCTCCAAGGCCTGACTAGAAACTCCAACCAGAATAAATCGCGACAAAGTTTGAGTCTGAGTTTAGTTACTTCTCACAGTGTAGGAAAATAACTGTTTTTAGAGTGATTTTAGAAAATACTAAAGCAGATGGTTCATTTGCCCCATACTGGGTTTGGCTATGTGTACTTCTGTACAGGTATAAGCTCCATTATACAGTCACCCCCTTGGAGAATTTCAAGTTTATAACATTTAAGTGTTGTAATTTCTTTCCTTGTGAAAGGTTGTGAATTATTACTATAATGAACAACATGGCCATTGGGAGAAAAATCGTTTTTCATTCTGGAAAAAACTTGATTTTGCTTGATAGACCAGGTAAAATCCATACGATACCTATAAAGAAACGGTATACCTACATTGTATGATAGTAGAAGAAGGTCACACAAGATGTGCCTATGCCAGATGTAAACTGCAATTTAACTTGATATAAAACATTTAGTTTTGTAAGAGAAGTGTGCAATTGAATTAATCAATACAATGGGCCTTTAAGATCCTTAGTTCCAGTTTTTCTTCACAAATACTACTTTTTTTTTTTACTGAAAAGATAATACAAGCGATTTTGCAATTAAGATGGTGCATATTCAAGGACACTTTATTCTTGAACTTGTTTGTTTTACTACTTATATGCAGTGAGAAGTAGTTATTTGTATTTCTGCTTTTAGTTATGTTGAAATCTTCTCCTCCTTCAATTTCACCATCAGATGAAAGAAAGCTTTGCATGTACAATTTTACTATGACTCTTCCCATGTTACTTGTTTCTTATATTAATTCCTCCGCTAGATTAAAACCACCTTGAATATAATCAACCAAACCATACTTCCTTTACAATTTAGAAAGTGGTGTTTACAGTGGCAAGTCTTTCAGCTAACATCTTTTAAGTTTAATGTGACTCCAGTAATTGTTCAATGGTGTAACCATTTTCTAATATGTATTTTACTAGCGTGCCATAATATATAAAACCCAGAGGACTAAAAGGAATTTGTAGTGAAATAGGATGAAATTAACTTGATGAGGCTTTTCATTTATCTTCAGTGACTTTTATTTTTTTATTTTTTTCATTTTAAACACTGGTGACTCTTTGTTTCAACAGTTTGGAGTAATAGAAGGTTTTTTTTTTTTTTTTCATTCTGGTTAAATAACGTCCTGATATTGTAGATCCTTTTGAGAAAATGTGCACATCTGTGCCTGACTCTGTATAATGTGATCAGGAAATGTGGGAAAAATTTCCTTTTATTATTGACTAAAATTTACATATTTTAATTTGACAATTACATAGGACTTTTTTTTATGTACCACTGTGTTTATTGCAGCATTATTTATATTAGTCAAATAGCCAGCTCAAGTGACCATCAATAGATCAATGAATAAAGATGTAGTGTATATATAATGAATATTACTCAGACATAAAAAATAATGAGATTGCCATTTGCTACAACATGGATGGACATAGAGGGTGTTAATGCTAAGTGAAGCTAAGTCAAACAGAGAAAGACGGGTACTGTATGGTTTTTCTCATGTATGGAATTTAAGAAACAAACTAGGAAAAAGACAGAAGAAAACAAATACTCTAAAATACACAGAACAAACTGGTAGTTGCCAGAGGGGAGGCTGTGGGGGCATGGGTGAAATAGATAGAGGAGATTAAGAATACATTTACTATAATGAGCACTGAGTAATTACATAGGACTTTTAAGCATTTATTATTTTTTCCTTTAAAGAAGACTGATGATATTAGAGAGAAATATCTTTAAGAATCCTTTATCTTGGGGCACCTGCGTGGCTCAGTGGGTTAAAGCCTCTGCCTTCGGCTCAGGTCATGATCCCAGGGTCCTGGGATCAAGCCTCACATTGGGCTCTCTACTCAGCAGGGAGCCTGCTTCCCTTCCTCTCTCTCTGCCTGCCTCTCTACTTGTGATCTCTGTCTGTCAAATAAATAAATAAAATCTTAAAAAAAAAAAAAAAGAATCCTTTATCTTTATAAGGGTAAAAAGAGAATGATGAGGTTTCAAAAAAGGCTTAAATATCTTAATTTTAATGCTTTTAAAATTCAATCATAAAATAAATGAAAAAGGGATAATTTCATTTTCAAAGTAAATATCCATATATTTGGGAAACTGTAAATGTGACAAATAAAACTTTGTATGAAGTTCTCACCAGTCAGAATGGCTAAAATTAACAAGTCAGGAAATTACAGATGCTGGCGAGGATGCAGAGAAAGGGGAACCCTCCTACACTGTTGGTGGGAGTGCAAGCTCGTGCCACCACTCTGGAAAACAGCTTGGAGTTTCCTCAAAATGTTGAAAATAGAACTACCCTATGGCCCAGCAATTGCACTACTGGGTATTTACCCTAAAGATACAAACGTAGTGATCTGAGGGGGACGTGCACCCGAATGTTTATAGCAGCAATGTCTACAATAGCCAAACTATGGAAAGAACCTAGATGTCCATCAACAGATGAATGGATCAAGAAGATGTGGTATATATACACAATGGAATACTATGCAGCCATCAAAAGAAATGAAATCTTGCCATTTGCAACAACGTGGATGGAACTAGAGGGTATCATGCTTAGTGAAATAAGTCAATCGGAGAAAGACAACTATCATATGATCTCCCTGATATGAGGAAGTGGTGATGCAGCATGGGGGGTTAAGGAGGTAGGAGAAGAATCAATGAAACAAGATGGGATTGGGAGGGAGACAAACCGTAAGTGACTCTTAATCTCACAAAACAAACTGAGGGTTGCTGGGGGGAGGGGGTTTGGAAGAAGGGGGTGGGATTATGGACATTGGGGAGGGTATGTGCTTTGGTGAGTGCTGTGAAGTGTGTAAACCTGGTGATTCACAGACCTGTACCCCTGGTGATAAAAATACATTATATGTTTATAAAAAAATTAAAAAAAAATTAAAAAAAAAACTTTGTATGAAGAGCTGATAGTTCTCCAAATAATGCATATTATTTCCATAATCATTTAATCAGAAAAAAGAACTGGTTCAGAATCAGGGTTTAATTAATTAATTATTTAAAAGATTTTACTTATTTAGTTGAGAGAGAGAGAGAAAGAAAAAGAGGATGTAAGCAGGAGGGGCACAGACTCCCCAGAGAGCAGGGAGCCCCACTGCAGAGCTTGATCCTAGAACTCTGGGATCATGACCTGAACCGGAGGCAAATACTTAACAGATTGAGCCACCCAGGTGCCTCCCAGGGTTTAATTTAGAGAGAGAGAATAAGAAATTCTTAGTGATGAAATAATTTGTAAATACTCCCTAACTGCTACATAAGTAAAATGAAACTTATGAATGCATTATTTAGTTTCTTGAAATATTTCAATTTATAGCTTTTTAAATTTCACTTCTCCCTAACTGCGGAAAAACCTAAAAGGCAAATGATTAACAATGACAAAATACTGCAATCTGATTAGGAACTGAAAAAACTGAGGCACATAGTAATTTTAGTACTACATATAAACAGATAAGTAAAGACAAGGAGAATGAAAAAAAAAATCAACCAAACATATAATCTTGGAAAAAAATAGAAAAGCACACATTTTTAAAACCACCAATCTTCCAGTGTTCAGAAATAACCTTCATCATTTTGACTTATTTCTGAATATTGACAGAGTACAGACAATCTAGTATTGGCATCATAAGGCATATATATTTGTTTTTGTTTTTTGAGGGGAGGGGACAAATGATTTTTTTGAATGTCAGTAAAAATTGTTTCTTAATATTCTAATTTTTCATAGTATTATGATAATATAATTAATCCTTTAATGAAGATATTTGAGTCTCTTTAGAATGATAAACAATGCAAAGATGAATATTTTATAGAATATATAGCTTTTTGAAAACATTTCTGATTATTTCTGTTGGGTTAATTTGTAGAAAAGGAACTACTAGGTTAAAAAGGTATGAATACTTAAAAGTTAAAAAAATATATATATGTCAGGTTATTTGATGAAAATGTTTAAACAGTATCCTCTCCCACAACCCCACTATAATGTACAAGGAGGTCATTTTATTAACCACTTTGTCAGACTGATGCATGGAAATATTATCTCATTTAATACATTTTAATTATTAGATAATAATTATTTACTAGTTTATTTCTTTTTATGAATTACATATTAACCACCATTTCCTTTTTTCTATTAGTGCAGTCATCATTTTATATTGATTTGTGATTGCTTATTTAGGAAATATACTAAGGTTTGTATCATTAATATTTTGTTTGTCTTTTACTTTTTATTTGTGGTCATTTTTGAGGTACTACTTCAAATTTTAATGTTGTTAGATCTAAAAATTTCTCTTTAATGGTCTCTGGAATTATTTTGTTTCAAAAGTCCTTTTCCATTCCCAATAATACATAAATTTTCCTACATTTTCTTTCAGTTCTTTAATTTCTTTGCTAAGCTATTTATTCTACATGTGTTCTACTGAAAATAATGAATGGACTAATGCATAAATCTCTGTCCTTTACATTCTGAATCAGTCACACTTTATAATTATATCTCATGATGATTCATTTGATGAATACTAACTTCATGTGGTGTATACTCATGAATTTATAATAGTATTATAAAATACTATTTAGAATAGAATTTATAAAAGTATTAACGTATTAATGGAAAAGGCAGTCTTACCCACAGTCCATGAAAAGAATATTAGCTGAATTCTAGTAATAAACTGAATAGAGACATACATAACAAATAGCAGTTTTACTATGTTGCATTATTAATGTTAAAAATCTCACAAAGTCCTTATACTCAGGGTGTCTGCCTATCTTTATGAAATTTAGTCAACAGAATTGTAGATAGGAGGTGGATGGGCTCTCATGCAATAGAAGGCAGAAATTCTGTGCTATCAGCTCTCGTCAAAGTCATGTTCATTTTAATAATTTAAACTTCACTGACTTATCACTTCTCGGCCTTTTGGCTAAGGTCAGGTGTAAACTGCACTGACTTGCTCCCTAACTGCCCTGCATTTTTCAGCAAAAACATTGCTGGAGCTCTTAATGACAGCTATTATGTTCCATGCTTTTCCATAGCTTTTTTCATCCTAGGTCTTTTTGCCTTTTCATCTTGGTAGAGTGGGTTTTAAAATCATCTAAAGAACAATTAGTAATCTAGTTGCCTTTTTAAAAGTAGTATCAGAAAAAAAAAAAAAAAAAAAAAGAAAGAAGAAGCAGTATCAGCATGGTCCAGGAAAGAAGCAGAAATGATGTCACGTATTTTAACTGAGAGAGTTTTGTCTGAGTTGCTAATGAGGCATAAAGTTGTTAGCTAAGTAACTGGAAGGGTAAAAAGAGAATGATAAGCTCTCATGGAGGTAGCAACTGTAAGAAACAGCGACCACCCTTAGGAAGAGACTAGAATTATTAAAGCTTAGAAACTTAAATGAGGATCCCAGGGTGCCTGGAACCAGACCTTAGAAGAGGGAACACCAACTTGCTGACCCTAGTGCCTCTGAGGAACAGCACTTGATGAAGCTGGTTTTGCAAGTTTTGGAGAACTGAAATCTGGATTCAGTATTTTCTTTGGGAAGGAACTGCCTTTGTTGGGGTTAAAAAAAAAAAAAAATTGCTGGGATGATACTCAGAATCAGGAGGAAGCCAAGAGGCTGGTAGGAAAAAACCAGGGAAGTGCAAATCCCTTCTTCCTCTGCTAAGCTCCCAGTTTTCTCCAGCACTTCCTATTGGGTGAATATAACATGTCTTCCGGCAAAGCAGAAATGTTGAGTTCCAGGCTCACCTTCAATATCAGAATGCAGAGAGAAGAAAGGTTGGCTTGGAACTGAAAGGCAAAAACTTGGTAAGTGGCACAGGGGATTTCTCCTCTACCACTACTTGATTCAGTCTTTCATACTTTTAACATCCTTAACCCCAACCTCTTACATTTTCATTTTCATTTCTGGTTTGCCCACACTGTGATCGCAGTGGTTTACTTGCTACTTCTAGTTACTTTGTGATTTTTCTGTTAAAGTGATTCATAATTACCCATTTTACTAAATAGGAGAGTCAATTTCACCTCCAGCCTGGTAGTGAAATTGAATTAATTTAGGGTTGACTGCTTTCTGAAGAACTCTTAGGTGCATTACCAGAGTAATACACCGATATCACAAAATAGCTTATTGAGTAATGCAGTTGGGCAGTGACTAAAGTAACTGGTGGAATCTCCAGGTGTTAATTATCTAGACAGTTTGTGTTTCTGTACAAGTAAAAATGTGGCTCAAGCAAGGTGTGCACATTCTTTTCTCACTGTGTCAGGGTGTTGATTTGTTCTGTCTACAGCACTCTAGCTAGAGAAAATTCTATACCAGAGTATGGATGATTTCCCTAGAGGAGCTGATGTGTAGGTAGGAGAACAAAGATTATCATGGGAAAAATTCAAGCCCTATACAAAGAAAATAACCAAAGCCATTAGCAGCTGAACTCTTAAGCTATAATAAAATGATAAAATGTAACAAAGCTATAGCAATTATCCTATCAATTTACCCATAAACTTTTCTGATCCTTTTCACATACATCGCTCCAGGAAAATAATACCCAGATGTAGTAATTACAGGAAATTTCCACGTCTGTTGGCAAAAACTCAGAAGACGCTGGCCCATCAAAAGTCTTACTGCATTAGCAGAAGCTGTGTAAATGGGCCATTCTGTAGTTACAAGGCAAGACCTATTGGCTTTGGTTCAGTTTTTAAGTGACTCTAAGGGAAATTTCATACTGAGTTTTATTGACTATGAATTGCTATTTCTTTTTAACCAGAGCCTGTGATTTTTATAGAATACAGTGTTTAACATATATAATTATGCATTACCCAACTGCAAAGCAGGAATTGATACCTTTGCTTAACATGAAGATTAAAACTGACAATTTTTCCATCAAGAATTGTTTCAATTTTTTAAAAAATGAAAATTTTGCAGATTATATCATGAAAAAGTTTTGTTGCTCAGAAAATGAGTAACATTGTAACATTTAAATTTAAAAAATTATTCCTAATATTAGAATTCAACTGCTAGTTAATTGGTATATATTTGGCATCCAAGATTCTATAACTAAATCAGGTCAGGATGCTTAATAAAGACTTAAATACAAGGCAATAGAAAGCTGTACTGTATGGGGAAACTCCATATAAAGCAAAAGTTACACAAGTTTTATTATTTGGCCTTGTACTACTGTTATATAGCCCCGTAAACTCCTATATAGTTTAGAACAACTTTATTTATTTATTTATTTATTTATTTATTTCGATGTTTACTGTCTTTCATTTTTGGCAGTTTTACATTTCATAAATGTTTTAACTTTTTTCCTTTGAGGAGAAATCTGAGAGAAGGAGTTAAAAATACACATTTATTTTCATGTTAAAATCAACACCATCAATAGTACTTAAAGACATAAAGAGAACATAACATTAAAATAGACTTATAAAAGATATAAATTTGAGATACTGATATATATTAATGTAATGGCTTGGAAATCAATCAGGGTATTAACTGAATAACACTAAGTTTTTGAAACAGAAGGAATTTAATGTGGGTAATTAGTTACATAGGTGATAAAAGAATTAAGAAGCAATCAGACTGGTGATTCAACTCAGAATTTAATAGCTGCTGGAAGCCATCATCTCTGGGCTGGAATGACTAAGAGTAGAATAATTTTTTTTAAAGGATTTTATTTATTTATTTGACAGACAGAGATCACAAGTAGGCAGAGGGGCAGGCAGAGAGAGAAAAGAAAAGAGATCAGCAGGGAGACTGATGCAGGGCTTGATCCGAGAACCCTGAGATCATGACTTGAGCAGAAGGCAGAGGCTTAACCCACTGAGCCATGCCCCAAGAATAGAATAATTTTACCAAAGCTCAGAGCACAGGGTCACCAGTGATAAGATGCAGTCATAGTGGCCACAGTCCCCAAACTGTGGAAAGAACTAAGATGTCCTTCAACGGATGAATGGATAAGAAAGATGTGGTCCATATACACTATGGAGTATTATGCCTCCATCAGAAAGGACAAATACCCAACTTTTGTAGCAACATGGACGGGACTGGAAGAGATTATGCTGAGTGAAATAAGTCAAGCAGAGAGAGTCAATTATCATATGGTTTCACTTATTTGTGGAGCATAACAAAAAGCATGGAGGACATGGGGAGTTAGGAGAAGGGGGTTGGGGGAAATTGGAAGGGGAAGTGAACCATGAGAGACTATGGACTCTGAAAAACAATCTGAGGGGTTTGAAGTGGCAGGGGGGTGGAAGGTTGGGGTGGTGGGTATTATAGAGGTGGTGGGTATTATAGAGGGCATGGATTGCATGGAGCACTAGATGTGGTGAAAAAATAATGATACTGTTATGCTGAAAATAAATAAATTTAAAAAAAAGATGCAGTCATAATAGGCTTGGAGTCAGGAGTTTAAGTAATTTAATAGTTTTAGTAGTAGTTTAGTAGTAGTAGTTAAGTAGTTTTAAGTAGTTTAAGTAGTTTAAGAGAGTTTGAGAGTTAAGTAGTTAAGTAGTTTAAGAGAGAGTGAAAATATAATGGGAATGCCACTTGTGGCCAAAAGGAGGAAATACAGCTGGCAGCCTCTTCCTTTCTTCCTACTTTCAGTGACCCACCTGTGCTTTACAGGGTCAGAACCAGCCAGAAGCAAAGAGACATGGAAGCCTAGAAATACAGTTGGCAGGGCTTAGTCCCTATCACCCCTACAGCCACCTAATCCCATGATGCAAAGTCAAGCAAGGAAAGCAGCAAGGGGGAAAGATCTCAGTGCAAACAGATCCTGGAAAGATCAAGATTATTAGGTACACATAACTTATGAGCCAAAGGCAAATATTTTGTGCATCTCTCAATTAACTCATTATTGGTACCTGAACATTCCAAACACGGCATACAATTTCTAGGAAATCCAGTTTTTTCCTACAGGTTACTTAAATAAATTAAAAATGTGTATTTTAAAAATACATAAAGAAAATAATACATTTAATATTTTAATTTATTTTTTAAAGAGCTTATTTATTTATTTGACAGAGAGAGGCACATGGAAAGAGGGAACACAAGCAGGGGAAGTGGGAGAGGGAGAAGCAGACTCCCCACGGAGCAGGGAGTCCAATGTACAATTCCATCCCTGGACTCTGGAATCATGACCTGAGCTGAAGGCAGACACTCAATGACTGAGCCACCCAGGTACCCCACATTTCATCTCTTAAAAATTTTTATAATACCATCTAAACTTTTTAATGGCAATGTGACTTATTTCTCTTGGTTGAAGAGAGAAAAATCCCCTGAAATGAAAGGACAAGATAAGGGCAAAGGACCAAGGATAGACGTTTGTTTTAGATGCTGCATTAAAAATAAGCTGCAAGGGAGGTCATAGTTCCACTGTAGAAATCCAGCAGGGTGATGTAGGTCCTCTTTGATCTGGTTGGTATCATAACCAGAAAAAAGGGCAATGGAGTCAAATGTTATACTTGTCAGAGAAGGCTGGAAAGCAAAGAAGCTGAGAATCAGAGTTAGAAATTAGTGCTGAAGCTTCACTAAAAAGAGAAGCCTAGAGACTGAGTTGCCTTTCCAAGGGTCTGGCTTCTTCCTGAAGCTCCCAGGCTCAATGAACTAGGGAAGTGAAATTTATCTAACAGTTTCCAGTTGAAGCTTCATACCTGAGAATAGGGTTCTAATAGCAATCAGGTGGTCAGTGAATGGTTCTGAGAGTCCTCTGTTTATGGCCCACATCTGGCCTGGATAAATCACTCTCAATTTTAGGATGAGTCAACAGAGAGAGCACGTATTCCAACAAATTGAGGTCGATGGGAATACACTTCAACATAGAAAGGAATATAATATAGAAGATGTGGAAAAAACATAGACTTAAAAAAGATTTACTACAGGAAAATTAGATCTTACAACTTTTCTGCATTGAGCTAGTAAAATAATTTAAGAAATCAGACTTTATGAAAACAGCAAAGAACTATTCCCTTAATATAAAAGATGGAAATAAAAAGGAAGCTGGGAAATAAAGTATTGTAATTTTTAGTAGGACACCAAGAATTGAATAGAATTGAAATCTGCATAAAACACTACAGAATAAATATTATGTGAAATTATATCAATGATATAATCCACTGATATAATCAGTGATATAATAAACAAGTTGGATAGATCTCCTGAAATGAAATGGAATATGATAGAAGGAAAATAATAAGGGAGATTATTATGGATCAAGAAGACTTTATTTAGTGATCTAATGTACGGAAAATATATTTCTGAATAAGAAAACGAATGGAAAAAGTCAGCAATGCAAAATACAATAAAAGAAATATATTCTGAAATAAGGAATGTTAAATTGCCTGAATGATTTAAATTTTTTCCTTATTTACCAAGAAAAATTAATAAAAATACTTGAGACATATTATGTTAATCTTTTTCAAGAATATAGATTAATCAAGCACTCAAGACATTTAGGTACAAGAATTTAGCTTTGATATGTCTTTGTATTTCTAATGCTTCTCGAGTCTGCCATCCCCATTTTGCAGATGAAGACAGTAAAATTAGAAAGATTAAATAATTTTCTTAAAGTCCTGTAACATTTGCTCCACAAATGTTATATTGGTAAAACTCAAAGGAAGTTGAGGGCATGATTCTTGACAGGAAAATAGTATGTGTATTGCATATTAAGTACTCTATGAGTTGAGATTGATTCCCAAATGAAGGAAAATGATCTTAAAAAGGAGAGAAAGAAGTGGGTTTCAGGGTTCAGTTTAAGTGCCAGCATGCTCTATGGAAAGGAACTCACTTTGAGGATCAATGGCAAGGAGGCGGAGCTGCTGGAAACTATTCCTAATGAATTCATGGTATAATGGGCAAAAAGAAATAAAAACTTGGATTGTGAAACAGTATGTTAAGTAGTATACAAAAATTTATAATAAAAAATAATTGTCCCATGCCCTTTTCCTCCTAATCCCTAATTCACTTACACAGAGTAATATTTTTAAGCATTTTTGTTTCAGTTCTTCTGACACACGCACTTTTTCTTCCCAAATATAATTATATATACCACTCTTTAAAAATGTCTCTGTTGTTCATATTTAAGCAGTGAACTATTTTGAAACCATTAAAAAATATCTCTTTATATTCCTTCTTTTTTCTCCCATAGCAGTTCTATCATCATAGGTAAAAGAGAAAGGAAAGTCCAATGGAACATGGAGAATATGATGTAGAGGGAGTGCTTGGCAGATAAGAAGTGGAGTAAATGAAAACCCTTTGCAATCAGTGGATCGTGGGAAAGAGAGAAGGAGAGAAGCAGTAAAAACACCTATTTGCACACTTTGCCTTAGCTCTCCACCACTGGGGAAAGAGGGCAGAGGACTGTGTGGTTGAGGGAAAGCCAAAGACAATGAGGTCTGTGGAAATGTATTTTTGCACAAATACAGCAGGGCACACGTTGGGGCTCAGTGTGGTTGGGGGAGAAAGGGTGTCATTTATGACTTTGTGATATAGAATCAATTGACCAGTTCCTCATGTCTTGTGGGAACAGGAAAGTAGCTGAGATGAAAACCAGCTGGCCTGTTATGGGGGCTGCATGGAGGAGGTTTGAGATGTTTGGGTGTGTGAACTAAGCCAACGGCCAGAGGGAGACTTTTCTGAGACCTGGAGGAATAGGCAACTGGAAAGAGCCAAAGGCCCAAGGGAGCCAAGAGAACAAAACACAATTCTTCCTTGCAAAATGTTAGCAGAGGAAGTCAGTAGGGTACCCAGGCACATTAAGGAAGAACCCTGAGGGGGCCAGAGGACCTAGGGGAACATAGTACAGGAGCTCACATAACCCTCTCCTACTTAGACTTAATGTCAAATTGGGGTAGGAGGGGAGGAAAGTTTATGAGGGGGAAGAAATTTTGCACATAAGACATTTACATTGAATAAGCTGAATTATTAAAAACAAAAACCAGTGTAAACCGAAAACAATAGATTTAACAGGAGCTTTGTCTGAAAGATTAGATCAGTTTTAGAAAAAACAACTGAATTATGTTTGTACTGCTGAGTAGTAGTGAGTTTATATTTCTCTACAAATTCTATATTAATTCTTCTATTATTATTATAGAAAAATGTCTTTTTCTTTCTCAGTCTGAAAGATGGAAGTCTTTTTGGTGTTTTCCTCCACCTTTCCTTCTTTTTCCACCTCCCAACAGCTGTCTCCTATACTTTTACATATAAATGGTCAAAGTGGATACAAATTGCAATCTATTTTGTAACCATAAGTTTTACAGCTTTTCTTAAAAGTTGATTCCAAAAGCAGAACATTTGAGAGTTATCTTACTGCTTTATTTTCTGGACTGTTTCATGCCCTTAATTGAAGGCCATTGAATTCCTTCAATTTAAATGGCTTCTTTATATTTGGATTCTGATCCTCTTACATTCTTTTTCTTTCCTAGAATCTTACGGTGGTTTCTTTTTAGACTTGCCCAACACTTGAAGTGCTGGGACTTCCCTTTATTGCTCTCCTAGGTTAGATCCTTTGTTTCCTATTTTATGTTTACACCCTCAATTTTTTTCCCAGAGTAAATTCTTAAATAATTATTCAAATAAGAGGTAAAATATTCTAATATTTTGCATGTCTACTGATATCTTTATTTTATCTACATATTTAATAATGATATCTTTATTTTACCTCCATATTTAGTAATGATGTGAATGAATGCAGAATTCTGGACTAAAGTAACTTTTTCTACATTTTTGAAGGCATTGGTTCATTGTGTTCTACTTGTAGTATGTTAGTTGGACAGAGAGATGCCAGTGTTTTTCTTATTGCTTTGAACAGTATATAGTATATAAATATAGTATGTTCCTCTGTCTTTTCAGATGATTTTATTCTTTTTTTTTAAGATTTTATTTATTTATTTGACAGAGAGATCACAAGTAGGCAGGCAGAGTGAGAAGCAGATTCCTTGCTGAGCAGGGAGCCCCCTGGGGCTTGATCCCAGGACCCTCAGATCTGAGCGGAAGGCAGAGGCTTAACCCACTGAGCCACCCAGGCACCCCCAGATGATGTTATTCTTTTTTAAAACTTGAAATGTGATTGATTATGCATATATATTGATAACTGATATATAATAATAGCTTTAGGTATACAACATAATGACTCAATATTTGTACATATTGCAAAATTATTATTATATGACAATAAGTCTAGTTAATATCCATCACCATGTGTGGTTACAAATTTTTTTCTTGTGATTGGAACTTTTAAAATCTACTCTCTTAGCGATTTCAAATATACGATACGTAAATAATATTGGGAATATATATTGTCAACTGTAGTCACCCATGACTTATTTATTTTATATTTTATAAAATTTATTTTATATTTTATTATGTATTTTATAGCTGGAAGTTTGTACTTTTTTACCTTCTTCACTCATTTCACCCACCCACCCTCTCTGTCTCCTAAGGATGATTTTATTCCGGAGATAGTTAAGTTTCATATTGCTATGCCAATTATGGGTCAGCTTTCACTTGTCCTACTATTGCAAGGTAGTCCCTTTTAGTCTGAAGGTTTCTGAAATTATGCTTATTTTATTTTTCAAATGATTTTATCTTCTCAATTTGATGTTTTTGGTTCTTATTTTATTTTCTGTTGTCACATCTTTGTAGATTTGTCCTCTGGATCTCTTATGTTTTTTTCCTCACATTTTTTATCTCTTAATTTTATTTCCACTTTCTTGGGGCTTTCCTAAACTTTATATTCCAACTCTTCTACTTATTTTTAATAGTGGCCATCATATATTTAATATGCATCACTCTACTTAATAGCTCCAGACTGAAAACTACCCAAATGCCTATTACCAATAGTAGGAGGGTCACACAATAAAATGCAGCAGAATTCAATGGGATGAATGCAACGCTATGGGTAGATTTCAGGAATACAATGTTGATTAAAGAAACCAGGCACAAAACAGCACATATAGTATAATTCCAACTATGTGAAGCTAAAAGAAACAAATTAAGATAACTAACAAATGGAACTAGCTGTTAGAAGTCAGAATACTAATCACCTTTGCACAGGAGAATAAGGACTAGAAGGAGCAGAAAGATCTCTGGTGGCAAGGTGCTCTGTTTCCATATATGGCTGCTAACTACACAGATGGATACACTTTGTGAAATTTTTCAAGCTGTGTACTTTCTGTACCTATGCTACACTTGAATAAAGAGTTTAAAAGAGCAGTAGTAAATTGGTAAAAATAATATTGGGAATATATTTTACATAGAATATTATTTAATAAGGAGAGCTTTTCAAAATGAAGAAAAAGATAAAGTCTCCATTTAATATGTGAAAAGAACAAGAACTTAAAAAATCATGTAGGAATATATACAAGTAAATAAACATTTAAAAAATGTTAAAAGTTGTTGGTAAGACAACAAAGGCAAAGTAAAATGGATATGGCACATATCTCAAACTGGTAGGAGTAAAATGAGGGAAATGCTCCATGTCAGTAAAGCTTTGGGAACATGAACACTCTGAAATACTGCACCCAGAATTAATCCTGGTAGAGAGTTTCTTGAGGATGCATTGACCATGACAATAGCAAGAAAAAGCAATAAAAGTGGATACTTCATGGCCTGCTATTAAGCCCTTAGAGTTGATCCTTAAGAATTTTGTTTATAGATGTTCATAAATATTCCATTACATCAATTATTTATCAAAGCCTGATTTATCAGAGCTAAAAAATTTACCAACTAAGCTTAACAATAAGGGATGGGCTAATCAATTTGTGTTAAAGTTTTACAGTGGTATCTTATCTTGTGCAATCTTTAAAAATGGTACTGTGGATGAATATTTCATTATACTCAAATATGTTAAGAATACATTATCAAGAAAAAAATTTCCAAACCACATAAATCTAGTTTTTTTAAGTGTGCTTTTGTGCACTTTTTCTCTTCTGGAGGGGAATGAAATGGAACTCATCAAAATATGGGATTCTGTCTCTTACAGATAAACTTTAAGTTTAATTTTTTAGTTTTTGGATTTTCACATTTCTATAATCAACAAAAAAGGTATTTGTCATATTTATTTATTTATTTGAGAGAGAGCACATTTATGTGTGCCCATGGGGTGGAGGAGGGGCAGAGGGAGAGATCGTCTTAAGCAGACTCCTCGCTGTGCCCTGAGCCCATCCTGGGTGCTCCATCC
The DNA here is from genome assembly GCF_022355385.1 of Mustela nigripes. Classification (NCBI taxonomy): domain Eukaryota; kingdom Metazoa; phylum Chordata; class Mammalia; order Carnivora; family Mustelidae; genus Mustela; species Mustela nigripes. The sequence goes on from NC_081557.1 coordinate 175,664,460, forward strand.
CAGGAACCCTGACATCATGACCGTGAGCAGAAACTAAGAATCAGACAGTTAACTGACTGTGTCACCCAGGCGCCCCAGTATTTGTCATTTTTTAAAGATAAAACATATTCTAGAGATATTATATTTTGTTTTACAGGGTAAATTATTCATATTCACAGAACTTTCATTTTTGCCTTTCTGTGACAAAGTATCTTGATCCTTTTTCTTTATGCAACTTCAAGTGCTACTCAGCACATCATTTTAATTTGCTAGAGTTATTTTTATTCCATTCAAGTTTAAGAAATTATGTTTTTAGAAAGAGTAAAAAACAAGCAAAGAAGAAATCTTGTCTCATGTACAGGGAGTGAGTCAAATTACATAATTCTAGCACAGAAGCAATGAGCAGGCACATTAATTTTGGGTGTCTCTGCCATTTAAGCAAGAACCATAAATACTCCATTTAGTTTGTGAGCTTGGTACAGAGGCCGGATACAATACCAACTAATTATATTCAGGCTACAGAAAAGCAGGACTGAGACTGACCAGGCTGTAGGACTCTGCATCTTTCTCTGGATGATTTAGGATCTAATCAGTGGAATATGTCAGGCCCTAAAGGGAATGACATTCCTAACGAACAGCTGAAGACTTCGTTATACAATCTTGGTAACAGTAGAAAGTGTGATATTGAAAGTTAAGTTTATAATTGCAGGTCTAATTTTCTTTAGAATTTTTGCAGCACTGCATTTCACGTAATTTTCCATTCACATGCAATAAAATTACTGATGTAAAACAGTTGTGCTATCGCATGGATGTTTTTAAAAGTGTATTTTTCAGGTGCTAAAAACAAGGTTAGTCTTTTGTGAGAGGCAAGAGAGAAAGTACAAGAAGTAGTATTGACAAAGGCATTTCTTAGAAATGTCTATATATTCCAAAATAGCAGTCAAGCTAGTCAACTGTATGGAGTTTCCTGTGAGTTATTTTTCTTTTTGTTATGATAAGTGCAATAATTATATAAATATAGTCTAATTGCCCTAGCTTTCAAATAGTTAAGTTCAATCTACATTTGTATAGCAGGTATGAGTCTCGGGCCATGCAGGGTTTTACTTTTTATATTACTTAAATCAGTTTTTTTGTTCATCTCCTATTTTGCCAGCTGGCAAAAATGTAATCTTAGTTCAGGTTCATCCACTCTTTGGCCTGGACTTTCATTAAGTTCCAGGAGGTTTACAGAGTGCCCATGAGAGGGGAGGGTGTGTGTTACTCAGTGTCCTCTCTGTCTTGGTGGCAGCTGCTGGTTTATCCTCTTTACCATCTTGTATTTAGTTACTGGTCTCTTTAGGCAGCTACTGGGTCATCCTTTGTCCCAAGCACTGTGCCTTGCCAGTTGTCCAGCTTACTTCCTTTTCCATCCTGTACTGTATTGGGCTTTAGGAAAGGGTGAGGTTTTCATCACTTTGGTGACTATGGTAGGAGATACAGAATCATATGGCTTCTTGTATATGGGAAACTCTGTCTCCTATGTCTCCACCTTTTTGTTTGTAGGAACCAACTTGAGACTAATCTATAAGACCCCCATACAAAGTTGTGAACGTATTAAAAATGGCACCCCCTTTGGGCAGATGAGCTGTGGGAGCAGAAATACACTTTTGTAGATGTTTCTACCAATATACCCAGAAGTACAATAATCAGACCTATATTTCTTAATTTTACCTAGAAGGCAATTGTTATATTGCTGTTAAATGCCTTGCTTGATCCACAGTGCACAGTGTATTTGCTGTTACACAGATCTAAATGTACAATACTCTGCCTTTTAAAGTGAAAGTAGTCTTCCATGACTTATGGTAGTGAATCATTACTATTTCTCATTATCATCAATAAGTTTCATATGTACTCACAAATGATCTTTAAATAGTCTTCTAAAATTTGCCTTAATTACAATTATCTTAATTGTCTTTCATACTGATACAATATTTCTAGAAAGAAATTTTCTTTCCTTACTGCCATCTCTGAAAGTAAACATTTTGTAGCCTTTCTGGTGTGTAAGGTATGATAGATAATGATATGATAGATAATATCTGCTATCTGCTGTATATATTTGAAATACCAATATGTCATTTCTGAGTCTGTAGGGTTTGGGGAATGGAGTTAGGGAAGGAAAATTATATATCAATGAATGTCTAGGATATTATAGGCCCTATTTATTTTATTTTTTATATTTTTAATTTATTTTTTATTTTTCATATTATTTTTTTAAAGATTTTATTTATTTGAGAGAGAGAGAGAGAGTGAGAGAGAGCATGAGCAGGGGAGGGGCAGAGGGAGAAGCAGACGCCCCACTGAGTGGGGAGCCCTGTGCTGAGCTCAGTCCTGGGAGTTGATCCGGGGACACCAGAATCATAACCTGAGCTGAAGGCAGACATTTAACCCACTGAGCCACCCAGGTGTCCAAGTCATATTCTTTTGTGTTTATTTTTCCCACTCAATTCGCATGTTAGATATTATTATTTTTGTTCTCATTTTATGGGTAAGAAAATTTATGCTGAGAGGTCATATAACCAAAGACAAAATGTATCTGATTCCAAAGTCAGTACCATTTTAGTTTAACAGTTGTGCTCTACGTTAGTGTATAAAATACCAGTTTATTAAGAAGTAGATTCTTGGATCCTTATCCCTAGACACAGTGATATAGTTAGTCCAAAGGGAACACCAGCACCTGATTTTTAACAAGCAATCCAGGTGATTTCAATGCAGCCAGTCTGTTGGTCACAGTCTAAACGGTTGTATTAAAACATATATCCTCACAAAGTGACAGTGCTATATGGGACCATCAGTGCTTACAAAATTCCAATAAACTGGGTTTATTGGATGGTTTATAATGTAATTACAAAGTACTCCTTTGTCATAAAACAGATTTGAATCTGGAAGACTTTAATCAGAGTATTAAATTCTGCTTTGGGGACCCCTGGGTGGTTCATTCGGTTAAGCCTCCAACTCTTGATTTTGACTCAGGTGATGAGATCGAGCCCTATATGGGGCTCCGTGCTCATCAGGGAGTCTGTTGATATTCTCTCCCTCTCCTCTCACTGCTCTTGTGCATGCGTGCTCTCTATCTCAAATAAATTAATCTTAAAAAAAAAAAAAAAGCTGGCTTTGATGTAACAGAAGGATGTGATCCTAAAAGGATTGTGAACCTATGTACATATGTACAGGGACAGTAGCAGGTAAATGAAATTCGGCATGGCTAGAGACTATGGTGCAGGTAAGAGGCATAGTTAGAATGTGGAATTAGAATGTGCTTAGGTCACATACTCAAAACTGATCTGTGAAAAAATAACTGTTTTTCTGTAATTGAATCATCTCTCTCTCTTTTTAAGGATAGTACTGATGTAGATTAGATCTGTGTTTTAGATGATAAAAAATAAAAGGTGCTAGGAAGAATGAGTGGGGCAGGAGTTATAATCCACTTTAGAAAAAGCTCTGGTTTTATATCAATTAATGTATAATAACTATCAGAGAATAAAAAGTGAGTGGAATGAAGGCGTTAAATCTCAGAATGTTTATGTTAAAATGGGCTGAATGTGTTGATTGACTATATTAGCTGAAAAAAAAAAGACTTAAGCATTTCTTTAACTCTAGATCAAGGTGACTGGAAATGTGGCAGTGCCATGAACTCTGAAAGGAAACAAAAAAAAGACTTGAATGGGACATATGAGTTCACAATTTGATTTAAAGTATTTGAGTTCCAGCAGGGTATCACTCTGAAGCTAGCATTTCCACATGGAAAGATAGATTTGGAATACAGTAGGAAGGCAAAAGCTGATATATACACTTGGATATATTCTGCAGGAGTTCATAAAACCAAGAATATGGTTGACACTAAATTTGGTATATCAACTAAGATTTTTGTGTCCTGAATTTGATGAGATATATTGTCAAGAGGTAACTAAAGAAAAATTAACCATTAAAGAGTATAGAACAGAGTACCTTAGAAATGCATGAGAAAAGACCAAAAAACAAACAAACAAAACAGTGTCATAAAGTTAAAAAGGAGAGAGAGGCAATACGGAGGGGATAATAGTTCTGAATATTGCAGTGTGGTCAGGATTTATGTAAAAGAGAACCAGTCATCTGATTTGGAAATTAAAAAATCATTAGGCATGGGGCACTGGGGTGGCTCAGTGGGTTAAGCCTCTGCCTTCGGCTCAGGTCATGATCCTAGGGTCCTGGGATCAAGCCCCACATTGGGCTCTCTGCTCAGCAGGGAGTCTGTTTCTCTCCACCCGCCCCCCCCCCTCCCGCCTGCCTCTCTGCCTACTTGTGATCTGTGTCTGTCAAATAAATAAATAAAATCTTTAAAAAAAATCATTAGGTAGCTTTTATAAGAACGAATTTGAGCAGATAGTGGACAAGAACTCCTAGTGTCAGTGTGTTAGAGTTGAGGTTGAATAACAAAGTATAGCCTATAAACCTAGATGACATCTTCAAGAATAGCAGGGCTATGAGGTAAATAGAGATAAGGGATAATACATAACCTGAGCAAAACACAGGATAAGGAGAGAAGGTGATTTTGTTTTGTTTTGTTTTAAGAACTGGGGAAATTCAGTATGTTTGTAAACTAGATGAAAATAGTCAAGAGACAGGGTGAATTGTAAGGGTAGAAGAAGAAAGAGATGATTGGACAAGAGAAAAAAAGGAAATTAAGAGCCTAAGGGAAAGGGAAAGGATGGACCTCTTTGAAAAATAGTCAGCCATGGCATATTCTCTGTCAGGTTTTAGAATATCTCTTTTAATTTCAGAACATCGTTAAGGCATATGTATTTTACACATGAAGAAATTGATGTGATAAAGAATTAGCTTAATGTTACCCAGTAAGAAAATGGCAAATCTTTTTTTTTTCCCCAATTTTTTATGTCATCTCCTTTGTGTTAGAAAGTATGTATTGGCAATGAAGAAGTCAAACTCCCTCTCTTTGCAGATGACATGATACTTTATATGGAAAACCTAAAAGATTCTACCCCCAAACTACTAGAACTCATTCAGCAATTCACTAATGTTGAAGGATAAAAAATCAATGTACAGAAATCAGTTGCTTTCTTATACATTAACAATGAAAATACAGAAAGGGAAATTAGAGAATCGATTCCATTCACTATATCACCAAGAACCATACGACACCTGGGAATAAACCTAACCAAAGAGGTAAAGGATCTGTACTCGAGGAACTACAGAATGCTCATGAAAGAAATTGAAGAAGACACAAAAAGATTGAAGAAAATTCCATGCTTATGAATTGGAAGAATAAACATTGTTAAAATGTCTATACTTCCTAGAGCCTTCTGTACTTTGAATGCCATCCCGGTCAAAATCCCGCTGGCATTTTTCAAAGGGCTGGAACAAACAATCTTAAAATTTGTATGGAGCCAGAAGAGCTCCCGAATTGCTAAGGAAATATTGAAAAAGAAAAACAAAGGTGGTGACATTGCGTTGCTTAATTTCAAGCATTACTACAAAGCTGTGATCAGCAAGACAGCATAGTACTGGCACAAAAACAGACAGATAGACCAGTGGAACAGAGGAGAGACTCCATATATGGACCCTCAACTATATGGTCAAATAATCTTCGACAAAGCAGGAAAAAATATCCAGTGGAAAAAAGACAGTCTCTTCAATAAATGGTGCTGGGAAAATTGGACAGCTATGTGTAGAAGAATGAAACTCGACCATTCTCTTACATCATACACAAAGATAAACTCGAAATGGATAAAAGACCTCAATGTGAGACAGGAATCCATCAGAATCCTAGCGGAGAACATAGGCAGTAACCTCTTCGACATTGACCACAGCAACTTCTTACAAAACACGTCTCCAAAGGCAAAGGAAACAAAAACGAAAATGAATTTTTAGGACTTCATCAAGATCAAAAGCTTCTGCACAGCAAAGGAAACAGTCAACAAAACAAAGAGGCAACCCACGGAATGGAAGAATATATTTGCAAATGACAATACAGACAAAGGGCTGATATCCAGGATCTATAAAGAACTTCTCAAACTCAACACACACAAAACAGATAACCCTGTCAAAAAATGGGCAGAAGACATGAGCAGACACTTCTCCAATGATGACATACAAATGGCTAACAGACACATGAAAAAATGTTCATCATCACTAGCCATCAGAGAGATTCAAATCAAAACCACATTGAGATACCACTTTACATTAGTTAGAATGACCAAAATTAACAAGACAATAAACAACGTGTGTTGGAGAGGATGTGGAGAAAGGGGAATCCTCTTACACTGTTGGTGGGAATGCAAGTTGGTGCAGCCACTTTGGAA
>NC_081557.1:175670873-175730586 GCF_022355385.1 Mustela nigripes
AGAAATGGCTAACAGACACATGAAAAAATGTTCATCATCACTAGCCATCAGAGAGATTCAAATCAAAACCACATTGAGATACCACTTTACATTAGTTAGAATGACCAAAATTAACAAGACAATAAACAACGTGTGTTGGAGAGGATGTGGAGAAAGGGGAATCCTCTTACACTGTTGGTGGGAATGCAAGTTGGTGCAGCCACTTTGGAAAACTGCGTGGGGATTCCTTATGAAATTAAAAATAGACTTCCCTATGACCCTGCAATTGCACTACTGGTATTTACCCCAAAGATACAGATGTAGTGAAAAGAAAGGCCATCTGTACCCCAATGTTCATAGCAGCAATGGCCACAGTCGCCAAACTGGAAAGAACCAAGATGCCCTTCAAGGGACGAATGGGTAAGGAAGACGTGGTCCCTATATACTATGGAGTATTATGCCTCCATCAGAAAGGATGAATACCCAACTTTTGTATCAAAATGGACGGGACTGGAAGAGATTATGCTGAGTGAAATAAGTCAAGCAGAGAGAGTCAGTTATCATATGGTTTTGCTTATTTGTGGAGCATAAGAACACAGAGGACATGGGGAGATGGAGAGGAGAAGGGAGTTGGGGGAAATTGGAGGGGGAGACAAACCATGAGAGACTATGGACTCTGAAAAACAATCTGAGCATTTTGGAGGGGAGGGGGATGGGAGGTTGGGTGAGCCTGGTGGTGGGTATTATGGAGGGCACGTATTGCATGGAGCATGCGTTGTGGTACATAAACAAGGAATTCTGGAACACTGAAAAGAAATTTAAAAAATAAATTTAAAAAATCAGGAATTAAAGTACATTAGAGAAAGAGGAAAAGGAATTTGAAGAACTTTATTTGGGTATTTTTAACTTTTTACTTATTTATTATTTTATTTTATTATATTTTATTTTATTTATTTTCCTTATTTTGTATATTAGTTATTATGTCATGTTAGTCATCATACAGTACATCATCTGTATTGGATGTAGTGTTGCAAGATTCACTGTTAGTAAAAAACACCCAGTGCCCCATGCAATACGTGCCCTCCTTAATATCCACCACCAGGCCAGCACATCCCCCCACTCCTCTCCCTTCTGAAACCCTCTTTTAAGTCCACAGTTTCCCGTGGTTTGTCTCCTCCTCCAATTTACCCCCTTCATTTTTCTCTTCCTTCTCCTAATGTCCTCCATGCTCTTCCTTATGTGCCAAAAGTAAGTGAAACCATATGATAATTGACTTGTCTCTGCTTGACTTGTTTCACTCAGCATGATCTCCTCCAGTTCTATCCATGTTGATGCAAAAGCTGCATTTTCATCCTTTGTGATGGCTGAGTAATATTTTATTGTATATTTGGACCACATCTTCTTTATCCATTTGTCTGCAGAAGGGCATTGCTGCTCTTTCCATAGGTTGGCTATTATGGGCATTGTTGCTATGAACATTTGGGTGCATATGGTCCTTCTTTTCACTACATCTGCATTTGGGGGGTAAATACCCAGTAGTGCAATTGCAGGGTCATGCAGTAGCTCTGTTTTTAATTTTTTGAGGAATCTCTACGCTGTTCTCCAAAGTGGCTGTATCAACCTGTACTCCCTCCCAGCAGTTAAGAGGGTTCCCCTTTCTCCACATCCTCTCCAATGTTTGTTGTTTCTGTCCTTGTCAATTTCTGCCATTCTGACTGGTGTAAGGTAGTATCTCAGTGTGGTTTTGATTTTAATTTCCCTGACAGCTAATGATGAACATTTTTTCATGTGTTTGTTATCCTTTGTATGGGGAAATGTCTGTTCATGTCTTCTGCCCATTTTATGAATTGGTTGTTTTTTGAATGTTGAGTTTGAGAAGTTCTTTATAGATCTTGGAAATCAGCCCTTTGTCTGTAGTGTCATTTCCAAATATCTTCTCCCATTCTGTGGGTTGTCTCCTTGTTTTGTTAACTGCTTCTTTTGCTGTATAGAAGCTTTTGATCTCGATGAAGTCCCAATAGTTTATTTTTGCTTTTGTTTCCTTTGCCTTTGGAGACGTGTTTTGAAAGAAGTTGCTGTGGCCATTGACGAAGAGGTCACTGCCTGTGTTCTCTTCTAGGGTTTTGATAGATTCCTATCTCACATTGAGGTCTTTCATCCATTTAGAGCTTATCGTTGTGGCTGGTGTAAGAGAATGGTCGAATTTTAGTCTTCTGTAGGTAACTCTACAATTTTCCCAGCACCATTTATTCTTTTTCCACTGGTTATTTTTTCCTGCTCTTCAAAGATTATTTGACCATAGAATTGAGGATCTATATGTGGGCTCTCTACTCTGTTCCATTGGTCTATGTGTCTGTTTTTGTGCCAGGACTAAGCTGTGTTGGTGATCAGAGCTTTGTAATATGGCTTGAAATCAGGCAACATGATGCCCCCAGCTTTGTTTCTCTTTTTCAACATTTTCTTGGTAATTCAGGGTCTTTCTGGTTTCTTACAAATTTTAGGTTTGTTTGTTCCAGCACCTTGAAAAATGTCAATGGCATTTTGATCAGGATAGCATTGAAAGTATAGATTGTTCTAGGCAGCATAGACATTTTTACCATGTTTATTTTTCTGGCCCATGAGCTGGAATGTTTTTTCATCTTTTTGTGCCTTCTTCAGTTTCTTAAATGAGTGTTCTGTAGTTTCTAGAGTATAGATCCTTTACCCTTTGGTTAGGTGTATTCCAAGTTATCTTACGTGTTTTGGTGCTATTGTCAATTCTCTAATTTCTCTTTCTAGAGTTTCATTGTTAGTGAATAAGAAAGCGACTGATTGGGACGCCTGGGTGGCTCAGTTGATTGGATGACTGCCTTCGGCTCAGGTCATGATCCCAGAGTCCCGGGATCGAGTCCCGCTTCAGGCTCCCAGTTTCATGGGGAGTCTGCTTCTCCCTCTGACCTTCTCCTTGCTCATGCTCTCTCTCACTGTCTCTCTCTCTCAAATAAATAAATAAAATCTTAAAAAAAAAAAAGAAAGAAAGCAACTGATTTCTGTACATTGATTTTGTATCCTGCCACATTACTGAATTGCTGTATGAGTTCTAGTAGTTTGGGGGTGGGGTCTTGGGTTTTCCATGTAAAGTATCATGTCATCTGTGAAGAGAGAGAGTTTGACTTCTTCTTTGCCAATTTGAATATCTTTCATTTCTTTTTGTTGTCTGATTGCTGTTGCTAGAACTTCTAGTACTTGTGTTGAACAACAGTGGTGAGAGTGGGCATCCTTGTCATCTTCCTGATCTGAGTGAGAAAGCTCTTAACTTTTTCCCATTGAGGATGATATTTGCTGTGGATTTTTCATAGATGGATTTTATGAAGTTGAGGAATATTCCCTCTATCCCTATACTCTGAAGAGTTTTAATCAGGAAAGAATTCTATATTTTGTCAAATGCTTTTTCTGCATCAATTGAGAGGATCATGTGTTTCTCTCTCTCTTCTCTTACTGATTTGTTCTATCACATTGATTAATTTGTGAATGTTGAACCACTCTTGCATCCCAGGATAAATCCCACATGTCATGATGGATAATCCTTTTAATGTACTGTTGGCTCCTATTAGCTAGACTCTTGTTGAGAATTTTGCTATCTGTATTCATCAGGGATATTGGTCTGAAAATCTCCTTTTTGATGGGGTCTTTTTCTGTTTTGGGGTCCAAGGTAATGCTGGCCTCATAGAAAGAATCTGGAAGTTTTCCTTCTGTTTCTATTTCTTGAAACAGCTTCAGGAGAATAGGTCTTATTTCTTCTTTGAGTGTTTGGTAGAATTCCCAGGGAATCTGTCAGGTTCTGGACTTTTGTTATTTGGGAGGTTTTTGATCACTGTTTCAATCTTGTTACTAATTATTGGTCTATTCAGGTTGTCAGTTTCTTCCCGTTTCAGTCTTGGAAGTTTATAGATTTCTAGGAATGCATCCATTTCTTCTAGGTTCCTTAACTAATTGGCATATTGATAGATAATAATAGCTGTTATAATAATTTCTGATGATTGTTTCTCTTTCCTTGGTGTTAATCATGATCTCCCCTCTTTCATTGATAATTTTATTAATTTCAGTCCTTTCTTTTTTCTTTTGGGTAAGTCTGGCCAGTGGTATATCAATCTTATTAATTCTTTCAAAGAACCAGCTTCTAGTTTCATTGATGTGTTCTACTCTATTTCTGGTCTTTAATTCATTGCTCTCTATGCTAATCTTAATTATTTCCCTTCTCATGTGTGGGTTAGGCTAAATTTGTTGTTGATTCTCCAGTACTTTAAGATGTAAAGAGGGTTTGTGTATTCAAGATTTTTATATTTTTTGAATGAGGCTTGGATGACTATGTATGTCCCCCTTAGGACCACCTTTGCCGAATCCCATAGGGTTTGGACGGATGCGTTTTCATTCTAATTAGTTTCCATGAATTGTTGAAGTTCTTCTTTGATTTCCTGGTTGACCCAAACATACTTGCACAAGATGGCCTTTAGCTTCCAAGTGTTTGTATTTCTTCCAGACTTTTTTTTTGTGATTGAGTTCCAGTTTCAAAGGATTGTGGTCTGAGAATATGCAGGGAATAATCTCAATCTTTTGGTATCAGATAAGACCTGATTTGTGACCCAGTATGTGGTCTATTCTGGAGAAAGTTCCATGGCATTTGAGAAGAATGAGTATTCTGTTGTTTTAGGGTGGAGTGTTCTGTTTATATCTATGGGTCCATTTGGTGCAGTGTGTCATTCAAAGCTCTTGTTTCTTTTTTGATTTTTCTGCTTAAATGATCTGTCTATTGCTGAGAGTGAATTACTAAGGTCCCCTACAGTTAATGTATTCATATCAATATGACTCTTTATTTTGATTAACAGTTGGCTTATACAGTTAGCTGACCCATGTTAGATCATGGATATTTACAGTTATTAGATCTTCTTGTTGGATAGATCCTTTAGGAAAGCTATAGTGTCCTTCTGTATCTCTGAGTACAGTTTTTTAAAAAATATATTTTTTAAAGGTTTTATTTATTTATTTGAGAGAAAGAGAGAGAGAGTGAGAGCATGAGAGGCTAGGGGGTCAGAAGGAGAAGCAGACTTCCCTGCTGAGCAGGGAGCCTGAAGCAGAACTCAATCCCAGGACTCCAGGATCATGACCTGAGCAGAAGGCAGTTGCTTAACCAGTGGAGCCACCCAGGTGCCCCTCTGACCACAGTCTTTATCTTGAAATCTAATTTGCCTGATGTAAGAATTGCTACCCCAGTTTTCTTTTGCAGTCCATTGGCATGAAAAATGGTTTTCCATCCCTTTACTTTCAGTCTTGGTTTATCTTTAGGTTCAGAATGAGTCTCTTGTAGACGCACATGGATAGGTCATGTCTTCTTATCCAGTTTGCAACTCTGTACCATTTTATAGGAGCATTTAGTCCGTTCATGTTGAGAGTGATTATTTAAAGATATGATTTTATTGTCATCATGTTGCCTGTGAAGTCTTTGTTTTTGTAGATTGCCTCTGTAAATTTCTGTTTTATATCACTCTTGGTGTCTTTCTCCTTTTACAGAACCTCCCTTAATATTTCTTGCAGGGCCGGCTTTGGTCACATATTCTTTCAGTTTTTGCCAGTCTTAAAAGTTCTTTATCTCTCCATCCATTCTAAATGACAGCCTTGCTGGATGAAGTATTCTTGGCTGCATGTTCTTCTCATTTAGTACCTTGAATATGTCTTGCCAGCCCTTTCTAGCTTTTTAGATCTCTGTGGACAGGTCTGACATTATTCTGATGTTCCTCCCTCTGTACATAAGGAATCTCTTCCCCCTAGCTGCCCTTAAAATGTTTTCCCTAGTTTTAGGACTTGTGAGTTTCACCATTTCATGCCTGGGGGTTGGTCTGCTTTCCTTGATCTTGGGGGGAGTGTCCTCTATGCCTCTAGGACATGAATACTTGTTTTGTTCCCCGGATTAGGAAAGTTCTCAGCTTTAGGATTTGCTCAGATATATCTTCTAGTCCTCTCTCTCTCTCTCCACCCCCTCTTCCTCCTAATCATTCTGGTGAGAGGTGGTTGAAGGAATGTACAGAGTCCAAACTATTGACACAACCCTAGCAAGATGCACCTGTTTTATAGGGACCTAGGGGTGTTGGCTTCTTGTTCTTTCAGCCTATCTTCTAGAGGAGGGGCCTGCCACACTGTTACTCAGGCAATCTTGTTTGGGTAGAGTTGCCCTGCCCCTTGTGAAGGGTATGGCCTAGTGAAAACCAGTTTTCCTGGGGCTTTTGTTCTCTGGTGGCTTTCCCTAGGGGCTTTTTGAGAGTCAGAGCAGAAGTGACCATATCTAGTCTTCTATCTCAGAACAGAGATCACAGTCTATTCTCCAGAATAGACTATTCTCCAGAAATAGATCACAGGCTATTCTCCAGAAAGCCCTCCAGGCTATATCAACTCCATTTTTGTCTGTGCTGCTAAAAACTGCAGTGTCCTGGGTTGTGTGCCCCACAGCAGTACTCCCAGGCCTCACTTCCAGGTCCAGGCACATCTTTGCCCTTTGTGCTTCTAAAATTGCCAGCTGCCCCAGTTCACACATGTGCCAGCAGCCCCAGGTTTCAGCCTAAAGAACTGCCTTAAATTCTTTTCCCTGCTGCTACCAGTCTTTGGTCTTTGAGTCTGTACCCAGTATCCAGAGCAAGACACTTTTGCACTCCTGTGTTACTTCACCTTCCTGGTGACAGCACTTCTGGTGGCTCCCTCCCTCTTCCATTTATCTTCTGGTATCTGCCCGCAGAATTGCACCTCCCGGCTTCATACCTCGAAACCAGCTACCAGAGATATTCTGTTGGTATAGATCTTGATATATCTTCTTACATCTCGGGCTGATTTCTTGGGTGTTCAGAGTGGTTTGGTAGATATCTAGCTCAATTGACTAGATACCTAGCTCAGGCGACTAGTTGAAATAAGGTTCCCTACTCCTCTGCCATCTTGGCCCACTCCTTCCTATTTTTAACTAAATAAACAAGGAGATGAAGTCATTTGCTCCTAGACTTGACTGCATCTAGAGATGGGCAAAGTTCAAAACTATTGGGGACTGGTGTTATTGAAGAGAATTAATTTAAGATAAATAAAATAATAATTTGTGATGAATATTCATTATTCAGTTTTAGGTAGGCTGCCTTGTAGTGAGGTCAACTGGTTCAATAATGTGAATTTTGCTATGTTTAGTCATTTCAAATGGATATGGAGAAATAGCAATATTAACATAGAATTAGAAACTGCTAAGGTATGTAAAACAATAGGTCAGTTCTTGGCTGCTTATGAGAGAGCATGGCTTACTGATTGATAATGGTCAGGCTTTGTAAATAGTTGAGTGAAGCTGGAAGGTGGGGTTACAGGATGGGATGAAGAGTTTGAGTTGTGCAAGGATATTCAGATTTTGAAGGAGAACATATTATAAGATTTCAAATTGCTGCTGTTACCAGATCTTGGAAGTGGATCAGTGGAGGTGATGATGTGCTCCACATTTGCTAGCTCTCTGGGAGCTGAAAGGGAGATGATGGTTTTTAGAGTCAAGATGTTTTGAAACTTAGGGTCTCTGGTGGGGTGATTTCAGTTACCCACTGTCAGCTATGGTCTGGAAGCAGATTGTCCTCCTTTTTACATATTGTCAGAAGGTAAATAGTAGCCTAATGCCATGTCACAATGCCTACATAATTCAGCTCACTTCTTCTTATGATGTATGCATTTTATAATCTCACGTCATCTCATGAAGAAGAGTGAACAGAGTACAATATAATATTTGGGGAGGAACCATATTCACATAATTGTTATTATACTATGCTGTTTATAGTTCTATTTTATTATTAGTTACTGTTATTAATCTCTTACTGTGCCTAATTTACAAATTAAACTTTTTCAAAGTATGAATGTATAGGAAAAATTATATATGTAGGGTGTAGTACTATCCACTGTTTCAGGCATTCTTTGGAGTCTTAGAAAGTATCCTCCACAGATAAGGAGGGACTATTGTATAGTCTAGGTAGGAGTGGAGACTAATTATGTAATCCAGTTGCTAAAATTGAGGATTATGGAGTAGTGTCCTGCAAATGATTTACTTGATGAATGGAGAAAGTATTGTAAATATATAAAGTGAATTATGAAACAGAGGAATTGGGAAGCAAACATAGGGAATAAAGAGGATGCCAGCTTATCTTCTTGTTTTTATGAGGAGACAGTTTGCATGGAATATTACACTATTTTTTTAAAAGATTTTATTTATTTATTTGACAGAGAGAGATCACAAGTAGGTAGAGAGGCATGCAGAGAGAGAGGAAGGGAAGCAAAGAGCCTGATATGGGACTGCTGAGCAAAGAGCCCGATATGGGACTCGATCCTAGGACCCTGAGATCATGACCCGAGCCAAAGGCAGTGGCCCAACCCACTGAGCCACCCAGGTGCCCCAATCTTACACTATTTATGCAAGTGATAATTTAATTTATCTTTAAAATAATTTTGAAGGTGACAATTTCTGATTAAATAGAGAATGGCTGTTAATCTATTTTCAGAGTTATTTAATCAAGGCTAGGTCTTAACATATGATATCATGGAGAATCTAGATTAGTATTGAGGCATTGAAGTTATTTCCATTAATATAGATTGTTGCAACAATAACAAAGTAGAAAGTCTGTGGCCTTTAACTTGTGATATGGGTTAATTAAGTAAAAGTGATGAAATTAAATAGACAGTAATGATCAAAATCCATGAACCAGATACTACCTATGGTACCTTGCAGGTTTGTATCCTACTGAGTAACCTAAATTATCTAAGAGCCTGGGTACTAAGTATGTAAAGAGAAAAAAAATGTAGCAAAGAACTAAAAACTTGCTACTAAACAAATGGCAGGCAGATTCCAGTTTATTTGGAGTTAAAATCACTTCATACAAGTCTTCAGGATTTCTCATTACAGGCTTCTAAGAAATGTTCTGCCCTGAAGAAATAATATTTAAAGTTTATAGTTATTTAGAGTGCAGATATTTTTCAGTTGCCAAGATCTCAGTGGTTTCATTTTTTTAGGGAGGAAATTTTCACTTTCAATTATATTAACAACTCCATTAAAACTGACACACAAAAAGTTTTGGAGAGAACTTTCTGACATTTACATCATGTGCTTACAATAAATGTAACTATAAAGTTTAGGTACTATATTCTCTTTGCCAAAATGAAGTCTCTCTGGAATGAGTTAAATGGATACTTCAGCAGGTAAGCCTCTTGTTTGATCTGTGTAGCTTACTTTGATGATGATACAAAATGATTATAGTAACAAAAAATCATACCTTAGTTGTTAAAGGTATTTTTGCCATAACAAAGCACTAATTGGATTTGTGGTTGAGTTATAACAAATATGTGGCTGAATAAAAATTGAGGCATATTGGGCCTCAATCTGGAGAAATGCAGGGGAGAAAATTTCACTTACTTATGGTTATTTTAGAAAGAGTAATGCCACATTATAAGTTGTTGAATTAATAATCTGTTTTGGATTAAATATTTCACAATGTAATCCACTCTCTTTTCTTTTTTTGAAATAACTTCAGACTTAGAGAAGAGTTGTGAAAATATTACAGTTTTTATATATCCTTACATTAACTTCCTCTAATGTTAAAAATTTACATAATCATAAAACAATTATTATTAATGTTGGTACAGTATTAGTAACTACACTGCAGACCGTATTCAGACTTCAGCCTTTTACTGATTCTTTTTTCTGTATCAGAATCCAATCCAAAATTCCACATTGCATTTACTTGTTATGCTTCCATACTCTCCAATATGACAGTTCCTTGGTTTTTTCTTGTGTGTAAGACCTTGACATTTTTGATGAGTATGGGACTTATTTTGTAGGATGTCTCTCAATTTGACTTTGATGTTTTCTCATTAGATTGAGGCTATATAATTTTGTCAATAATACCCCAGGAACAATATGTCCATTTGTTCTACTGCATCTTATCAAAAGCATATTATGGTGATATATTGTATTTACTGGCAATGTTAACCTAGATCATTTGGTTAAGGAGATAGCTGCTGGCTTTCTTCCGTGTTACTGTTTTTTTTTTTTTCCTTGTAATTGATAACTATCTTGAGGGAGATATCTGAGACTGTGAAAATATCCTGTTTTTCTTAAACTTTGTCCACTAATTTTAACATTTATTCTTGCTGCAACAATTACTATAATGTTGGTAATTGACCATCTGAGAATAAAAAGGCACATTTCCCCAAGTAATGGTATATTTAAATGAGAAATACAAACTCAAACCAGCCAACAGTTTGTTTTTTATAGTTACCTGCAGCTGATATCTACAGATTAATAATCTCAATTATACATCCTGAAGGAGTTATGGAATATGAGATATTGAAACAGAAAATTTAATTCTATCCGTTTATTTTCTGTATGATTGAAACTTCACTTCCATTCTGAATTTCTTGGGTAAAGCAGAAATAACCTGATGTTTTGGTACCTGACATGGTTTGCAATGAAAGTTCAGGCTTCTCAGAATTCAGGTGAATATTGCAGACTGAGGTCAACATCACTGTATATCCCTAAAGTAAAGGTAATTTTAGAGTCCTTTTGACCCTGAGGATTCCAATTACCTAGGTCCAGAAACGCCAGTTGAAGTAGTATTTAATCCTAATGCCCTTTCTGTTTTGGTCTTACTATTATTTTTCCTCAGTTTTTCCTTCTGTAACATTTCCCAGTCAGTTTGTTTGTTTGATTAATTTTGTAGACTCTAGGCTCCTGAATATTTGGGACACAATAGCACTAACCTTTCTTCTTTTTACTTATCTTTTCTTATTGGCATGGAATCCCAAATAAATAGGGTGGGGGGATGACAGTTATTTTAAAAGCACTAAAGAATTTCAGTTTTCTTTTTAAAAAATCCAATTTTCTATAATAAATCTAACATGTTTACATATAGTTGATTCTTTTTTTTAATATTTTATTTATTTATTTGTCAGAGAGAGAGAGAGAGAGAGCAAGAGTGAGCACAAGCAGGCAGAGTGGCAGGCAGAGGCAGAGAAAGAAGCAGGCTCCCCGCCAAGCAAGGAGCCCGATGTGGGACTCTTAGGACCCTGGGATCATGACCTGAGCTGAAGGCAGTGGCTTAACCCATGAGCCACCCAGGTGTCCCCATGGAGTTTGTTCTAAGGAAAATATTTTTTAATTATTAAATTTTAATTCCGGCATAGTGAGCATACAATGTTATATTAGTTTCAGGTGTATAATACAGTAATTTGACATTTCCATGCATAGCCCAGTGCTCATCATGACAGGTGCCCTTCTTAATCTCCATCATCTATCTCACCCGGCCCTCCACCCCTCCCCCCTCTGGTAACCATCAGTTTGTTCTCTATAACCAAGAGTCTATTTCTTGGCTTCTCTCTCTCTCTCTCTTCCTTTACTCATTTGCTTTTTTTTTTTTTTAATTCCATATATAAGTAAAATCATATAGTATTGTCTTCTCTGTTTGACTTATTTCACTTAACATTATAACTTCTGCTCCATTCATGTCTTTGCAAGTGGCAAGATTTCATTCTTTTTGGGGGGCTGAATAATCCATTGTATACCAACTCTTTTTATCCATATATCCACTCATCTATTTATGAAGACTTGGACTGCTTCCATAATTTAGCTATTGTAAATGTATATTATAAATATATAAATACCAAGGTGCATGTATCCCACTGAATTAGTACTTTTTGTATCTAGGTAAATACCTATTAGTGCAATTGCTGGATTATAGAGTTCTATTTTTAACTTTTCGAGGAACCTCCATACTGTTTTCCACAGTTGCTCCACCACTTTGCATTCCCACCAACAGTGCTAGAATATTTCTTTTTCTTCAGATCCTTGCCAATGCTTGTTTCTTGTGTTTTTTATTTTAGCTATTTTGTGAGGTGATATCTTACTGTAGCTTTGAATTGCATTTATGGGTGATGATAAATCTTTTTTAATACAAAAAATACAAATACAAATAAAAACAAATAAAACAAATACATGTTGACCATCTGGATGTCTTCTTTGAAGAAATGTCTGTTCATTTCTATGTCCTTTTTAAATAGGATTGTTTGTTTTTTTTGAGTTGTTGATTTCTTTAAGTACTTTATATATTTTGAATACTAACTCTTTATTAGATATGTCATTTGCAAATGTCTTCTGCCATTCAATAGGTTGCCCTTTAGTTTTGTTGCTTCTTTTGCTATGCAGAAGTTTTTATTTTGATGAAGTCAGTCCCAATATTTTATTTTTGCTTGTATTTCTGTTGGGAGGCATATCTAGAAAAATGTTTCTGAAGACATGACTGCCTGTGCTGTCTTCTAGGATTTTTATGGTTTCAGTTCTCACGTTTAGCTATTTCATCCATTTTGAATTTATTTTTGTGTATAGTGAAAGAACATGGTCCAGTTTCATTCTTTTTCATGTAGCTATCCAGTTTTCTTAATGCCATTTGTTGAAGAGACTGTCTTTTTCTCATTGGATATTATTTATTGCTTTGTTGAAGATTAATTGACCATATACTTGTATGTTTATTTCTGCATTTTCTGTTCCGTTTTGTTGATCTATTTTTGTGCCAGCACCATACTATTTTGATTACTATAGCTTTGTAATATAACTTGAATTCTGAATTCTTTTACTTCCAGCTTTGCTTTTCTTTCCAAAATTGCTTTGGCAATTCAGGGTCTTTCATGGTTCCATACGAATTTTAGGATTGTTTCTTCTAGTTCTGTGAAAAATTTTATTGGTATTTTTTTACAGGGATTGCAGTAAATCTGTAGATTGCTTTGGGTAGTATAGACATTTTAATAATATTTGTTCTTCCAATCCATGAGCATAGAGTATCTCTGCATTACTTTGTGTGTCTTCAGTTTCTTTCATCAGCATTTATAGTTTTCATTGTAGAGGTCTTTAACCTCTTTGGTTAAGTTTATTCCTAGGTATTTATTATTTTTAGTACAATCGTAAATTGGTAAAATTACTAAAATCATAAATTTTAGTACAATCGTAAATTAGTAAATCATAAATTTAGTTTCTAAATTTATTTTTCTGCTACTTCATTATTAGCATATAGAAATGCAACAGATTTTTGCATATTGGTTTTTATCCTGCAACTTTAGTGAATTCATTTATTGTTCTAGTGGTTTTTCGTGGAGTCTTTAAGGTTTTCCATATATAGTATCACATCATCTGCAAATAGTGGAAGTTTTACTTCCTCCTTGCCAATAGTTATGCTTTTTCTTTCTTTTTGTTATCTAATTACTGTGGCTATGACTTCCAGTACTATGATAAATAACAGTGGCGAGAGTAAGCATGCTTGTTCTTCAATTTAGAGGAAAAGCTCTTGGTTTTCCCCCATTAAGTATGATGTTCACTGTGGATTTTTCATATATGGTCCCTTGAAACTAACTTTGTTGAGGGCTTTTATTCTGAATGGATGTTGTACTTTGTCAGTTGTTTTTTCTGCTTCTACTGAAATGATCTTACGGGTTTTTTTTTTCCTTTCTCTTATTGTTTGATGTGATGTTTTTGACGTGTCTCTTATGTTGATTGATTTGTGAATATTGAATCACCCTTGCATCCCGGGAATAAATCTTACTCAGTCATGGTGAATAAATCTCACTCAATCCAAATTTATTGTTGGATTCTGCTTGCTAGGATTTTGTTGAAGATTTTTACATCTATGTTCATCAGAGATATTGGCCTGTAGTTCTCTTTTTCAGTGGTGTCTTTATCTGGTTTTGGTATCAAGGTAATGCTGGTCTCATAGAATGAATTTGGAAGCTTTCATCCTCTTCTATTTTTTGGAAAAGTTTGAGAAGGATGGGTATTAACTCTTCTTTAAATGTATGGTAGAATTTGACTGGGAAGCTGTGTGGTCCTGAATTTCTGTGTTGTAGAGATTTTTGACTATTGACTCAATCTCCTTGGTGGTAATCAGTCTATTCAAACTTCAGTTTTGGGAGGTTATATGCTTTTAGGAATTTATCTATTTCCTCTAGCTTGCCCAGTTTGTTAGCATATGGTTTTTCATAATATTTTCTTAGAACTGTCTGTATTTCAGTGGTGTTGGTTGTATTTCTTCTCTTTCATTTATAATTTTATTTATTTGATTCTTTTCTCTTTGTTTTTTTGATGAGTCTGACTAGAGGTTTAGAATTTTGTTTGTCTTTTCAAAGAATCAGCTCCTGATTTCATTTATCTGTTCTATGTTTTTGGAATTTTATATCACTTCTTTCTGCTCTAATCTTGTTCCTTTCTTCTGCTGGCTTTGGGTTTTGTTTGTCATTCTTTTTCTGGATCTTTTAGATGTAAGATTAGGTGGTTCGAGATTTTTCTTGCTTCTCGAGGTAGGCCTGTATTGCTATGAACTTTCCTTCTTAGATTTTGCTAGGTCATTAATTCATTCCTCTGCTACTTCTATCCTTCTGTTCATTCTAGCAAGTGTGTTTCTCATTTTGTTTATTGATCTCTTTCTCTCCTCTGTCATTCCTTATCTCTGTGTTAAGGGTTTCACTGATGTCTTCCACTCTTTTTTCAAGTCCAATGAGTATCTTTGTGATCATTACTTTCAATTCTCTATTAGGCATGTTATCTATGTCTTTTTCTCCTAGATCTCTGGCCATGGCCTTGTCCTGTTTTTTCATTTAAGACAAATTCCTTTGTCTTCTCATTTTGTCTAAGTCTTTGTGCTTGTTTTTCTATGTTAGGAAAGGCAGCTATATTTCCTGTCCTTGAGGGTAATGGGCTTATACAGAAGAGTTCCTATAGTGCCTTACCGTGTTGTGTCCCCTTTTCCCCAGGGCCTGGTGCTTCAGGAAGTGTTTCCAATGTGTGCTAGGCATGGTTTGCTGTTGGGTCCTGGCTGTTTTATTGTTCAGAGCACTCATCTATAGAGGCTCTCTTTGCCTGTGGTAAACAGTCCTTGGTTCCTGGCCTGAAGGTCATGAGTTTTAATTAGGTGTGCTCTGGTCTGCTTGTAAAATGAGACCTATCACTACTACTGCTGAACTGAAGCTCTTCAAAACTCCTGGGTTTGCAGAAAACTGGTCTTCTTTTGGAGGAGATATGCCCCACTGTGACTGAGGCAGGTGTGACTGGGAAGGGTGATTCCACCCCTTGTGTGGGAGATGGGGCTTGGTGTAAGCAAGTAGCAGTGTCTTTGCTACCCTGGTTCCCACAGGTGGTGCTGTGCTTATGCTGAGGGGCTGGGGGAAGGAAATGGTACTGGTCAGTTCCTTTGTTCCTGGACAGGTCTCTCCATGAATGCTGCCTCTCTGGGATATGCTTAAGACAAGCAAATAACCTCCGCACCAGTTTACAGGAAAACCTCACTGGAAGTCAAAGCCAGGATTTCAAATGGTTCTTCCATCCTTATAGCTGAGCATCAGGCAACCAAAATCCTGTTTGTGGATGAGCAAAGACTTGTTTAGGCATTTAGATAACATCTCACTGAATTTTTGTACTGTCCTCACGCTAGGGAGGCAAGATCTAAAATTGTTTTGCTGATTCATATTAACACCCTTCATTTACCAGGAAAAACCCATTTCTAACATTCAACAGGCCATTTAAAGCATCAGAGATTTTACCAATAAAAATGCCTTTGACCTTTACAATTCAGTGCTTGGTGCCAACCAAGATACAATAGCAGAAAGACCTGTAGCAATTAATCCTCTACAAAGTACATTGGACTTTCTGATAGAAAACTTATAAACCATGTTTGGGCTGAATTTTTCCTTTTAAAATGTATTTTTACTTTCTGATAGCTTCAGACTTCATAAAAACTGAAAAAATAGTATAAAGAATCCCTATATGTCCTTTACCCAGATTCTCCAAATATTAACATATAATATTCTCCAAATAGTAACATTTTACCACATTTTCTTATCAGTCTTTGTAATACATATGCATAATTATTTGACATCTGCTATCATGATTCTCCTTTACCTAGATTCTTCAAATTTGACCAGTTGTGTTACTAATGATCTTAATAACAAAAGAAAAAAAATGTCCTTACAGTATTTATTTTAGTTTCCTTTCATCTGGCTTATTTCTAAGTTTTTCTTTGTCTTTCGTAATCTTGCCATTTTGGAGAGTACTAATGATTGATTTTGTGGAGTGCCCCTTAGTTTATGGTTGTCTGATGTATCCTCATGATTAGGTTCAGATTATGCATTTTTGGCATATTGATATTGTGATATTGTTTCTTTTTTTTTCCTAAAGATTTTATTTATTTATTTGACAGAGATTACAAGTAAGCAGAGAGGCAGGCAGAGAGAGAGAGGAGGAAGCAAGCTCCCCGCCAAGCAGAGAGCCCAATGCGGGGCTTGATCCCAGGACCTGAGGGATCATGGGATCCCTGATCATGGATCATGGGATCCCTGATCATGGATCATGGGATCCCTGATCATGGATCATGGGATCATGACCTGAGCCGAAGGCAGAGGCTTTAACCCACTGAGCCACCCAGGCGCTCCCGATTGTTTCCTGTTCAATACAGTATATCAGGAGGTTAATTTTGTGATGTCTATCCAGTTTTTCCATTATAAAGTTATTATTTTTCCTTTTGTAGTTAATATGTGTTTTGTAAATAGATAATTTGAGACCATAAAAATAGCTTATTTCTTATTAAAATTTCAGTTATTAATTTAGCATCTATTGTTAATTTTTGAAGAAAACAGTTGTTAGTAAGATGTTTGCCAAATGATGATTTTCTAATCCTTTATTATCTCTACAGAAAGAAAGAACATTCTCTTCTCCCTATTGAATTATTTATTTCATATTTAATTTTTTAAGTATGGATTTGTGGCCCTCTCTTTGTTCTGTGGGTTACATAATCTGTTACTATCACTATTTTGATGTTCAAATTTTTGGACCCTGTATTTGGATTTGAATGCTGTTAGTTGCTCAGTAGACTGTACATACTATACATGTCTGATTAGAATGGCTAATGGCTCCAGGAGCATAGCTTCATCTAACAGCCCTCTCCCCCAACACACACACACACACACACACACACACACATACACACACACACACACACACACCATAACACTATATATGCTGAAGTATTTTCATATGTATTATAGACAACTGTGACTAACATCAGATCTATTCCAGATAAATAAATTAAGGTTGAAATATAGGCCCTCCAAAGGAGAACCATAAACTCTGAAAGCTATAAATAAGCATTTTGAAAATGCTTTGCTGCACGATTATCAGTTAGGTCCAAAACAAATTCAGATAAGGCTTATCATTTGATGTATCACAAATTGAGGCACACAGTTTCATTGGCATTTTTAAAAAAGGAATTCACATTATGTTTCTTTATTTTAAAAAAATTAGTTAATTAGCCTAGGGTTGAAAACACCCGAATACTTTTTGAAGTTAACCTTTTACTGGTTTCATTTCTGGTGATTTATTTAAGGAAACTAAGGACTTGAGGTTTCCTATTATTGTTCTTAAATTAGTTATTCAAAAAGTGAAATAATTGTTGGATGTTAGCTCAAACTGATTTTGGGAAAGTTAAAAACTTCTGTCCGGTCCACATAGAATATGGATGGGATGTAGATGTTTCCTTATTTACTTCCCCCTATAAATTTTCTCATTGTGTATCTAAATTTTGTCATAACAAAAATATTTGCAATGATCAAGCTTCATTCTCCTGATTGTTATTATTATTTCACAAAGTAACCTTCTAATAAACCAGTTTTATAGAAGATCATGAACTCAACATATGGACAAAAATAAAGACCAATAGTAACCTTAGTTTTTGGAATTCATAGGTAATTCCCATAAAAATAAGGTCAATTAGGATTTAAATTTAAGGAAGATATAACATTTCCAAGGCAATCAAAAATATATTGGGGTACTCTCAAAAAAGAAAATACATTGGGGTACTCTCAAACATAATCTTAATTTTATTCTAATTATATATTCTTTTCAGTGGGCTATTAATTACTTTTTAGGGAAAAAAAACAAAATGAAGAGGAGGGAATAATAGCAATGCGTAATTTTTCATAATGCTTTATACCTCCAGACTGTTTATTTTCATAGTTTCATTTCATTCTAACCATTGTCTTATGAATAAGCTGTCATTATCTGCGTGTTTCAAGTGAGGAAATTTAATTTCCAAGATAGTTTGCCCATGATTATTTAAATGAGTTTGCTATATTGAAAAGGGAACTGAAACCAAGGTAATTTTACCTCATATCCTGACTTTTCCATTTAACCATGTTTTACTTTGTGAAAATGTGAAATGTGATGGAAAGAACACTCAAAAAGTGAGTTGTCATCCTAGCTCTGACATATTTTATGTACTACTTTGAAGAAATAACTTCCTCCCCACCATCAGTTTTCTCTCAGATCTTTTTTGGTTCTGAGTCAGTCATCTGCACATTCATTCAGCACATCTTCACTAAGTGCCAACTCTGGGCCAGGCAGTGTCCCAGCCATGGAGATACATGATGAATGGTATCACTGTTTTTTTTTTTTTTAAGATTTTTTAAAAAAATTTTATTTATTTGACAGAGAGAGAGAGAGAGAGGTCACAAGTAGGCAGAGAGGCAGGCAGAGAGAGAAGGGAAAGCAGGTTCCCTGCTGAGCAGAGAGCCCGATGCGGGACTCGATCCCAGGACCTTGAGATCATGACCTGAGTCAAAGGCAAAGGCTTTAAACCCACTGAGCCACCCAGGTGCCCCAGTATCACTGTTCTTATGGAGGTTATTTTAATGTAGGAAATATAGGCAATAAACAAGTCAACATATATGGAGATATGAATTCTATTAATATTAATTTAAAAGGAGGAAATCCTAAGATTTGTAGTTGGTTAATGTAACCTAAAGAAATTATTGAAATGTATAATGATCAAAATCTGGACCTTTCACTTTTATTAACTAATTCATTTTAGTGTGATTGATATAGCATTATTGATCAGGTTCTGAATTTTATTATAATTATACAGACATAGTCTGTTTCCATTGTATTTTTTTTAAATGTGTTTGCTTAAAGAGGCTAAACTAATTAATACTGCTGAACTTGTGCAATATACAGCTACTTTTAAAAAAAGATTTATTGAACTATAATTCCAACTAACCTATTTAAAGTACAAATTCAGTGGGTTTTAGTGTTTTACAGCATTGTGAAGCCATCACCACAGACACTGTTAGGACATTTTAAACACTTAAAAAGAAACCCCATACTCATTAATGGTCACTCCCCATTTTCTTCACGTTCCTTGGCCACCATTTTTGTGTTCTCTGACCACAATAGAATTAAATAGAAACAGATAATCTAGACATCTCTGAAACATCCCCAACTATTTGGAAACTAAATGACAAACTTATAAATAACTCTCAGATCAAAGGAGAAATCAAAAGGAAAATTAAAATGTATGAAAATACAAACAGAACAAAGCGAAGTTTGTGGAATGTCTTAAAACAGTGCTTATTGGGAAATTAACAGCACACTGAACACCTACATTGGTTATAAAAGAAAAAGTTCTCAAATCAATAACTCCATTTCCATCCTAAGAAACTAGAAAAAAAAAACGCAAACTAAATCCAAAGAAAGTGGAAGAAAGGATGAAAATGAGAGCAGAAATTCACTAAACAGGAAAATAGGAGACGATAAAGGAAAACAATGAAATAAAAATTGAGAAAATAAATAAAACTGGTAAATTCCCTCCAAACAGATCAGGAATAAGAGAAAACAAAAATTACCAATATCAGGAATGAAAGAGGGGGACATCATCACTACAGATCATGTGGCTATGAAAAGAATGATAAGTAAATGTATTGGACAACTTTTTGTCAGTAAGTTTGGCAACTCAGATGAAATGAGTAAGTTCATAAAAAGACAACCTTCCAAATCTCACCTAAAAGAAATGCATAATGTGAGCTGCCCTGAAGGAATTAAAGAAGCTTCATTTGTAATTTAAAAATTTGGCAAAAAGAAAATGTCAGGCTTCTTTACTTAATTTTTGCTAAACATTTAAGAAATTAATGCTACTAATTCTAGTTCTTCCAGGATATAGTAAAGGATGGTATTATTCTGTAGTTACAGAATCTACAGCTTATTCTCTAAAGACAAAATTACCCTGATACAACAATAAGAAAAGAAGATGTTATAAGAAAAGATAAAGACAGATGAATATCTCCCTTAACATAGATGTAAAAACTGTACTCTAAATTTTAGCATATCGAATCTAGAAATAAGGAAAATGTATGTTGGATTAAATGATCATATGCTATTTTTTTTCTAGGTTGGTAATATGATGAGTTTTATTTATTGTTTTTGAATGGTAAACGGTCTTGCATGTAGGGACAAAACTCATTGTATTAGCAAACTTATAAAAAAAATAGTCATCTTAATTTTTATTTTTATTTATTTATTTTGTCAGAGAGAGCGAGCACAGGCAGACAGAGTGGCAGGCAGAGGCAGAGGGAGAAGCAGGCTTGCTGCCAAGCAAAGAGCCCTATGTGGGACTTGATCCCAGGATGCCAGGATCATGACCCAAGCCGAAGGCAGCCGCTTAACCAACTGAGCCACCTAGGCTCAGTTTTTTATTTTTTTAAATATTTTTTATTTTTTAAAATATTTTTTTATTTTTTATTTCTTTTTTAAAATATTTTTATTTTTTTAAATATTTTTAATTTTTTAAATTTTTTTAATTTTTAAAATATTTTACTTACTTATTTTAGAGAGAGAGCATGAATGGAGGGAGGGGCAGAGGGAGAGCCCATGTGGGGCTCAGTCTTGTGATCCAGCTTGATAAGGGACATTTATGAAAAACCTACAGTTAACATCATATTTATTGGGGAACAACTAAATACTTTTTTCTTAAGGCCAGGAACAAATTGGATATCCACTCTCTATTCTATTTAACATTGAACCAGATAATTCTTGCATATGCAATAAAGGAAGAAAAATAAATAAATGACATCCAGATTGGAAAGAGTAAAACTGTTAATATTTATAAATGACATGATTGTCTATATAGAAAAATGTGATGGAATCTTTAAAAAAGCCATAGAAATGAAAAGTGAATTTAACAGTTGCAGAATACGAGATCAATAAAAAAAGGAGTTGTATTTCTATGTACTAGCAATGAACAACTTGAAATTAAAATAAAGAGTACCATTTATAATAGCATCATATTATGATATACTTATGGATAAATCTGACAAAAGATTTGAGAGACATATACACATAACATTGAAAACACTGCTGAGATATTTAAAGATCTTAGTAAATAGGCAGATATGCACATATACAGATGTAAGACTCAGAGTTATCACTATGTCAGTTCTTTCCAAATTTATCATAAATTCAACTCAGTCCCAATAGGCTTTTGTTTTGTTTTGTTTTGGTAGAAGTTGACAGATTGATTCTAAAATCACCTGGGGGAAAAATATTAAAAAATAAAATAAAATCACCTGGGAATGCAAAAGACCCAGAATAGCCAAAACAGTTTTGTTATGAGTGAATGGGCAATTACAAAAGGTATGAGGGAACTTTGGAGTTGATGGAAATATTCAATACTTTGTGGCAGTGGTTTCATGAATGTATATATATTTGCAGATTGGTCACATTAGGTAAGTTAAATATGTAGAGTTTATTCTACATCAACTATACATTAAGAAAACTTAAATTAGAGATAAAGGAAATTCATTGAGTATATTTTATTCTTTATATCTTCAGTTTGAAATGCCTAATATTTTAAAACATTCCATTTTACTTATGAATTTTGATTGCTAATGCCTCATTACCTGAACCTTTAAAATTACTTAATGTTATTTCAGGGTGGATTTCAGAAGCTGAAGGAATAATGTAGTTAGAACCTTTTACTGTAAGACTTGGTTTACTTCTTGAAAACTTAGCTAAATGATTACTAAAAACTAGAAAGACTTTGAGTGGTCATTTAAAATATTTAAAAACATGTTTGATTAAATCTCTTATTTATGTGCCCATTTGCTCTATAAGTATTAAAAAACACAGTAAAGTATCCAGTAGCATAGTGTTCAAAGATGGGCTCTTCAAAACAAACTTCCAAAATATAATAAAATAGCCTGAGCAAGTTAGAGTAATAATATTAAGAAAATCTAATGGTAATTTTTTTGTGTTTTCTATGTTAACTTTTAACGTTAGTTAATTTTAATTCATAAGCAGTAGGACACATTTGAAATGAAGTAGCTCTTGAGTCATGAAAGTAAATATTCTCTGATTCCATGCCAATACCTCCACATAATGATTCCTGGCTTGAAATAATAAAAGTTTTAAAGTGGATAGTTAACTACGGCCTGGGCATGAAACTTTGTCATTCCAGATAGCACTGCATACCTTCACTTGACATTGAAAACTTCAAGTCTTACTTTCCTATGTAAAAAATTTAGCAAGAGTCTAGCACTTTATTAATCATAAAATATATCCATCTTTAAATTTATCTTAAAAGATAGATAGAACTTTATATTCTGGTTGTGCTTTTTAACACAGAGGCAACTTAGTCTGTATTTCTATATCTTCTGTTTATTTTATTTTATTTTGGATGAAGGCATCAAATATTAGCAAACACATAGACATTTGTATCTAGTAACATACATGTTCACTTCTTTGATATCCTCTGTAACCACTGAAGAGTACAAGACAGGCCACAAAAGAGATTTTGTTAGTAGAGATATTTTAGCTATCTACCAGATATAATTAATGATGTCATTAAGAAAATCAAATGCAACCTATTTAAAGATATTAAAATGAATATGTGTGGTTGCCAAGCAGTAAGATAGGAAAACATATTATGTGAGTGGTTTAGTTGATATTTTAGACTACTAACTTCATCAGCCTCTGGCAAGGTTATACTTTGGATGACAATTCCAACTTGAAAGCTTGAAAGAAGAATATGGACAAGTTAGGGACTTTCACACTTGAAGAATGACAATGTGGTGATCTCTCTAGGTTTTTCCTTTATTTCCCATATACCACTGGACTGGATGCTAAACAGAACCTGGAATCACCAAAAAGCATGGACAAAAGCCATTCAGCTAACCAAACAAGCATGAAGAGGTTGCTCCTTCTGGCCAAAGGACTGAGAGAGAGGAATTCCAGAAGAGGTCTAATGGAGGAATGTCATCCACAACTCTACAAATTAGGCTGCTGGTCAGTCCAGTCCTCTGGCAGCAGAGCAGTAAAGGCATAGACCATCCTAGTCCATGCTGTATAACTGGGACATCAGTTGGTGTTCCAGTCTGATGGCAATGGTGGTGAAAATAGTGAAGCCCTGTCCTCATCCACTGACATAAGAAAACCCAAACACAGAGGCTTCTGCATTCTTCCCCAAGAGGTTGTTCAGTTACAACAGGTAACTGAACAGGGATGTGCCTCCTCCACCTGCAAATGGTGACAGTAGGGACTGAGTGGGAACCCCAACAACACCCAAAGAAGACCAGAATAATATAAGGTCACAGAAAACTAAACCATCATTGGAACAGACAATTCGAATTGTCTGAATTCAATGACAGTTTGAATTCTGTTGTCTTTCTAAAGACAACAGATAGACACTAACCAAAGATGGAAGGTTTAAATAGAATCAAAAGTTTCCTAACAAAACAAACACAATATCTATGATATAATTTTAAAAATTACTTTTCATACCAGTAGCCAAGAAAATAACAATCTGAATGAGGAAAAAAAAAACAGTCAATTTATACTAATACTGATATGAATCAGATACTGGAATTATCTGACAAGGATTTTAAAGAGGAGCTATCATTAAAATGCTTCAATGATCAGCTACAAATACTCTGGATACAAATAAATAAGCCAAAAGTCTCAGTTATAAACTGAATTCCCAAGTTATAGAAAAGAACCAAATAGAAATTATAGAAATAAAAATATAAGAACCCAAATAAAAATCTTGCTGGGTGGATTCAGTAGTGGAATGGAGATGACAAGAGGGCAGGATCAAAAAACTTGAATAA
Organism: Mustela nigripes; assembly: GCF_022355385.1. Lineage (NCBI taxonomy): Eukaryota > Metazoa > Chordata > Mammalia > Carnivora > Mustelidae > Mustela > Mustela nigripes. The sequence goes on from NC_081557.1 coordinate 175,694,847, forward strand.
AAGATAAAAAACTGAAAAGAAAAAATAAAGATAAAAAACTGAAAAGAAAAAAAAGCCTCAGGAACTTGAGGGATAATAACAAAAGCTATAATATTTGTATCACTAGGGTCTGACAAGTAGAGAAAAAAAGGGTGTGGAACTTAAAAGCTATTTAAATAATGGTTAAAAACTTCCAAATTTGGTGGAAGATATAAATCTACAGATTCAAGAAACTGAAAACAAAACTAAACAAAACAAGATACAGCATTTGTCTCAGACCTATAGATCTTTCCAAGTTTCCAATCTGGTATGAGAGGTACGAGATTTAGATTAAATTTAATTCTGTTGGAGGTATGAGATTGAAGAATAACAGTGAAATCCTCTACAAGTCCCTTCCTCCACAAAAGCAAAAGGGACATTTGCAAAAAATAAATAAATAAATAAATAAATAAATAACAAAAACATAAAATTTTCCAAATTCTGAAAATTAACAAAGTTGACAGCCATATGTGGAAAATTTATTCAAGAAAGGTGAACCATGGTATGAGATGAGTGGCATTTTATTTTACCCAAATTTTCATCTTTTTCTCTCCCTCTCCAATTCTCTGATAGCCTTGAAAACCAAGAAGCTCATTTCCAGATTTCTCACATCTTTACTTAAAATGTTTATTTTTTGCTGTCAAAAAAATTACAAGGCATACAAAGAAACAAAGTATGGCCCATACACAGGAAAGAAAAGTGGTCAGTACAGGCTGTCCCTGTGGAAGCCCAGATGGTCAGCTCACTAGACAAAAACTATAAATGAGCTATCAAAGAACCAAAGGAAAATATGAGAACAATTATCTCCCCAAATACAGAATATGAATAAAGAGGTAGGTATATATTTAAAAAGCAAATAGGTATTGTGGAGTTGAAAGTATAGCTGAAATGAAAAAGTCACTGGAGGGGCTCAACAAAGATTTGAGCAGGCAGAGGGAAAAATCAGTAAACTGGAAGATAAAGCAATTGGGATTATGTAGTCTAGGGAACAGGAGGGTAAATGAATAAAGAATAAGAACAGAGGCTCAAAGATATGTGGAACACCCATTAAGCATACACAAAAATACAGTGAGAGTCCCAAAAGGAGAAGAGAGAAAAAGAGACAGAAAGAATATTTGAATATTATGGTTAACAATTTTCCAGATTTGATGAACAAAATTAATCTGCACATGAAACAAGTCTATGAACTCCAGTTGAATAATCTCAAAATGATCCTCAGACATCATAAATTGTTGAAATCCAAAAACAAAGACCAGAGTCTTGAAAGCAGCAAGAGAAGTGTGACTTATAACATGCAAAAACTCAGGAAAATCAACAGCTGCTTTATAATCAGAAATTGTGGAGTCCAGAAGTCAGTGGGATAACACATTTAAATTGCTGCAAGTGTGGTGGTTGTATGAAGCTACACATGTGATAAAATTCTAGACAGCGACACACAACACACCACACACCCATATACAAGTACATATTCAGCTGGTGAAATAAAAATAAGTTTTGTGATTTATAGACACATTGGTGTCCTGATATTGATACTATGCTATAACTGTGCACAGTGATAGCATTGGGAGAAGCTGGGTGAAGTACGCACGGGACCTTCCTATATTTCTTTGCAGTTTTATGTGAATCTGTACCAACTCCAAAATGAATATTTGAAAAAATACTCTTAATCTTGAGAATACCATGTAAAATATTCCTGTTAAGGAGAGAATTCTTGAAGCTCCTGAAAGAATTGTCATCAAAGCCAATCTAGTTATACTTTTACTTTTCTATTCCCCAAAACCTTCAGAATGAAACAGTGTGTGTACCATCAACCTGGTGCCAAACTACTACTGTTACATTCTTGAAGCTGTCCTAGAAATTGTAGTGTGACCTTAAGTTATCCATTGAATTTATGTACTCTTGAGAATCTTCAACTAATATCTAATAGAGCAATTTTACACATTATATTAGGCAACGTGTTTTAATGCTTTGAAAAGTAAGTGACATTTTATAAAAAATGCAAGATGGGGCACCTGGGTGGCTCAGTGGGTTAAAGCCTCTGCCTTCATATCAGGTCATGTGGGATCGAGCCCCACATTGGGCTCTCTGCTCAGCAGGGAGCCTGCTTTCCCCTTTCTCTCTCTGCCTGCCTCTCTGCCTACTTGTGATCTCTGTCTGTCAAATAAATAAATAAAATCTTTAAAAATAAATAAATAAATAATGCAAGATAGCAAAAAATTTTTTATAATTTAAATTGTTTATACTTATATTAGAACATAGTCCAACAATGTACACTGAAAAATAAAGGCTTTCATGAACAAACATTATATTTCAAATGATACTGGTTTATTTTATTTTATAAACTGCATGATGTTCAAGTCTGTGGCTCCCAATAATCTTAGTTATATATCTTTAGTTAATATTTTTCACGTGATCATTGAGTTCACAGACTTTCCTTCATTCCTAGAAATTATCCTCTATCCTCTGTTAAATTCTTGTCATTTTCAAAAATAGAAGCTAGTTTTGGAATATTCTGATGTACCCTGCTCACCCTAGCCTTATATAAGTATCATGTTAAAGCACTTTTGATCACATTGACTAGTCTCTTATCTATCAACAGCAAGGAAAGTTGCAAGAAAAACTGCAGGTTTTGCCCAATTTTTTAATTTACTGCATCTTAGGAAATGTTTGACTTACACTGTAACTTGAAAAAATATTTTCTTGCTTTTGGAGATTTTGAGAATTCCCTGATTGGTCAGCACGGTCAGACTATCAGAATGCCATGGACTATTGTTGCTTACAAGATTTCTTCAACCAACAAACCCAATATGATAAAATGTTTTCTAAATCCTAGGCTACAGATGCACCTATGATACTGCCCAAGTCATACTGAAGGTAGAATAAAACATATTACAGTTAGTAATATTCAGTCAGTAAAAAATTAGAGTGTTTAGAGACCTCTTTACATTACCTTCTCCCTTTTGGTTTCAGGAATTCTTTCTCTTCCCTACACAAACCTGAGCTTTAGACTGTCAGCTATTCAGAAATCCTGATGAAATGGCTGCTATGGGGGCACCTGGGTAGCTCAGTGGGTTAAAGCCTCTGCTCAGGTCATGATCCCAGGGTCCTGGGATCGAGCCCCACATTGGGCTCTCTGCTCAGCAGGGAGCCTGTTTCCCCTTCTCTCTCTGCCTGCCTCTCTGCGTACCTGTGATCTCTGTCTGTCAAATAAACAAAATCTTAAAAAAGAAAAGAAAAGAAATGGCTGCTATGGTAAATAAAATACAAGATTTTTCATATCAGAAGAAGGACAGAAAGTCAGAAATGGTCATATTTAGAAATTTAATGAAGAAGATCTTGTTTAAACATTTTTTTTTTCTGAAGAAAGTCTTTAGAGCAACTGTTTTATTTTACATTAAGATTTTTTTTTCTCTCCTTCTGATATAATTTGTCCTCTGACCACTTCAGGATAATCGGCAAAATGATATAGTCATTTCTGGTGAATATATAATCCAGATTCAGGATAAGATCCATCAGCTTTAAGAGGTGGTCCTTACAGGAAGTCATTTATGGAGAAATTTGTGGTTGGAATCTAGTTTCAGTGAGCACAAGGGTTTATTTCAGGCTTAAAACAAAGATAGGCTTTTATGCACAGAAAAATCTTGATAGCTAAGGAGACTGCATTTTCAGTAGGATTTGTGTAAAATATGACTCCTTAAGAAGGAAAAGAAAAAGGCTTGGTATGAGTTTTTCTCTGCCAGGATGTCATTTTGTTACAAATTGAAAATATGATTAGAGTTCCATTTATTGAGGGCATGATTAACAAAGTATCTTTTTAAGTGCCACCATGAGGGCTTAATGCTAGGTTCTTTACAAAGTGTGTTAAATAATGTAGGTGTTGTCTTTCATTAGGAGATATCCTGTCATGTTATATGGTAAAGTTGTCCCATTTTTAGTTTGTGGTTGAATTCAGTAAAGGCCAGACCTATTAGAAAATTTAGATACACCACTAATTATATTACCTCTATAGAGAACATCTTACTATATTGAACATTTGACATAAATAGATTTTGATTCTATAATCTAATGTCAGTGATTAAGAATCTCCTTGTATTTACTTTTTTTTTATTATCTGTTTTAAAAAACATCTCTCTCCCATACCTACCCTGCTTTCTCATTGAAAAACTTCAATGGGAATTGCATTGGATCCACATTCTCTTTATTTTAAAAATGTATGTATCAAGTATTCAGAATTAGTTTAATAATAAACATTGATTTGTGGTATACCACTGTTTTCACTGAACCATGCATGGCTACATTTAAAATTTTATTTTTAATAATATAGTTAACATTTATGAACCTACTGTCAAACTAGAGATGTATAAGACTGACAGTAACATATTTATTGTGGTGTTCCTCCCTTTGAATAAACTCAAGTTCACTAAGAGTACTAAGACTATTTTTTTTTCTTTTTCTTTTTTATAATGCACAGAACAGCACTCAACACAAGTAACTATCCGGCCCCAAATGTCAACAGTGAGAAGGTCAGAAAATGTATTCTAGATCAGCACCTCTCTAACTGCAATGTGCATGTGAATCACCCAGGATTCTAGTTCAAATACAGGTCCTGGTGGTCCCAGAGATTCTGAAAATCTTACAGCCTCCTAGGTGATGATGATGTTATGGATCCTAGTTTGTGGATTGCTCTTAATAGCAAGGTCATTATGGTCCTGTGATATAGTAGCTGTAGTTAAATTTTGATCTTCTGATCAAAATTGTCTTTGTATGTAGTTTTATTTTTTACTTAATTTCTTTCTAAGGTAATTTTATTTTTTGTTTTTTTTTTATTTCCAAGTTAATAAAATTTATATCATTGAAGTGTAGTTCACATTCAATGTTGTTAGTTTCAGGTGTACAGCATAGTGATTCAGTAATTATATGCATTACTCAATGCTCACCATGATAAGAATAGTTACAATCTGTCAGCTTACAGTGTTTTTACATTGTTGTGACTATATTCCCTATGCTATTCTTTTCATTTCCTTGATTTATTTATTTCATAACTGGAAGTTTGTACCTCTTAATACCTGTCACCTATTTTGCCCATCCCTCCTCCCACCTCCCCTCTGGCAACCACCAGTTTGTTCTCTGTATGTAAGTCTGTTTTTCATTTGTTTATTTGTTCATATATTTTGCTTTTAGATTCCTCATAAAGTGAAATCATATGGTACTTGTCATTCTCTATCTGAGGTACTTCACTTAGCATAATGCCTTCTAGGTCCATCCATGTTGTCACAAATGACAAGATTTCAATTATTTTTATGGCTGAGTAATATTCCATGGTGTGTGTAATATTCCAAGACGTGGTGTATACATACACCACATCTTCTTCTCATTCATGTATCAATGGACACTTGGGTTACTTCCATATTTTAGCTATTGTAAATAATACTGCAATAAACATAGGAGTGCATATATCTTCTCAAATTAGTGGGATTAGATACCCAGTAGTGGAATTACAGGGTATCTCTATTTCTAATATTTTGGGGAATCTTCATGCCATTTTTCAAAGGGCTGCACCAATTTACATTCCCACCAACAATGCACAAAAGTTCCCTTTTCTCCACGTCCTCACCAATATTTGTTATTTCTTATCTTTTGGATACTTAGCCATTCTGACTGGTGTGAGTCAGAATTGAGAATATCAATTCCATTGTGGAGATGAGTGATATTGAATATCTTTTCATGTGTCTGTTGACTATCTGTATGTCTTCTCTGGAAAATATTCAGATTTTCTGCCCATTTTTAATTGGATGTTTTGGGGGTTGAGTTGTATAAGTTCTTTATGTATTTTGGATATTAACTCCTTATCAGATATATCATTTGCAAATATCTTCTCCCATTCACTCGGTTGCCTTTTTGTTTTGTTAATGGTTTTCTTTGCTGTGTAAAAGCTTTTTATTTTGGTGTAGTCCCAATAATTTATTTTTGCTTTTGTTTCCCTTGCCTGAGGAAACATTTCCATAAATAGGTTGCTAGGACCAATGTCTAACAGATTCCTGCCTGTTTTTTCTTCAAGGAGTTTTATGGTTTCAGGTCTCACTTTTAGGTCTTTATTCCATTTTGAGTTTATTTTTGTGCATAGTGTCAGAAAGTGGTCCAGTTTCATTCTTTTGCATGTACCTGTCCAGTTTTTCCAACACCATTTATTGAAGATACTCTTTTCCTCATTGTATATTCTTGCCTCCTTTTTTGTAGAATGATTGGCCATATGTACATAGGTTTATTCCTGGGCTCTCTCTTCTGTCTCATCATTCTGTGCATCTGTTTTTGTACCAGTACCATACTGTTTTGATTACTATAGCTTTGTTGTGTTTCTTGAAATCTGGGATTGTGATACCTCCAGCTTTGTTCTTCAAGTTTAGTAGCAATTTTTATCATTAATTCATGCTAAATTTTATTAAATTTACTTTGTTATATTTCTATGATTTTTTCATTTCTATTGAGATAATCAGATGAAATTTATGTATTAAGTCCTATATATTATTTAGATGTTAGATATTTACATTAAATGTTAACCCATCCCAGTATTAACCCATCCTTACATTACTGGAATAAATCCTACCTTGTCATATGTGATTTTCATATATATATCTCAAATATGCTACTTGATTTAGGGTTTTTTCATCTATGGTTATTCATGAGAAGAACTTGTAATTTTCTTCGTTAAGTCTTGCATTAAGATTTTACAGGTTTAAGATATATTCTCTTTTTCCATTGTTTAGGAGAGTTTCTACTAGATTGTAATGATCTGCTTCATAAAAATTTGATAGAACTCCCTTATAAGTCATTTGAGACTATTATTTTCTTGTAGGATGATTTTAAGCTATGCTTTCAATAATGAGTCCTCATTCTTCTATTCTTTTGGACTCAGTTTTGGTAAGTTACATTTATTAAGAGTTTTTAAATTAATCTTGTAAATTTATTGATATTTTTATTGAGTCTTTAATATCCATTTGATTTCTAATATTTTCTCCATTTTATTCAAAATGTTAGTTATAGGTATATCTTCTCTTTTCTCCTTTAGCAGTTTAGTTAGAGGTTTATACTTTATCTTTCGAACAACCAACATTTTAAGACTTTTTAGGACTCATTTTGCTCTCTTATTTCACTAATATTTGCTTTTACCTTTATTACTTTTTCTATCTACTTTGTATGTTTAGTTAATTAATTACAGCATTTGTTAGTTTATTTTGTAATTATTTGAGGTATTTAATTTCCCTTTAAATACTTTTTTGCTGCAGCTTCAAATTTTGACATACAGTCTTTTTGTGATCATGCAGTTTTCATTGTATTATCTTTGAAGGAAGAGTTACTTAGAAAGTATGCTCTTCCCATTTCCAAATATGTGGACATTTTTATTTGTACTTTTATTAACTTGCAACTTAATTATGTTGTCTATGTCTAAATAATGTTATCTGTATGATACCTATTCTATAATCCTGATGTGCCTATTTTTCCTTAAAAAGCTGTGTTTTAGTATTGTCTTCTGATTAGCAAATTTGCCAATTTTCCTAAGTCTATTAATTTTTATTTTATATTTATTAGGTGTAGTATGCTTATAGTTAGTATAATTTTTAATAAACTGGACTTTTAATTTTCATGAAGCACTCCTATCTATAATATTAGTTTTTTCCTTAAAGTTGAATTTGTCAGAAAACAAAACAATTATACCAGCTTTGCTTTGAATAGTATGTACCTACTATCAGATTTCTTAACTTTTAGCTTTTCTGTCCTAAGGTGTCACTTAAGTCTCTTCTAACTGAACTGTAACTAGAGTTTTAAAAATCATCTAACAGCTCCTATTTTGTAACTGGGAAGTTTAGTCCATTTATTTATTTTGATTGTGACTGTAGGTATTTTGGATTTATTGTGACTTGTTTGCTTTTCATTTCAGCTTGTCTCTCTCCTACAAAAATTTTCTCCTTTTTTCTTTGTTACTGCTACATTTATATTTATATCTGAATCTAGGAAAAGAGGAATATTAAAATCTTCTTGGCATGCTGCTAGATCCCTTGAACTCCCCCTCACTTCAGTAATGTTAGTATCATCTAGTATTTTAATTCTGGGTTATTTAGAACTCCTTTCCTCTTTTCCTTTATCCGCCTTCCATCTTTCCTTCCTTTCTTCCTTCCTTCTTTCCTTTTCCTCATAGTTATTTTTATTTGTTTTAGATAGTGAAATATTTTCCAATTAATTTTTATCACTATTACTACCTTTCCTTAGGCATTGCAGCATATCTTGGATGTTTTTTCTATTCTTATTGGTCCAGTTCCTCAGAAACCATTTTCTCTGTGCTCTTCAAAGTCTGAAACTATTTTTTATTCTATCTTCATATTTGACTGACACTTTGTAGGATATGAAATTGGAATTTCTAGGTTCTCTTCATTTAATAGTTAAAGTATTCCCTCAGCTTATTCTTATACCCTGTGTGGCTTTTGAGGGAGTCCTATGTTAACCTAATTCTTATTCTTTGGTAGTTGTTTTGCTATTTTGGTCTTAAAATTTTTAGAATCTTCCTTCTGTGTTTGATATTTGTCTTAGTCTCTTCAGGCTGCTATAACAAAACACAGACTGGATAGCTTATAAACAACAGAAATTTAGTCCTCAGAGTTTGGGAGGCTGGGAAGTCCAAGATCAAAGTGCCAGGATGGTCACATTCTGGTAAAGTCCCTTTTCTTGGTTTATGGCTTGCACCTCCTCCCTGGATCCTCACATGGTGGAAGGGGGCTATGAATCTCCCGGGAGCCTCTTTTATAAGGCACTAATTCCATTCATGAAGGCTCTGCCCGCATAACTGAAGTATCTCACCAAGAGCCCATCCACTAATACCATTACCTTTGAGGTTTAGGATTTCAACGTATGAATTCAGCATATGAATTTTGGAGAGACAAACTTTCAGATCATAGCAATGTTTTAAAATTTTCTGAAATAGTTCTGTGTGAAATAGTTCTATATAGATAGATACTCTATCTAGTCATTGTTCTAAGTGTTTAAAATAGATCTATAAACAAAACGGTCCTACATATTTTTCACTTGTCAAATTTATACCTTGAAAGAGAAGAAAGAGGTTGAGGAGTAGTGATCTAAAATAAACATAATAATAAGTAGAGTATATAGTTTGTTACAGATTATTGAGGTTAGTTTGAGATTTTTTTAGGAGGGGAACCAGATTACAATTTAAATACAGTGATCGGGATGGGCTTCATTGAATAGGTTTCATTTGAACCTATTTGAACAGGTGAGAGAATAAGTCTCAGGATGATGGGAAAGAGAGTTCTTGATAATAAGAAAAACTTATGAGAAGACATAAGGTCAGCACATTCTGGAGTATAAGAACAGTAGGGAACATTGCTGTTAAACTGAGCAAAGTGGGAGAAATAGTAAGAGATGTGGCCAGAAAATACTAGGAAAGCCAGGACATATAGAGGATTTCAGGTCATTTTAAGAATTTGTTCTTTAAATGAACTAAATCCAAACTTTATTCCTTTTTTGTTAGTTTTTACCTAGTGTTCTTTTTCTGTTCTGGGATCCCTTCCTGGTTACCAAAATACATCTAATCAACACTTAAACTTCGATTTCTCTGGGCTGTGATAGTTTCTTCAAATTTCCTTGTTTTTGGTAACTTAAATAGTTTCTAGGAGTCCAGGTCAGAGGTTTTATACAATGCTCCTCAGTTGGAATTTTTCTGATGTCTGTCTCATGATTAGATTTAGGCTGTGTTTTTGGGAGGATGACCACAGAAACAAAGTTATGTTTTTATCATATCACATTAATGATACATCCTATCCATGTGACTTACCACTATTGCTTTCAGTCTTGTTCAGCTGGCTGAAGGACTGCTTATCAGGTTTATCTTAAAGTTACTCTTTTTCCCTCCCATTTCCATGCTGTACTCTGCTAGGTAGTCACTGTGCATAGCCCACATTTAAAGAGTTTGAGTTCTGTTCCACCTAATTTTATTGTTATGTCCCACCTGTTCCACCTTTCCTGAGGACAAGTGTCTGCACAAATTATGTGGGATTCCTCTGAAATTTATTTCTTCTACTTTATTTGTTTGGTTAAATATTTATATCGGTATAGACTCCTAGTTTTTTTTTTTTTAATTTTACTTCAGGTTATAATTCAATACTACGTTACATTTTGTCGTTATGTTTTTTTAACTTAGGCCATTGAGAACTCTTTCAATTGGCTCTTCTGTCCCTTTGACAAACCCCCATGGTTGTGTTTAATTTGAACACTTCCTTAATTTCTGGAACTTCAAAATGCTTCAAGTTCATTTTGTGTGTTTCCTCCCCAAGTTCTAGAATCAGCCATTTCTCCAAGGGACCCTGGTTACTTTTACTGGGGAATGGTTTAGGAACAAACATCTGGATATTATGTGTAAAATTTCTGACTTTTAATCAGAGTGACAGTTTTAGGGTTTTCAGAGAAGAGTGATGTGTTATGATTTAAAATTTGATAAGTCTCCTGTAACTGCTATGTTAGACTAGATTATAGAAGGGAAAGAGTGGGAGCTGTTAGGAGGCCATTTGGCTATTAGGAGGCTACTACAGTTATCCAACCAGGGGTGATAGCTTGGATTACCATAGTAGCATTGGAGGTAGTGAGAAGTTGTTGGATTGTAACCCTTCACTTTGAAGACAGTTTTTCTTCATTATTTTTCCCAATATTTCCTCCTTTTTTCAAGTAATTATCCTCCTTCTAGGACATCATTATGCAGATATAAGCATATCTATCTCTGTCCTACATGTAACTATCACATTTTCATTCTTTTGTCCTTTTCTACCATTTGATGAGAAAATTTCTTAATCCTCTATTTTAACTCATTAGCTCATTCTTTAAACATCCATTCTTTTACTTAGTCTGTTCAATTTTTTGTTTTTTATTTTGCCAATTATGTTTTACATCCTAAACATTCCTACTGTTAAATATCTACTGTCACCTTATTGCCGACCTCCATCCTTTGTTGTTTGTTTTTTGTTTTTAATTTTTTATTTTTTACTTATAAACATATAATATATTTTTATCCCCAGGGGTACAGGTCTGTGAATCGCCAGGTTTATACACTTCACAGCACTCACCAAAGCACACACCCTCCCCATTGTCCATAATCCCACCCCCTTCTCCCAACCCCCCTCCCCCTAGCAACCCTCAGTTTGTTTTGTGAGATTGAGAGTCACTTATGGTTTGTCTCCCTCCCAATTCCATCTTGTTTCATTGATTCTTCTTCTACCCACTTAAGCCCCCATGTTGCATCACCACTTCCTCATATCAGGAAGATCATATGATAGTTGTCTTTCTCTGCTTGTGGTTTTGATTTGTATTTCCCTGATGCCGAGTGATATGGAGCACTTTTTTATGTGTCTATTGGCCATCTGGATGTCTTCTTTGCAGAAATGTCTGTTCATGTCCTCTGCCCATTTCTTGATTGGATTATTTGTTCTTTGGGTGTTGAGTTTGCTAAGTTCTTTATAGATTTTGGACACTAGCCTTTTATCTGATATGTCATTTGCAAATACCTTCTCCCATTCTGTCAGTTGTCTTTTGGTTTTGTTAACTGTTTCTTTTGCTGTGCAAAAGCTTTTGATCTTGATAAAATCCCAATAGTTCATTTTTGCCCTTGCTTCCCTTGCCTTTAGGGATGTTCCTAGGAAGAAGTTGCTGCAGCTGAGGTCGAAGAGGTTTCTGCCTGTGTTCTCCTCAAGGATTTTGATGGATTCCTTTCTCACATTGAGGTTCTTCATCCATGTTGAGTCTATTTTCGTGTGTGGTGTAAGGAAATGGTCCAATTTTATTTTTCTGCATGTGGCTGTCCAATTTTCCCAACACCATTTATTGAAGAGGCTCTCTTTTTTCCATTGGACATTCTTTCCTGCTTTGTTGAAGATTCGTTGACCATAGAGTTGAGGGTCTATTTCTGGGCTCTCTATTCTGTTCTATTGATCTATGTGTCTGTTTTTGTGCCAGTACCATGCTGTCTTGATGATGGCAGCTTTGTAATAGAGCTTGAAGTCCAGAATTGTAATGCCACCAATTTTGGCTTTCTTTTTCAATATTCCTTTGGCTATTCGAGGTCTTTTCTTGTTCCATATAAATTTTAGGATTATTTCTTCCATTTCTTTGAAAAAGATGGATGGTACTTTGATAGGAATTGCATTAAATGTGTAGATTGATTTACATAGCATAGACATTTTCACAATATTTATTCTTCCAACCCATGAGCATGGAACATTTTTCCATTTCTTTGTGTCTTCCTCAATTTCTTTTATGAGTACTTTATAGTTTTCTGAGTATAGATTCTTTGCCTCTTCAGTTAGGTTTATTCCTAGGTATCTTATGGTTTTGGGTGCAATTGAAAATGGAATTGACTCCTTAATTTCTCTTTCTTCTGTCTTGTTGGTGTAGAGAAATGCAACTGATTTCTGTGCATTTGATTTTATATTCTGACACATTACTGAATTCCTGTATAAGTTCTAGCAGCTTTGGAGTGGAGTCTTTGGGGTTTTCCACATATAGTATCATATCATCTACAAAGAGTAATTGTTTGACTTCTTCTTTGCCGATTTGGATGCCTTTAATTTCCTTTTGTCGTCTGATTGCTGATGCTAGGACTTCTAGTACTATGTTGAATAGCAGTGGTGATAATGGACATCACTGCCATGATTCTGACCTTAGTGGAAAAGCTTTCAGTTTTTCTCCATTGAGAATGATATTTGCCATGGGGTTTTCATAGATGGCTTTGATAATATTGAGGTATGTGCCCTCTATCCCTACACTTTGAAGAGTTTTGATCAGGAAGGGATGCTGTACTTTGTCAAATGCTTTTTCAGCATCTATTGAGAGTATCATATGGTTCTTGTTCTTTCTTTTATTAATGTGTTGTATCACATTGATTGATTTGCAGATGTTGAACCAACATTGCAGCCCTGTAATAAATTCCACTTGGTCGTGGTGAATGATCCTTTTAATGTACTGTTGAATCCTATTGGCTAGTATTTTGGTGAGAATTTTCGCATCTGTGTTCATCAAGGATATTGGTGTATAGTTCTCTTTTTTGAGGGGATCCTTATCTGGTTTTGGGATCAAGGTGATGCTGGCCTCATAAAATGAGTTTGGAAGTTTTCCTTCCATTTCTGTTTTTTGGAATAGTTTCAGGAGAATAGGAATTAGTTCTTCTTTAAATGTTTGGTAGAATTCTCCTGGGAAGCCATCTGGCCCTGGGCTTTTGTTTGTTTGGAGATTTTTGATGACTGTTTCAATCTCCTTACTGGTTATGGGTCTGTTCAGGCTTTCTATTTCTTCCTGGTTTAGTTGTGGTAGTTTATATGTCTCTAGAAATGCATCCATTTCTTCCATATTGTCACATTTGTTGGCGTAGAGTTGCTCATAGTATGATATTATAATTGTTTGTATTTATTTGGTGTTAGTTGTGATCTCTCCTCTTTCATTCATGATTTTATTTATTTGGGCCCTTTCTCTTTTCTTTTTGATAAGTCTGGCTAGGGGTTTATCAATCTTATTAATTCTTTTAAAGAACCAGCTCCTAGTTTCACTGATTTGTTCTATTGTTTTTTTTGTTTTGTTTTGTTTTGGTTTGGTTTGGTTTCTATTTCATTGATTTCTGCTCTGATCTTTATGATTTCTCTTCTCCTGCTAGGTTTAGAGTTTCTTGTTCTTTCTCCAGCTCCTTTAGGTGTTGGGTTAGGTTGTGTACCTGAGACCTTTCTTGTTTCTTGCAAAAGACTTGTACCACTATATATTTTCCTCTCAGGACTGCCTTTGTTGTGTCCCACAGATTTTGAACCATTGTGTTTTCATTATCATTTGTTTCCATGAATTTTTTCAATTCTTCTTTAATTCCCTGGTTGACCCCTTCATTCTTTAGAAGGATGCTGTTTAGTCTCCATGTATTTGGGTTCTTTCATAATTTCCTCTTATGATTGAATTCCAGCTTCAGAGCACTGTGGTCTTAAAATATGCAAGGAATGATCCCAATCTTTTGATACCGGTTGAGACCTGATTTAGGACCCAGAATGTGATCTATTCTGGAGAATGTTCCATGTGCACTAGAGAAGAATGTGTATTCTGTTGCTTTGGGATGAAATGTTCTGAATATATCTGTGATGTCCATCTGGTCCAGTATGCCATTTAAGGCCTTTATTTCCTTGTTGATCTTTTGCTTGGATGATCTGTCCATTTCAGTGAGGGGGGTGTTAAAGCCCCCTACTATTATTGTATTATTGTTGATGTGTTTCTTTGATTTTGTTATTAATTGGTTTATATAGTTGGCTGCTCCCACGTTGGGGGCATAGATATTTAAAATTGTTAGATCTTCTTGTTGGACAGAGCCTTTGAATATGATATAGTGTCCTTCCTCATCTCTTACTGTAGTCTTTGGCTTAAAATCTAATTGATCTGATATAAGGATTGCCACTCCTGCTTTCTTCTGATGTGCATTATCATGGTAAATTGTTTTCCACCCCCTCACTTTTAATCTGGAGGTGTCTTCGGGTTTAAAATGAGTTTCCTGTAGGCAACATATAGATGGGTTTTGTTTTTTTATCCATTCTGATACCCTGTGTCTTTTGATTGGGGCATTTAGCCCATTTAGGGTAACTATTGAGACATATGAATTTAGTGCCATTGTATTGCCTGTAAGGTGACTGTTACTATATATTATCTCTGTTCCTTTCTGATCTACTACTTTTAGGCTCTCTCTTTGCTTAGAGAACCCCTTTCAATATTTCCTGTAGAGCTGGTTTGGTGCTTGCAAATTCTTTCAGTTTTTATTTGTCCTGGAGGCTTTTAATCTCTCCTTCTATTTTCAATGATAACCTAGCTGGATATAGTATTCTTGACTGCATGTTTTTCTTGTTTAGTGCTCTGAATAATATATCATGCCAGCTCTTTCTGGCCTGCCAGGTCTCTGTGGATAAGTCCACTGCCAATTTAGTATTTTTACCATTGTATGTTACAGACTTCTTCCCCGGGCTGCTTTCAGGATTTTCTCTTTGTCACTAAGATTTAAATTTTACTATTAGGTGATGGGGTGTGGACCTATTCTTACTGATTTTGAGGGTGGTTCTCTGCACCTCCTGAATTTTGATGCTTGTTCCCTTTGCCATATTCGGGAAATTTCTCCAATAATTCTCTCCAATATACCTTCTGCTCCCTTCTCTCTTTCTTCTTATTCTAGAATCCCAATTATTCTAATGTTGTTTCATCTTATGGTGTCACTTATCTCCTGAATTCTCCCCTCGTTGTCCAGTAGCTGTTTGTCCCTCTTTTGCTCAGCTTCTTTATTCTCTGTCATTTGGTCTTCTATATCACTAATTCTTTCTTCTGCCTCATTTATCCTAGCAGTGAGAGCCTCCATTTTTGATTGCACCTCATTAATAGCTTTTTTGATTTCAACTTGTTTAGATTTAAGTTCTTTTATTTCTCCAGAAAGGGCTTTTATATCTCCCTAGAGGGTTTCTCTAATATCTTCCATGCCTTTTTTGAGCCCGGCTAGAACCTTGAGAATCTTCATTCTGAACTCTAGATCTGACATATTACCAATGTCTCTATTGATTAGGTCCCTAGCCTTCGATACTGCCTCTTGTTCTTTTTTTTTGTGGTGAATTTTTCTGCCTTGTCATTTTGTCCAGATAAGAGTAAATGAAGGAGCAAGTAAAATACTAAAAGGGTGGCAGCAACCCCAGGAAAATATCCTTTAACCAAATCAGAAGAGATCCCAAATCGTGAGGGGGGAGAAAGGGGATAAAAAGAGGTTCAGAAAGAAAAAAAAAAAAAAAAGGAAGAAAAGAAGCAATTAAAAAAATTAAAAAGTTTAAAAAGAAAATATATATTAGATAAACTAGTTAAAAAACGTTAAAAATTAAAAGGGTAAAAGTTAATAAAAATTTATCAGAAGAAGAGAAAAAAAATTTAAAAAGAAAAAAAAATTAAGTTAACTACGGGACTAAAGAATCATGGGGAGAACGCCATGAGTTCCATGCTTTGCTTTCTTTTTCTGAAATTCTGCTGCTCTCTTTGGTTTTGAAACTGCACTACTTGGTAGGTGAACTTGGTCTTGGCTGGATTTCTTGTTGATCTTCTGGGGGGGGGCGCTGTTGTAGTGATTCTCAAACGTCTTTGCCCCAGGCGGAATTGCACCACCCTTACCAGGGGCCGGGCTGAGTAATCCGCTTCGGTTTGCTTTCAGGAGCTTTTGTTCACTGAGTGCTTTCTGTAGAGTTCCAGAGGACAGGAATACAAATGGTGGCCTCCTGGTCTCCGGCCTGGAGGAGCCGAGAGCCCGGGGCCCCACTCCTCAGTGTGCCCTCAGAGAACAGCACCCAATTACTCCCGTCTCCATGGCCTCCTGCCGCGCTCTGAGCTCACCAGTCCTGCAACTAGTTCAAGGTACCCCTGAGCTGTGAGCTCACTGTCGGCTCTGTCTCTGTAGCCGGCTTCCCCGTTCTAATACCAGTAAGCTCTGTGACACTCAGACACTCCTGATCCTTCTCTGACCCTGCGGGACCTGAGGCCACGCCGACCTCGCATGGCTTCGCCCAGGTTTAGCCTCTGGAGCGATGTCCCTCAGTGGAACAGACTTTTAAAAGTCCTGATTTAGTGCTCCGTTGCTCCGCCACTTGCCGGGAGCCCGCCCTTCCCCTCAGGGTCTATCTTCCCGTCACCTTGGATTCACTTCTCCGCCAGTCCTACCTTTCAGAAAGTGGTTGATTTTCTGTTTCTAGAATTGCTGTTCTTCTTCTCTTTGATCTGCCTTTGGGTTTGTAGGTGTTTGCAATCTTTAGATAAGCTATCTAGCTGATCTCCTGCTATCTGAAGTAGTCTCAGCCTGCTACTTCTCTGCCATCTTGACTCCTCCTCCCTCTCCATCCTTTGTTTTAAATTTTTCTCTAGCAATCATCATCATTTAATGTACTGGATGCTTTGTCTTATTTTCCTTACTTATTGTCTGTCTAACACTAGAATAGAGTATAAATTCCATAAGGGCTGGGACTTTTGGTTTTGTTTTTTCGTTGCTCTATCCCCTGAACTTATCATAGTACCTGAAACATAGTAAGAGTTTGATAGATAGTTTTTGAATGAGTGTATTGATAGAGTAGATGGTATAGATAATCTTGCACTTGAAAGAGGGAGGAATGACAATTTCATTAAGGGAATTTATGCTACTTCTAGTTTTAGATATGTACATAATTTATTTATTGTACTGCCCCAGTGACTGTTATTATACTATATGCTTAGCCTTGGGCAATGCCACCTTTAGAATCTGACCTTTAATTGTTGTTCAAATATACCCAGGTCTGAGAAAGGAAATATAAAGGTGATAAGTGGGAGATGTCAAGTGGAAAGCATAGTCAAAGATGTGGTATTCTCCAGTAGTCTGTGTTTGACAAGCCTTTAGGTTATATAATTATATTTGACTTGATTGTTTTCTGACATAGAAACTGAGAGTTATTTAGTCTCTAAAGTAGGTGCCATTTAGGCAAACTGGATGGAAAAGCACCTCTTTTTTTGAGTCTTCCTTCTGTTGCTGATTGGTTTTTTTTTGCATTTAATAGCTTCCATGTTATTTTTGAAAACAACAGTTTCACTTTTCTCTCTTTGGCTTTAACAAGACTTCATTAGTTAGGGGGGAAAGAACTACTAACAAGGATGACTTCTTTTCTTTTGGAAGAGTTCTTACACTGTAAAGTCTTTTTGTCCTGATTCCCCATCCCAACTTCTGGTGTAGAGGAGACATTCCTTTAGAATATCTTTACAAAATTTGAAGGCTGCAGAACAACACTTTGCGACAGCTTATGTTGTGCTAGCATATCTGTTTCATTTGCATACACACACAGAGGAGCACACAAATGTGTATGAATCTACATCTGTGTACATTTAACTTAAAAAACAGACTTTTATAATGCTGTTTACCCAGAAGTTAAAGCAAGGTGTGCCTCTCCTTATATGTGTGTTTGTTGTTATTTTTTGCATTATCTCTGTTTTTTATTGATTGTCAGTTTTTTTTCCTCTGCCTTTGCAGTTTTAAAGATTGATGCCATTCTGGGGTCTAATTACCCAAGCCGTTCTCAATTACATTTTCAGTGTATTTTTTCTGAGGTGCCTGTAGCTTATGGCACTGCCCCAAATTGCTTGTTCTGCTGAGGTGCTTTCTCAGCACATCTTTCTACAGTCATGTCACCTTCGATGAAGTCTCACTTTCCCTACAGTCTTTTTTATTTGCATTTACATATGTCAGCCAAATCCTGTCTTTTTGCACTTGGCATTTTAATTAAAGTTTCTTTACCGTGAAGTTGCCATAATTTATAGAGAATTGGTCCGAAAATGAAAAAAGAAATCAATAGGAAGACATTTTAATGTATCATCTAATTATTTTTCCTTTTTCAACTCTTTCTTATTAAAGTGCATAATAATGTTTTTCAATCTGAAGGTGTTATTTTATTTCATAGTAATTGGGTCTTCCCAGGGTATATTTCATAATTAAATGATACATTTAAAATTTCTTTTATTAGGAAATGGTGGTAGTAATGCAAAAGCTGAATTCCCATCTCCCCAAAGGGACAGTTAAATAAATCCTTAGGTAAGTGAAATAAGTCAAACCAAGAAAGTCAGTTATCATACAGTTTCACTTATTTGCAGAACATAAGGAATAGCATGGAGGACATATTACAAGAAGGGAAGAATGAAGGGGGAGAATTCAGAGTGGGAGATGAACCATGAAAGACTATGGACTCCAGGAAACAAAGGGAAGGTTTTAGAAGGGAGGGAGGGAAGAGTGTATTAATTAAGAAGGGCATGGATTGCATGGAGCACTGGGTGTTATATGCAAACAGTGAATCATGGAACACTACATCAAAAACTTATGATGTACTGTATGGTGACTAACATAACACAATAAAAAAATAAAAAATAAAAATAAATCCTTAGGCATATATCATACACAATATTTTAGAGTATTGGCAAAAAAAAATTACATGAACTAGAAGAAACATAGCCTTGAGTATAAGTTTAGCTTCTAGTTTTTGGAAGGTATTGTTTGATTCCATTTGGAATGGGGAGAATGGTTCATGCAGGATATGTTATGAATAAGAGCTGGGAAGTGTTTAGAGGACTCATTCAGAAAATGATATATCAAGCAAATAAATATATGTAAAGTTACAGAAAATTCAATAGCAAAATCAATAAGCTTATGTATATATCTGTGTGCATACTGGGTACATATAAATTTATCTTTTTATTCAACAAATATCAAAGTCATGTTCATTCCAAACATGTATAGAATATTTACAAACATTTACAATATGCTTGTTCCCTAGAAAAGCTCCAATAATTTTTAAAGTATCAATATTTACATACTAATTCCCTACCAAAATGTAGAATGATTAGAAATCAGTAATAAATATCTAGCTACTAAAATCCTGTGACTATAAACATACTAAAAAAAAGAGAAAGACACTGAATAACTGGTTAAAGAGGAACTCAATGGGTAAATTATTAATTTTTAATACTTAATGACCAGGTAAACAATGCATGTTAAAATCTTTGAAAATTAGTTAATGCAGTACCTGGCGGGGGGGGGAATGATGCATTTTATACATCTTTCAACTACCAACAGAAATTGAAAAAAATGAGATAAATTGTTATTTCAAGAAGATAGAGAAAGAATAATAGCATAAAAACCCAAATAAGCAAGAATAAGGTGAATATAAAACAACTACCAATATCAACCTCCATCAACCAGATTGGCAAAAATATTATGAAGTTGAATAATATTAAGTACTGCCAAGGGTGTTGGCTGGTGCAGTAAAAACTGATAAAGAGATTTTGCAGAGTAATTTGGCAATTACTTAGTGAAGCATGTACATATACATCTTGCAATTGCTTCTTTAGCATAAACTGAAAAAATCAAAACTCTTGGAAAGGTACACACTAAGACTATGCAAAAATGTTCACTGAACTGTTGTTTGGGTAAACAGATGAAAATAGAATGATGTCTATGGTACAATTCATGTATTTCAAAAACTATAAGACAACATTATATATTTTTTGAGAATAAATATTTGTTTTATTCTTTTCAATTTTTTATTTAAATTCAAGTTAGTTAACATACTGTGCAGTATTGGTTTCAGGAGTAGAATTCAGTGATTCATCACTTACGTACAACACTCAGTGCTCATCATAACAAGTGCCCTCCTTAATACCCATCACCCATTTAGCCCATCCTCCACCCACTTTCCTCCATCAACCCTCAGGTTTTTTTCCTCTGTCATTAGGAGTCTCTTAGGGTTTGTTTCCCTCTTTCTCTCTCTCTTTTTTTTTCCCTTGCCATATATTCATCAGTTTTGTTTCCTAAATTCTACATATGAGTAAGTTGTCTTCGGTTATACAGTATTTGTCTTTCTCCGACTGAATTATTTTTCTTAGCATGATACACTCTAACTCATCCACGTATTGCGGATGGCAGGGTTTCATTATTTTTGATGACTCAGTAATATTCCTGTGTGTGTGTGTACACATATCACCTCTTCTTCATCTCTCCATCAGCTGATGGACATTTGGGTTCTTTCCATAATTTAGCTGTTGTTGATAATGCTGCTGTAAACATTGGGTTGCATGTATCTCTTTGAATCTGTATCCCTTTGAATCTGTATTTTTGTATCTTTTGGGTAAATACCAAGTAATACAGTTGCTGGATGGTAGCGTAGTTCTATTTTTAGCTTTTTGAGAAACCTTCATACTGTTTTCCAGTGTGGCTGCACCATAATAAACATATTTAAATAAATAAGTAGCAGATTAGAAATTGTATTAGTTAAGAGAGTGGCTAAGCTGCTATGATAAAGGAACTCAAATATACAGATATTCAAATTAGGTAAAAGTTTATTTGTTTCTTAAGTAAAAACCCAGAGGTGAGTACTCACATGTTGATGGGATGGCTCTACCATTAATACTTGGTTTCCAGAGTTCCTAGTGGGTCTTTGCAGATGTTAGACAACTGGAAGGACTTGTCCCTCTTCCAACAGAGCCCTTAAGCATGTTTATTCTTACAAAGCTGCTTATAAATCTGACTGCTTATAATGTAATGACTGAATGACTGTCAGTAATGACTAACCAAGTATAACTCCATTCTATTTTTTCTTTCTTATGAAAATCAACATTACAAAGACACATTTTAACTGCAAAGCTTTAGAGTTTATGAAGCAATTTTGTATATATTAACTCATTTCATTAAATTTGAGAATATGAATGTGAAGCATTCATAACACATAATTCATAATATAAACTAAAAATATCGGCTTAGAGTTTCTAAAATTCAGTATAAGAAGAGAATCTTAGAATACTACTTACACTTGGCCAATCGATACACTTCATCTTAGCTAAAACAGGTCTTCTTGTTGACATTGATATTTGTCTTCATAGAACAGAAGGCAAGTTGGGCAGAATTAAAAATCCACCATTGCGGTCAAA
The DNA here is from genome assembly GCF_022355385.1 of Mustela nigripes. NCBI lineage: Eukaryota > Metazoa > Chordata > Mammalia > Carnivora > Mustelidae > Mustela > Mustela nigripes. The sequence continues at coordinate 175,716,390 of NC_081557.1, forward strand.
GACATTTCAAACAGAAGCAAAACTCTCCTTCTAAAGGCAAAATTCTGTCTTGCTGATAACATAATTCCTATTATGTCATGGTGCCTGGCATCAAGTCCACACGGACTCTATCAACTCATTAATTAGTTGATTGAGTGATAATTCTATGTCTCATCAGTGAAGGCGATAGCAGTTTGGTGTTTCATGTTCTGCCTCTGTCTGGTGTTTAAGCATCCTCATTACTATGTCATAAGGACACAAGGAAGCGAGTTAAAACACACATAGTAAATTAATACTCATGAGGAATAGCTCAAGGGGAAGTGTTTACAAATTTGTAAAACTTATTTATAAGACATGGAGAATATTTGCCTGCATCACTGCATTTAATATGATCAGTTTAGGTTATTTAATTCACTCGGTTTTTCCCTTTGAGAGCAATTCAAGAATAACTGCATTGGCCCTGGCTTTATTTATACTTGATGCCGTGATTAATAGCACAATGTAGTTCACTTTCTTTTCTCTGTCAGAATGGTTTTGATAAATGGGTTGCCTTGATCATATGATATGGACCTTACTCCTCAATTTTCTCAGTCATAATGCTACCTCTGAACAAAATTGAGATTTATTGGTGACCCTCCAATCAGGTGAATAGAGCAATAAAATAAAGATGACCAATATAAACAAACAAAGAAAAAATAAGAGGACAAATTTTTCTTTGATGAATTTCTTTCCAAATGTGGGGGAAACTTCTTGATACTCTGTTAGTGGCTTTGTAATGAATTTTCCTCTCAATAAAAGATTTGATCATAAAACATGCTTGAATTATCTTTTTTTCACTGAGGAATGTGTTGTTTTGAACATTAGAATGGAGAGCAATGCAAAAGGGATATATAGGATCACTGGCTTTTGTCTGTTGCTGACTTCTTGACAAGGCATGTTGCTCTAACAATACAAAGGTGCTCACAACTTGAAGTAAGCCACTGTGCAGGATATAGACCAGTTTGGGCAGCCTCAGAGGTGCAGTTACCATGAAGATTTTGTCCAATCCCTTAAACCCGAGCACAGCCTAATGGTGTAGCTATTAGTGGCAGGATGACCTGATTGCTGGACTTCTCCTGTGAGGACTTTGTGAAAACACAGAAAAGAGAAAATGCTTAATATGGAGAAGTATCTAGACCGGCTGATACATGGTATAAACCTCTTTCACATAAATGTTGGGTTAGGTCCAAGAGATAATGTGAACAGTGAGACTTTTTGCTTCAGGTAATATTCTTACCATTTCTGTAAGCAGAAACTCCTCCTCCCTGGGTCCCTGGTCAGGCCAGAGCCCTTGAGGTGTAAGAGGCCTTTAATGTCCCTGTACCTAGCATGGTACTGATATGAAAGTGATACTTTAAGTACTTATTTTCAATATATTTGTGCAAAATGTAATAATGATCAAGTGAATCTATTTACTTGTACTTACATTGTTAAAAAATGAATTTTTCTACATGAATGTTTTTTCCAGACATCTGGAAATGTGCTCAGTGAAGATCCTTACCTTTTCTTTAATAGTTGTTAATGATAGGTTATGACAAAGCTTTCTACTATCCTTGCCTTCTAGAAATTGGAAATTAGCAGATCTTGAGCTCTTCTCTGTGTTTCAAGGATGGCAGGTCTGGGTGTTGGCCGGATGGGATGGCAAGAGATCTAAAGTCAGACACGCCCCCGGCAGTAGAATGGGTATTGTTGCCAGTAGTGGGAGAAGGCTGAGCAAGGGGACAGGGGGAATCAGTGATGAGCCACAGTAAACAGCCTGCTAATGATACAGAAGCCACATTGAGGTAACCTGGCAGGAAGCAGTCGTTTGAAGTCCAGGTAGATGAGACTGTGGCAACAAGGGAGTTCTGGCCAGAAAGAATAGAGATTTAGCCACAAAAAGGGATCAAACACCCAGGAAAACTGGAGAACGAGGCAGGTCTCCTAGGATCTAGATCCCGAACACGGGTACAAGTGGAACATAAGACTAAATCCTCATGGAAAGCTGAGAACAGAACTAAATTAGGTTGGTTTCTCAAATCTCTACTATGCAAGTTTAGAATTAACAAACAGTTAAAACAAACAGTTTAAAATTCGGAAGATATTGAAGCTACAGGCAATAGTTTAGGATTTGAAGCAGCAAAGGTAGTTAGAGTTGATAGGCCAGTCACTCCATGGGGAGCTACTTGAACTTCCTCATTCCACGGGGATACACAAACCTATTTCCAGAGGCCACTTCCTCTGTCCCTTGTTCTTTCCCACCCTCCCTTCCTCGCTCTCTCTCCCTGTCTTGCATCCTTCCTCCCCCACTTCCTTCTTTTCTTCCTCCCTCCCTTCTCCATTCCTTTCCTCCCTTCCTTCCTCCCTCTTCTCTTTCTCTTTCCTGTTCCCCTTAACCCCTTTCCCCTTTCCCCTTCCCTCTCCCCTCTTCTCCCCTCCCTTGCCTTTTCTTTCTTTCTTTCTCTCTCTCTTTCTTTCTTGATGTATTCATTCATCTATCTATCATCTCTATCATCTGGCTATCTATAAATGATTAACTGTCTTTCACTGTGCCCAGAGTTCCATACTTTTTTATTTTAATTTGACCCCATGTTTAGTTTCTGAGAGAGTCTTCTCTCATGTCTCTCATTGTCACCTGTCACTTATCCCTGAGCAGTTGTGTCTGTCTGAGGTGTTATTTCCTGCTTTCTCATTTGTGTCCTCCAATGCGTTGTAGGTAGGAAAACCAGATGACCAAACTCTGTTGACCTGTTACCAGGATACACTTTGGGGAAATAGTTCAGTAGCTTTTCACATATCCAGAGACCTTTTATTTGAAAGATACAGCAAGAATATTGTTATTCTTAGAACTTTGCAGGAACATTATCTTAGATGCAAAAAGGAATCTCAGATCGTACCACAGACATCCTTTATTTTGTTTACAGGTGAGTCTCTCAGGCATCTATCTAGATTTTATTAGTATTTATACTTTACTGTCCAAAGATACTCCTTTGATTCAAGAACAAATCCATGCCTTGACATAACTCAGAATTGGTTCAGAGAGAAGGAGACAATTACTCCAACCTAAATATTTTATAAAGAAAATTCCTTCCTATGTGTTTAATATGTAGCCTAATACTAAACATATTACATCATTTATTTATCTACAGAAGTTTTTGCTTTCAGGCAGCATTGGATGTTATTTTGAAGTTTGGAATGATAACACAAAGTTATCCAGAAGGCATTCTTTGTTGCTTATATCCTTCCAGTCTTTATGTTCTAGCCAAAAAGACACAGACAGGAATAACAGTGACAATGATGATTCACAGGATTAGAAATATGAGCACAGGGGAGTGTACAATTAAACAGTTGAAATTATACTATTGACAGGCTTATACCTTTCCAATTATTTTGTTGGCTTTTCCATCTTTTCCAGCTTTTCTCACTTCTGTTGTCTGCTTTGCTTTTAATCGTTTTCTCCCTCCTTATGTTTTTATATTTTTCATTTCCAATTTTCTCCTCAAATAATGCATTTCCTTTAAGTGCACTTTGTCATTATTTTATCTTACCCCATTCTACCACTTTTATATTACATTTTAGTTGCTTCTTGATTGTATCTTTTCAAACATTGCATCAAGGATCAAATAAAACAAAACTCAGCAGTAATTCAAAACTGGAAATAATATATTAAAACTGCTAGCCTCAAGGAGATATTTTACATAAATATGTGTTGCAACTTGACCTCAAAGTCAGGCATGTGGGCATTTTGCCTAGCTGAGGGAGGCAGAGATTGGGAGGATGGAAAGATTCTATGGCTTTTTTCATCTGTAGGCATGTGCTTGTGTTCTTTTAGCTCAGAGGTAGAAATGGGAAAATATATATCAGACCATTAAGAGAGGGCTGATGAAATTGTTGGAAGTTTGGTGAGTTTTTAAAATGTATAGTTATCTGTAGCCAGCAAATTAACTCCTATAAATGATATTACTTACTACCTTTAACAATTAACATTCAATTATAGGCATATTTAAATCCCCAGCATATCAGTTGTGCTTGCATTTATAAGTACCCTCATGCTACAAGTCAAACCTAGGATTTCTTTTGTGGATCAGAAAAGATCTTTAGGGGGTGCCTGCGTGGCTCAGTGGGTTAAGCCTTTGCCTTTGGCTCAGATCATGGTCTCAGGGTCCTGGGATCGAGCCCTGCATCGGGCTTTCTGCTCAGCAGGGAGCCTGCTTCCTCCTCTCTCTCTGCCTGCTTCTCTGCCTACTTGTGATCTCTCTGTCAAATAAATAAAGTCTTACAAACACTTAAAAAAAAAGATCTTTAGTACAAAACATGTTGAAATCACTAAGTAGACATTGATTGTGGAAAGAGTGACACATGACTGAAATCTGTTAAAAAAAAAAAAGGGGGACTAAAATCAGTGCCTAAAATAATTTCCTTCATGTCCTTAGTAGAAAGGGATTACTACCTTGTCTGTCCAAAATGACCATCCAAAAAATATCAGATATGCTGCTGACATTTTTGTCAGCAGCAGTCACCCCAGCCACCTCCTCCCTATTCTCCTGCTCATCCTGGACACTCCCTTGCATTTCTGTCTTCACAGCACATAACACTCTGTGCAAATAAACAAATGGTGCTGCACATGGTGAAGGTATAATACACATGTAAAGAAGGCAATGATAATGCTGTTCTTTCCTGCCTGGGCTTAGAAAGTGGATTATATAAAGTCTTCCTTTTCAAGGTGGCATTAAAAATGTGTAAATCAAGTGGCAACAGATCCTGTATTCCTTCTGGCATTGTGTACCTATGTGAACCTTAACAAAGTCTTTTATCTATTAAAATGAGGTAACTGTAACAGATAATTGCAGAAGTTCCTTCTAAATGTAACATTCTGTGATTCAGATCCAACAGCTAGAATAGCCAAATTAAAGGTAAAGGATTGTTATTTGTTTATTTGTTAATTAGAAAGAGAGAGGGGGTGGGAAGGAACGGAGGGAGAGGGAGAGAGAGAATCTTAAGCAGGCTCCACGACCATCACAGAGCCCACTGTGGGCTGATCTCAGGACCCTGAGATCATGACCTGAGCCAAAATCAAGAGCCAGACGCCAACCAATGGAGCCACCCAGGCACTCTGGTTGTTATCTTCTTTAAAACATTTTTTTTTAATCCTCTTTAAAAGTAAACTAGTAGAGTTCCGCTTCATAAATGGTGGCATCAGGAACCCTGTGATCTGTCCCCAAGGAAACAATTATAATTGGTAAAAACTATAAAAAACAACCAATTAATTCTCTCAAAATTGTCCTAAGTAAATACAGCAAATGAAGAAACACTTAATTGAAAAAAAAATGTGCCAAATCCTAGGAAAAAGAGTGTTTGTGGCACTTGAGCCATGACCTACCGCTTTCGTACTCATGCCCCTCCAGGTGGGTGTGACCAAATAGGTAAGTCTTTGGGTGTTTTCAGCTCCACCCAAGGGACACAGCAGCTCACCCAGAGGAGCAGGCCACCAGCATTTCTCATTCCCTCTGACACCAAGATGAAGAGGCAAAATTCTGAAAGAATGTACCCAAGAGACTATGGGCTCTTTTCTTTCATTCCCTCTTTATGCATGAAATGGAGGCTCTACCCCAAGTGTGGCGGGCCCAGAGTGCTGGGACTCTGATTGCCCTCAGGCCAGGTTGCTCATAGGGTGGTTTCGTGCTGGGGAAAGGAAGTCTGGATCGAATTCAAGGGACACTATCCAGAATGGGAAATGACAACCCACTGAATTTGAGAAATTACTTGCAAATCATAGTTCTGTTAAGGGACTAGTGTACAAAATACATAAAGAACTCTTATAGAACTCTACAGGAAGGCAATACAATTTAACAATGTGTAAAAAATTCTGAATAGATATGTATCTAAAGAAGATATACAAATGGCCAAAAAGCACATGAACAGATTCTTAGCATCATTAGCCATTAGAGAAGTGAAAATTAAAACCACATAACATTTCACAGAGATAATAGCAATTATTTTTAAGCATATGGAGAAATTGGAATCCTCCTACACTCTGGTAGGCATGTAAAATGGGCACAGCATGTATCAATACTTCATTTCCTTTTACTGATGAATTTCTTTTTATTGATGATAATGTTTCATTGTATGAATATATGTATAACAGTTTACTTACCTATTCATCAGCTGATGGACATTTGAGTTGTTTCCCCTTTTTAGGAATTATGAGTAATGCTACTAGGCACATTTTTGTACAAGATTTTTGTATGAACATATGTTTTCATTTATCTTGGGTCTATCTCTAGAAACAAAATCGCTGGGTCATTTCATATTCTATTTTTAGTAATAGAATCTCATATGACCCAGCAATTTTGTTTGAAACATGCTTGCTACCTTACAACATGAATGAACCTCAAAAACAAGCTAAGTGAAAGAAGTCAATCACAAAAGACCATATAATAACAAACCATTTTAATGGAATGCCCAGAATAGGTATATCTATAGAGACAGAAAGAAAATTGCCTATGGTGGAGAGAACCATTGGGATGAAATGGAGGAGTGACTGTTAATGGATACACATTTCTTGGGGTGATGAAAATATTCTGAAATTTGTTGTTGTGAAGTTGTACAGTTCTCTGAATATACAAAAACTTTAAATGGTTAACAGTATGGTATATGAATTATATCTTTAAAAAGTTTTGAAAAAGTTCTTGTAAAAATATAAATTTGTACTTTGGCTAATGTGTTGTAATTACATGTTTTTCCATTTTGCTACTTGACTTTATACTTAGTTTATACTTTATACTTAGTTTATAATATTGCTAACATATAAAATTTTTATATACTTGAAATTATCAGTAATTTTCTTCATGACTTTTGTGTATTGTGTCTTACTTAGGAAGGAATTACTTAATGCAAGATTGTATTAAAGTTCTCTCATATTTTTGTTTTAGTAATTTTGTGGGTTTTTGTTTGTTTGTTTGTTTATTTAAATTGTTATTCTATCTGACAAAAAAAAAAGTCTTTTTCCCAGGGCTTCTGGCTGGCTCAGTTAGAAGAGTATCTGACTCTTGATTACTTAAATAAAACTTCAGGAATAAATAAAAATTGTTCTCCCTAATTGGCAGGGCCACCTTTATCATATACCAACTGTTGACAGTTTTTTAGGGCTATATCTAGAAACTCACCATCTAATCATAAAAGTACTTCACATCCTTTTAATGACTGTCACCACAAAATGCGTTTTCATAGGTGCTAAGTATTGTCATAAATTATCTCGTCTGTAACATCTCAGAATTTTTATGGTTTTTCCTGAATGCTTTGTTCACTGTGAACTTTTTGATCAGTTAAACCAGTTCCAAAAAATGGATATTGAATATTCTGTTGTTTTTATTGGAGTCATACAAAATGTGTAGACTATGATTTAGGGGTCTTTAAAACACTGAGTATTCATATGTAATAAGAAACTGTCTATTTGCAGCATCTGGGTGGCTCAGTCGGTTGGGTGTCTGACTCTTGCTTTCCACTCAGGTCATGATCTTGGGCCCCTGAGATGGAGCTCTGCATAGGGCTCTGTGTTCAGCAAGGATTGCTTCAGGTTCTCTCCTTTTCTCTCTCTCTTCCTCTCTGCTCCTCCTCTTGCCCATGTTGTCTCTTTCTCTCTCCCATGTTATCTCTCTCTCTCTCATAAATAAATAAACAAATAAATAAATATATATGTGTATATATACATATATATATATATATATATATATATATTTTTTTTTTTAAAGAAACTCTCTGTCCAAGTCTTTTATGTCTGGGTTTGAAAATTACCTGCATATAGAACTGACATACTGCTTGTTAGGTTTATTTCTAGGTTATGTTAATTTTCTTTTGGTTTTGGTGGCTTATAAATAGAATTTCTCCCCATTTTTTCTGTGTCATTATTTGTAAACAAAAAAAAACTGTACTTCCTTATATTAATTTAATAACTAGATCATCTTTTTCTAGTAATTTTAGTTGATCCTCTTGGATTTTCTCCTGTTTAATTTTTATGCACTTTTCTCCTTTCACTTCTCCAATTGTATTGGGTAGTACTTCCAGAAAATATAACTTAAAAATTTTAGTGAAGAAAAAAAATCATAGCAAAGATGGCCAACCTTATGTTATACTTTAATGAGAATACTTTTAGTGTTTTTCCAGTAAGTATAATACCAATTTGTTTTAAAGACATATATTTTGTTTCTTTAAGGAAGTATTCATCTATATTACAATTCCAAGAAATTTTAACAGGAATCAAGATAGTTGCATTTTCTCAAAATCTTTTTGTTTTCAGGAAACCTGGCCCTGTGTTCTTTTTGCTTTGACCTATTTATCAGTTGTAGGTAGCAGATATCATTCTAGCTAGTTTAAGCAGACAAGGATTTCACAGCAGATATTTCATGGCTTTCAAAATCTTTTAAAGAACTAGAGTTGCTGGCTCTGGGTTGAAATTCCAAGAAAGGCCCACCCCTTTGTATCATACTTACTGGCCTCCACTGGAAAGCAACTGCCAATGCCATTCAACTAAATTTGAATCAGGAGGCTAGTAGCCCTTGGGTCTGCAAAGTTCTACTTAAAATCACATCACAGAGCAGATTCCCATTCCCTGCCTTTCTTCCTGCTTAACTCAGTTCCAAATTCAGGCCTCAAAATCTCATTTGCATGCCTGATTGGTGAAACCAGAATCACACCTTGATTCATAGATTCAGGTGTGCCTGAGAAATGCAGATTTTAGACTCCCAGCCTCTGAAGAACAAGGAAAGCATACCCCAAAGAGGGCTTAAATGGCTATTGAGAGAGCCAGTCTACAAAACCTGCCACACTATTCATATAGTGAATATATTGAGAGCTTGTAGTATCATTGTAGTTTTCTAAAATGAATCCAAATTCCTATTATCTTTCTACTCTCATAGTCAAAGGTATAGGCCAGTATTTTGCATTAATATTATTTAAAGGTGATTTTTTTTTCTTTTTTTCTTTACTGTTTTTATCTGGTTTTGTGATCAGTGAATTCATAAACAGCATTTGGAAGCTTTCCTTCTGACATATTCTGAAATATTTTAGATAGTTGGAGTTACTTGTTCCTTGAAGGTGTGACAGATTTCACTTATAACTATATGGTCTGTATCATTTCTACAGAGAAGCTTTGTTATTTTTCTCATTCAACAAATGTTAGAAAATATTCAATGTCTATTCCTTTTGTGGTCAATTTTAGAAATTATTATCTTCTTAGGAAAGAAGGCATTTATTTTTTCCAGGCTGTCAAATTTAATTGCATATATGAACAAACTATGTTATTATTTTAATTTCCTCCCCATCTATAATAATTTCTTCATATGAATATCTCTGTGTGTTGTATCTTCTCTCTTTTTTCTCAATTAGAATATAAATGGGCTTAATTATTTTTTTGCTTGCTTGTATTTTTTCAAAGTACCACCTCTGGAATTGATTTATTAGTTGTTGCTTTTTTTTTCCCCCAAATTCATTCTTTCTCTTTAGGTTTTATTGTTTTTTTTTTTAACTTTTTCTGTGTGTGTGTGTGTGTGTGTGTGTGTGTATGTGTGTTGAATGATTAATTCATTCAGTGACTTTCTTTTCTACAACAATCACCATCTAAATCCACAGATTTCTCCTCTCTATGTTATTATTATTATTTTTATATTTTATGTTTTCAGAATGGTTGGCTATTTCAGTTATTTTCTTCCTTAATCAAAATAAAAGATACTGTCCAGGCAGAAGATGGTTTTGGTATTTTCTTTTTATTGTTTCCTATTTGCATTAATTTTTGATCAGGTAATTTTATCCCAGTATTTTATCTTTTTATAATAAATTGATATTTTCTTTATAGACTGATATAAAGTCATATTTTAAAATACTACATAAAAACTTGAAAGAAAGTTATGTTCTTTGTTTTGATTCTTTGGTGGCTGAGAAAGATGAGTTAAAATCTCTCATTATTGTTAGTCCTTTACTTTTGATTGCATTTCCTAAAGTGTTTGCTTTATACATTGAAATTCTATTTAATAAGATATATAAATATTCACAATCTTCTTTGTAAATGTTACCATTTATTATTAATGAAGATGTTATGTGTCTCACTACCTTGACTAGTATTAATGTTCCAAACCTTATTTTTTGCATTTATTTTTTACATCACTAAGAGTAAAAATGGAATTTCATTTTCAACTCTTAGGAGTCACTTGTTTTAATTTTTGCGTTTTGTACACAGGTTGCTACTGGGTTTTGCCTTTAGAGCCAATCTACTTGTGTTAAGAGAGTAATTTATCCTTTTTACATTACTTGATATGATAGGTATTTTTGGTTGGTCTTTATTATATGTTCGTTTTTCTTGAGAAAAATGAGAGAATACATAACAGTAGATTTATTTGCATCTTTATTAAACTGCAAGAGCTGATTTTCATCTTTCTTTTATTCTAATTACCTGATTTGCCTTTAACTTTCTCATTCCTTGTTTAATACAGGATAAAACTGACTTTGAATGCTTGTAAATGGTTTCTGTCTTTTTTTAATGTTTTACCTTTTATGCACATTTCATTAGGATTAGAGAAGAAACTGATTTTATCCTTCCATTCTAACTCAGAAACACAATTTTTCATGACTGCATAGCATATCATATTATAGAGGTCCAAATTTGTTAAAATATGCCCAATTTGTCAATATTATAGGTAATGCTAAGTGGAATATCACTGTACCTATATTTTGGTGTAATTATGCAACTATTTCTGTAGATAGAAACCTAGAGGTGTAATTTTGGGACTACTTATACAAATTTGCACTCTGCCAACAGTATGAGAAAGGTTGTTTCCCCATAGTCTAATCAACAGTGAATATTTGTCATATTTTAAATCATATTTTTTCACTTTGATCAGTAAAAAAATATTTTATTTCTATCTTTGTTTCTCTTACTGATAATCTCTGTGCATGTTGTTGTCTGTTTTTATTTTTTTCTGTGAATATTCCTTTTCCTTTTCAAGCTGTAGCACCATTCTATATATATTAGCTATCCCTGTTCTGTTATATATTATAAGTAGTTTATTCTTGTCTGTCACTTGTATATAAACTTTTTGTAGGTGTTCTTGACATGTTTTAGTTACCATGTAATCAACTCTATCAAGCCTTTTATGTTTTTTTGTTTTGTTTTGTTGCTTATGATTTTTTAAAAAACGTGATTATTCTCAACTGCTTCCAGGTGTCCAGGTTGTCAATTATGATAATGGACCAAGTTAAAGATAGTAATCAACCCTTTCTTCACTTCTTGAGAGAAAAGTGCTAGCTCCCTCAATATTTCATTTTTCTCCAGGGAATAGCATCAAATGAATGCCAGTCAGATGACTGGCAATACATGTGGAGAAAATTGTCTCATTGTCAAGAGCGTCTGAACTAAAGGCTCTTGCCATTTTATGAACCTGGGTCTCCAGGGAGGGAGAGAAAGAAGGGCTAGGAGTGAAAGCTCCTGAACCATAGTGGAGAAAAGTGTCTTCAAGGACATCCCCAGCGCCTCATAGGAAGTCTCAGTGAAGGCACCTAAAAAGCATCTTAACTAGAGACAGCCCTGAAAAGGAAGTCTGAATGGAAGCAATAAGATTAGGAATATGGGTCTGTTTGTGCACAAGGCTATCAGGGTAATGCAGGCACTGAGGGGCTGGGTTTTTTTTTACTGCAGTTTCTCCCAGTGCACTGGCTGTACACCAAGTTGGAACTGGGGGTAGCAGCTTTCCACCCATGGTACTGCCAGGTAATGCCTTTGTGATTACTGATGATTGGGCCTGATAGAGAATACACAGGATTTTTGCCTGGATCCAGACTCCTCAGTTAAAAACTACATGTATTTTAATCTAGAGGTGTCATGATTCCAATTTCAAGATATAGTACAAAGCTCTAGTAACCAAAATAGTATGGTTTTGGCACAAAACTAGTCACATAGGTCATTGGAACAGAGTGGAGAGCCCAGAAATAAACTCTTTTTTTTTTTTTTTTGGTCTATGTTTACTTAGTTCTTTTTTCATTTTTTTGTTCAACTTTTTATTTAAATTGTAGTTTGTTTTAACATACAGTGTAATATTAGTTTCAGATGTAGAATTTAAGTGATTCATCAGTTACATACAACACTAGGTGCTCATCACAAGTGCCTTCCTCAATACCCTTCACCCATTTAGACTATGCACCCCTTCCCTCCAGGAACCATCAGTTTGTTCTCTATAGTTAGGAGTCTGTTTCTTGGCTTGCCTTTACCCCCTACCCCCATCGCTGCCATGTTCATTTGTTTTATTCCTTATATTCCATATATGAGTGAAATCATATGGTATTTGTCTTTCTCTGATTTATTTTGCTTAGCATAATACTATCTATCTCCAACTATATCATTACAAATAGCAAGATGTATTTTTTTTAAAGATTTTTATTTATCCATTTGATAGAGAGAGAGAGAACACAAGCAGGGGAAGTGGCAGGCAGAGGGAGAGGGAGAACCAGGCTCCCCACCAAGCATGGAACCTGATACTAGCCTTGATTCCAGGACTTTAGGATCAAGACCTGAGCTGAAAGGCAGACACTTAATCATCTGAGCCACACAGGTGCCCTTCCAAGATTTCATTCTTTTCAATGGCTAAGTAATATTCCATTGTATGTATGTATACCACATCTTCTTTATCTGTTCATTAGGTGATGGACATTTGGGCTCTTTCCATAATTTAGCTATTGTTGATAATTCTGCTGTTGATAATGCTGCTGTAACATCAGGGTGCATGTATCCCTTCAAATCAGTATTTTTGTATCCTTTGGGTAAATACCTCGTAGTGCAATTGCTAGATTGTAGAGTTGTTCTATTCTTGACTTTTTGAGGAACTTCCATTCTGTTTTTCAGTAAGGAACCAAAGTTCAACGAAAACTAGGAAATAAAAATACAGTGTGAATGCCCTAGGAAGAAGATATCTCAGGGCAATGAATAGAATACCAGCAAGGAATACCATCTTCTTTATCACATCACTCCCGTAGCTGCCAATATGCTAGAAAGTTGCGAACCACCACAGAAGGAACCTACTATTTTAGCAGTTGTCAGACATGTTTCAAGACACTTGGCATAAAGGATTAATAAAAAACAAAACAAAACAAAACAATCATACTTATTCTAGAGGGGGAAAATGGAAGAAATTCACCAACTGGAGGCTAAGCAAGGAGATGGAAGGGCTCTTTAGAAGCCATGTGGGCAGTCTCAGGGGATTTATCACTGTTTCTTCTTGCCTTTTCACTTTCCTCCCCTTCCTCCTACTCCTCTTCCTCCCTCTCCTCCTCCCCCTCCTGCTTCTTCAAGCTTTGCATCCAACATGGGGCTTGAACTCATGACCCTAAGATCAAGAGTTGTGTGCTCTATCAGCTGAGCCATCCAGGTACTCCTTTTCCCTTTTTTTGAACAGCTTATAGATGGCTTCATTCTCCTCTATCCCTGCCATGGGGGAATACAGGAGAAGGCAACATCTACAAGCCAGGAGAAGAGCCATCACCAGAAACAATCGTGTTGGAACTTTTCAGCCTCCAGAACAGAGAAAATAATTCTCTGTTGTTTAAGCTACCCTGTCTGGTATTTTTCTATAGGAGCCTGAATGGATTAAGACTGCCTGATAGAGGGATGCCTGGGTGGCTCAGTTGATTAAGCAGCTGCCTTCGGCTCAGGTCATGATCCCAGCGTCCTGGGATCGAGTCCCACATTGGGCTCCTTGCTCAGCAGGGAGCCAGCTTCTCCCTCTGCCTCTGGCTGCGTCTCTATCTGCCTGTGCTCGCTCGCTCTCTCTCCCTCTATCCCTGGCAAATAAATAAATAAAATCTTTAAAAAAAAAAAAAAAGACTGCCTGATAGAAATCTTTTCCCCTTTTTAATTTTCACTCTGCTGAACTTTATTAATTACTTAGAATTATTATAATCTTGGTGTATTTTTTTTATTTTTTATTTTTTATAAACATATATTTTTATCCCCAGGGGTACAGGTCTGTGAATCGCCAGGTTTATACACTTCACAGCACTCACCAAGCACATACCCTCTCCAATGTCCATAACCCCACCCCCCTTCTCCCAACCCTCCTCCCCCCAGCAACCCTCAGTTTGATTTCTGAGATTAAGAGTCACTTATGGTTTGTCTCCCTCCCAATCCCATCTTGTTTCATTTATTCTTCTCCTACCCACT
>NC_081557.1:175735586-175829949 GCF_022355385.1 Mustela nigripes
GGGGGGAAGGGGTTTGGGAGAAGGGGGTGGGATTATGGACATTGGGGAGGGTATGTGCTTTGGTGAGTGCTGTGAAGTGTGTAAACCTGGTGATTCACAGACCTGTACCCCTGAGGATAAACGTATATGTTTTTAAAAAATAAAAAATTTAAAAAAAAAAACTTAAAATTTTTGAAACTATATTTTCTTTTTTCCTAAAACTCTATTTATTTTGCAGTTCTCTGTGTCATTGTGCTATGTTTTAAAATGTTAAGAATTTACATTAGAGCTAGTTCAATATTGTCTTCTATTTTTCCAACTAAATGTGTACTCAATGAAAACTACTTTTTTGAATACCTGGCCTAGTGTAACTCCTTAAAATTAGTGTGTTCTTATGATCTGTAATCTTTCTCTGTCTATTCACGTGTTTGAGTAAGTGTTCTCTCAAACGTATTACAGTCATTGTTCCAGATTTTCTAAGGAACCAGACTTGAAATTATTAGAGATACACTTTGTATTTCTTTGCTGTTTAGCAAACAACCGCTATGCTGGCTCAGCTGAAATTAGATGTTCAGGATTTTTGCTTTGCATGCCTTTTAGCATAAGTGGGTGAGAGATAGCCTGCTCCTAGCTGCAATGAAAGAGAACAGTTGATTTCAATAGTCAATTTCTACTAAAATGTGGTTAACTATATCCTAATTATTGGAATTTTATCACAACTACACATGTAGAGCAAAGTCTTTTAAAGGCCCTACTTATTGAAGAGAAAATGATGTACTCTCTGTCCTCCCATGCACTAATTGGAATCCACAATAAAAAAAATATGTGTGAGATAATCGAACTGTGTTATGATCTTCACATTCTATATTAAAATATATCACCCAATATTATTATGTTTTAATTTTCCCACAACCCCTGCATTATTATTGTCATAAGCACTTGTTTGATTGAGGAATAATCCAGTACTGTATACATTGTGAGCAGGCTGGGTGGTTCATCTATATGTGTTAAAGGAATGCATCTACTGTTCTGAGCTGGAATGCTCTTGTGACTGTGAGATCAGTTGTGTCTGTTCAGATGCTATCAGGCAGGAAGATGTCCTTCCAAGCCTCTGGACTTGAGTCCTTCTGTGGACAGGAACATTCTGTGAGCAGGAATATTTTGATGCTGACATCTTGCCTGCATTGACTGGCCTATTTTCTCTGGAATGGAAGCTTTATATGTGTTTGGGAGCCCCATCATTTTCCAGGAATAGACTTTACTCAAAATATAAGTTGAGCTGTTTCTGATTGAAATAAGGGAGAAAGGAAGTCATAGATGTGTGATTAGGCAGTCATTTCCCAAGGATTTCTGAAAACATACTTTGAGTATAATTTTTAGAAGATAACATCATTTGTTTTCCATAAAATAAGATGAACATGACTCCTTTCTAATTTGACAATTTGCTGTCCACAGAATGTATCAACACTACTTGAAATTTTTTCCTTATTGAAAAAAATTTCATATGGAGGTGAAATGGCACATAAAATGAAGTAGCTTTGAATGTTTTTTATTAGAATATATGTTTTTGCTGGGTGAGATTTAATTAACTACATTAGTTTAATAAGTTCGATTTCCTATCTACCATCCTTGATGTTCAGAATTATACTGAAGTTATCTGTATGAAAACTGGTGATTAGTATAGGAAATTGACTTTATAATAGTTCAAACATTTTGAAATGCTATTTTGTGAATTTCCTTGTGATATGTGTTGATTGCATAGTTGGTATTTTGGAATGCTAATTATTTTTTTGTGAAAATGATCAGAATGGTCATATACATAATCATCTGTTCATTCCATCTATGTCTGTTTCTCTTTGACTTGCTCAGATTCCTACTGGAGGAGAAGGTATAGCCAACAACATTAGCTCTTTCCTGGCTTAGTTTAAGGATATAATTGATCTACATCTGACTCTTTACGTGGTCAGAGCTCTGAGTCAGTGCTCTGCCTTCCTTTCCCTTACTTTTTAGTTGAACTCAAGAAGTGGAAAGTAACTTCTCATAAAAGTATGGGGTAACTATTGACGTTACAACAGAATTCTCAAATAGATTTTTGCTAAGATTTCATCCTCCACGTAGAAAATTATTCACATGTTTTTTCAGTGCAAACAGTTAACCCAAATGATTCAACAGTAATCATGGAGAAGACAGTAGAAGTAATTCTGTTATTGCAGAATTTACTCATGCTGACTAGAACAGAGGTTTCAGTTCCTTTACACAATCTGAAGATATGCAAAATAATATAAAAATTTAAGGAGGATGCTTATTCTTTCCTACACTCAGAAAGAGGTAAAGGATATGAATTAAATTCTTCAGTTTAAGGGTAACTTCTGATTTCTATCTCTCCTCCCATTTTTGTCCTTTCTGTAGTAAGAGAGATGTCTTTTTTGTACTTGGTGAGATTGAAGAAAATGACATTCTTCCAGCATAGCCTCAAATCCTGATTCTGCTTTTCATATTGTACAGATTACGGATAAACATGCCCTTTCTCTGCTACTATTCCAATGGGGTGTATTCTATAATAAAATAAGATTGAATGGCTGAGTGGGAAGTATGGGGATTGCCATACTGTTCTGTGCCTCACTGTTCTGTGGAGTAGGCTGTGGTTCTCCAGTTACACGTAAAGCAATCCAGTTCAGGAAGGTAGAAGTCAAAAACCAGATATGCTGTCAGTTTAAGGCCTTTGCATTCACTGTTTCCTCTACCTGGAAAGCTACTTCCTCAAATATGCCATTCAGATCTTTGCTCAGGTGTCCCCTTCTTTATGAGGACTTTCCAGACCACCCTATTTAAAATAGCAATCCCCTTCCTAGAACCCTCTTATACACATTCCTGGATATGCCATATAGTTTATTATTTCTTCGTTGTGTGTATTTTCTCAACTAGAGTGAAAGCTCCATAAAAATGTAAGACAACTGTTGTATCCCCAGTGCTTAGAATAGTTCTTGGCATACCTCTATCAGTATTTTTTGAATAAGTGAAAGTTTTATTTTGGTTTTTGAATCAAGCTGTGTTTTCAAATCCAATTTTGCCAAAAAAAAAAAAAGAAAGAAAGAAAAGAAAAGGAAAAAAAAACTCAAAACTGTACTTTGAAAAGCAAAGCTACTACTATGTACTAATTCTTATAGAGCTCCTGTGTATACTTCTCAAATTTTTTAGCTTCCCTGGTGAGTATTGTGATTGATGAGACCCCTGGACTCAGAAAACAGTATGTGAAAAATCACAGACCATTAGCCAAAGGTGGCAGGTTTTGCTGTGGAGGAGGTGGGTGAGAAGACTGCATTCACCTTCCTCCACAGCTCTAACAATATTGTATACACAGTAGCTATCTCAGAGTTACATGATTATGAGTTTCCATCTTCATTATATTTTTGAGGAATTTACTTCAGCTTTTCTAAAATGAACATATATGGTTTATACACTGCACAGGAAATAATATTCTCTATTGAAGAGTAATTATAAAGCAAAGGAAAAGAGTTTGTTTTGGTAGTAATATGCCCACTTAACATATTGAAGAGAACTTTTTGTTCTCAATTTGCTTAATAGTAACCCTGTCTGAATGCTGATACTCAAAGAATGCCTGCCCTTTTAGACTTGGAACAAACCCCAATAATTCCCATGTTCACACAGTGTATTTTCTCAGAATAATGCCTTTATCATAACATTAACTTACTGATTTCAAGAATAGGATAGCCTTCTAATGGGAGTAGTTTGTCTTCTAATTAAGGTGACTGGCAAGCTACAGACATGGTCTATTAAAAAAAAAAAAAAGATTTTATTTGAATTAGACACTAACCAAACTCCACAAAAGGTTTTATTGGTTCAATATTATATAGTGCCTTTTGCACTTATTCCCAAGAAAATGAAGTTTTTAATTCATTCAAAAAACACCATGTTGAACTTAAGTACATACCAGCAACATGGTGTTAAGTTCAGACGTGGTTCCTGACAGATGGTACTATCTCAGGTGTTCTGCTTAAGTCTTGGGTAGTCTCTCTCTTCCACTCATGCTGTATCTTCAGTAACCTTTCTTTAGTCTCAGAAGCCCTTAAGAAATCTCTAACTTTTCATATTTCTCATGTAGTTTTCATGTTTTGCAAATCTTGTCTCAGAGCAGATGAAGTAATTTCAGTTAATATCTAAGGACTTCTTTATAAAGGGATTTCTTTATAATATAAAGAATTTTCATGAGCCTTGAATGTATAAGGAATAATCAGTCCTTTCCCTCTTTTGGTATATCCTGGACCTATGTGTCAGTATACTTAAAATACAAGCATATATACGTACATTGCTTTCAAAGGGGGGTCTTAAATTAACACCTACCCGTGCATATGTTATGCATTACTCCCTATCTGAAATTCCCTCCATTTCATTCACTTTTTCTTAATCTTCTCTCAGGTCTCCCTTGTTCAGTCCATCTCAAGTAGATTTGTCTCTCCTTTAAAAACGTGTGTTGTATACTATATAGTAATTTGGCACTTAGAGTGGAAATAAACTATTCTCTCTCACTGTTATTTACAGTTGCCATTTGTTTGGTGTACAGCTACACATGCTATTTTAAAATGGTCAACAGGAAAACATATCTGGTACTTTAAAGGTAGATATAAACTTGGATGAATCTATATAATTTGGTAAAGAAGTTAAATATATTTAGTTTTAAATTCTTAGAATGAAAGCAAAGTTTTTTACTGATTAGGAAAAGATAGTCAGGTATAAATATGCCACGCATAGCCATCATTTTTGCTATGTGTTTTTCCATAATTATATGAGGGAATTTCTCCCTCTTGCAGAACTGTAACTAAATCATTTGCAAGAACAGAGTCTGGTATAAAGGGGCAAGACAGTGCTGTCAGAAACCTGTTTCAGTGAAATTTTAGTCTTATGTGGCCCTAATAGTTGAAGCTGTTCCAAAGAGGCTTCTGACACTCAGAAGATGAGTTTCATGGTTTCTGTAAATAGGGCTAAAATAATCAATTGAGAGTGGTTGAGCACTGGTAGTGGATAATTTCAGTGTAATGATGCCTCACCATGTAGTATAATGAAGACTCAGCCCATTTCTTTTGATTTTTTTGTTTCCTGACAGCTTTTAAGCCCACCTATCTTTTTCTCTTTGTCCCAGTACTGGAAAAGCTGCTAAGAAAGCCCAGGTATTCCCTCCTTTGGCCCTGGTGATTCAGATAACAATGGAATGTCCTGACCATGCAAGGGAATGCTCACCCCAGCTCTATCCCCTAACTGCAATAAAAACCTCAGCCCTTTTCCTTTCTTTGCTCTTTCAAGCCATTTCACACCTGCTTTGGAGGTCTGCCCTCCTGTCTTCAGAAATGCCTCAGTTATGTAATAAACTGTTTTATACCTTCTGGGTGAGTATGTGATGTCATTGGTCTATCTGAATCAAATTTTTAGTGTCAGGCACGTGCCTTTAAAACAGGAGCCAGTGTTTGAATTATTAAATTTTGCGGTAGTTTTGTTTGTTTAAAATGATTGACCTTCATGTTTTTCTATTTTTTAAATAGTAAAAACATAGGTTATTTATTACACAGTGACTTTTACTTATCTAAATATGTGAGGAAACTGGGACACATTGGTCATAAAGCTATAGCGGAAAGCCGTAACAGTGCTCACCTCATGACCAAGTCTTCAATTGTAATTATAAACCTTAAATGGAAATAAATGGGCTTATTCATATAAGATACTCAAACCAATATAGCAGCTTTAAGTTCCATACTTAGAACCCTGCAAATATTAGGACTGAAAGGAAGAGTACCTGTTAAAGTACTTGTTAATGACTTGTGTTGTTAAAAGTTTGCACATAACCTAATCAATCCATTGACCCCCTGAAGGCAGGGAATCCTGACAATTTAACTTCTACATAACCTAGTCATCATAATACTTCTGCTACTACTACCGCCTAACTTATTACTTATTTACTACTAAATTCCAAGAACATTGGTAACCCCTTAGGTAGGTTTCAGAGATACCACTCATGAGCAGATGACACTTGTATCAAATAGTCTCCAGTCTGGGGTCACCAGCTGGTATGTCAGGTCTCCAGAAGCCTCTGTTAGCCTCCTTGTGCACCTATCCCAGTGTGTACCTTACTTTCAGTACAACCAAAATTTGTTGGACAATTATAATTACTTTTGTATAGAACATGTTCACAAAGAATCAACGTGGTGTTGTAGAAAGACTCGGTTATCTGAACACAGATCTTCGAATTTCCATCATGTTACATATAAGTTGGTTGTCTAAAAAAAGTACCTTCTCTTAACTTCCTTTATTTATAAATTGGAGGATTGGATTAGATCAAGGGTTCTTATCCTGGGATTCACAGAACTCTGAAATTTTATGCCCATATTATTTTTATGTATGCATATGCATTTTTCTAGGAATAGTATTCATAACACATCTATTTCTCAAAGGGTTTTGTAAAAAATTATAAGAATGTTCAACTGGGTGGTTAAATTCTCTTGAGTTCTAAAAATATTATGACTCCATTCAGCTGGAAGATGACATGGAGCAGAAAGGATTAGGAAATGACAAGGAAAATATTAGATTCCATATTTTTTTATTTAAACAGTATGAAGGAAAAAATATTTCTAAACCTGCTGTTTAAAATAAATAAAAACCCATAGAACCTTTTTTTTTTTAAATGAAGCCCAAATCTACATCTTTGTATGTGAGTGGGAAAAATAATAAATCTGGTCTAACCAAGATCCAAACAGGAGAAAAAATGGTAGAGGAGTAGGGGACCCTATTTCAACTGGTCCTCTGAATTGAGCTGGATATCTGCCAGACCATTCTGAACACCCATCTTGCATCAGCCTGAGATGTAAGAGGATATATCTGGATCTCACAAACAGAGTATCTCTGGCAGTTGGTCTTGAGGTATGAAGTGGGGAGCCATGATTCTGTGGGCAGATACCAGTAGATAAACAGAAGTTGGAAGGAGTATCACTGATCTTACACCAGGAAGGCAAAAGACTCCCACTCTGGGGACTGGGCACAGACTTGCAAACCAGCAGCACAAAGGAAGGGACATTAGAGCAGCCTCCCAAACTGAAACCTGGAGCTTCTGGGGACAGCTTGTGGTTTTAGAAACACAAGGGGCAGAGACATGCCTGGACCTCAAAGTGAGGGCTGGGAATGCTGCTGTGGGGCACACAACCCAGGATGCTGTGGTTTTTAGTGGCACAGACAGAAACAGAGGTAGTGTGGCATATAGAGCTTAGTGAAGAACAGACTGCGATATCCACGTTCTGAGACAGAGGTTGGGATATGGTCACTTTTGCTCTCTCGAAAGAGATGTGGAAAGCCACCAGGGAAAGCTGCCAGAGAACAAAAGCCCCCCCAAAACGGGTTTTCACTGAGCCCATCCCCCACCCCCCCTTACAGGGGGCAGGGCAACTCTGCCCAAACTGGGTTGCCTGAGTAACAGTGCAGCAGGCGCCTCCCCCAGAAGACAGGCTGGAAGAACAAGAGGCTGAAAACCCTAAGGTCAATATAAAATAGGTGCATCTTGCTTGGGTTGTGGTCAATAATTTAGACCTTATACATTCCTTCAACTATTCCTCAGCAGAACGACTAAGAGGACGAACCCCCAACAAAGGAAGGATTCAGAACTAATGGATATGGATATAACCGAGATATCAGAAATTGACTTCAGAGTAACAATTATCAGGGCAATATCTAGGCTTGAGAAAAAATATTAATGACAATATGGAATTTATAAGGGCAGAAATGAGACTTAATCAGGCCAAACTTAAAAATTCTATGAATGAGATGCAGTCTAAACTGGATAATCTAACTGCCAGGGCAAATGAGGCAGAAGAATGATTTAGTGAGATGAGGATAAGATGATAGAAAACAAGGAAATTCAGGCAGGATGGGAGAAACAAATTAAAACTCAAGGAATCAAACTGAGAGATATTAGTGACTCAATGAAATGTCCCCAAATCAGAATTATTGGGATCCCTAAGAAGGTGGAGAGATGTCTAGAAGATATATTTGACAAATCATAGCTGAGAACTTCCCTAATCTGGGGAAGGAAACAAGCATTCCTATTCAAGAGGCAGAGAGGACCAAGATTTATGAAAACAGAGCAATGCCACGAAGTATAGTAGTACAATTTGCAAATCTTAGATCAAAGGAAACAATCTCAAAAGTGGTGAGAGTGAAGAGATTTCTTATGTACAGAGGGAGGAACATCAGAATAACATCAGGCTGTTCACAGAGACCTGGCAAGCCAGAAAGGGCTGTCAAGACATATTCAGGACACTAGATGAGAAGAACATGCAGCCAAGGATACTTTATCCAGAAAGATTGTCATTCAGAATGGATGGAGAGACAAGGAGCTTCCAAGTCTGGCAGAAACTGAAAGAATATGTGACCACCAAGCCATCCCTGCAAGAAATATTAAGCGGGGAGGGGAGAGTGTGACTGTAAAAGAGGAAAGACCCCAAGAGTGATATAGAACAGAAATTTACAGAGACAATCTTTAGAAACAAAGACTTCACAGGCAACATGACAATAAAAACATATTGTTCAGTAATCACTCTCAATGTGAATGAAACAACACAGGGTTGCAGATTGGATAAAAAGACATGACCCACCCACATGCTGTCTACAAGAGACTCATTTTGACCTAAAGATACACCTAGACTGAAAGTGAAGGGAGGGGGAACCATTTTTCATGTCAACAGATCTCAAAAGAAAGCTGGGGTAGCAATCATCATATCAGACAAATAAGATTTTAAGCTAAAGGCTGTAATAGAGATACAGAAGGACACTGTGTTATGCTTAAGAGGTCCATGCTATCCAACAAGAGGATCTAATAATTGTAAATATCTATGCCCCCAACATAGGAGCGGCCAACTACATAAGCCAACTGTTAACCAAAATAAGAGACATATTGATAATAATATGCTAATAGTAGGAGACCTCAATATTCCACTCTCAGTAATAGATTAACTAAGCAGAAGATCAACAAAGAAACAAGAGCTTGGAATGACACACTAGACCAGATGGACCCCATAGATATATATAGAAAAACCTGGAGAATCAACAACAAATTTAGCCTAACCGACACATGAGAGGAAAATAATTAAGTGCTCCCCATTGAGCAGAGATCAATGAATAAGAAACCAAAAATACAGAAGAACGCATCAATGAAAGTAGAGTGGTTTTTTGAAAGAATTAATAAGATCAATAAACCAGTGGCCAGACTTATCCAAAAGAAAATAGAAAGGATCCAAATTAATGAAATTATGAATGAAAGGGGAGAGATCATGACTAACACCAAGGAAATAGAAACAGTTATTAGGGAGCACCTGTGTGGCTCAGTGGGTTAAAGTCTATGACTTTGGCTAAGGTCATGATCCCAGGGTCCTGGATCAAGCCTCACATCAGGCTCTCTGCTCTGCAGGGAGCCTGCTTCCTCCTCTCTCTCTGCCTGCCTCTCTGCCTACTTGTGATCTCTGTCAAATAAGTAAATAAAATCTTTAAAAAAGAAAAACAGTTATTAGAAATTATTATGCCATATGCCAATAAATTAAGCAACCTCAAAGAAATGGATGCCTTTGTGGAAACCTATAAACCATAAAGACCAAAACAGGAAGAAATTGACAACCTGAGTAGACCAATAACCTGTAATGAGATTGAAGCAGTGATCAAAAACCTCCCCAAAAAACAAGAATCTAGGGCCTGATATTCTAACCAAACATTCAAAGAAGAAAAAATACCTATTGTCCTGAAGCTTTTTCAAAAAATAGAAACAGAAGGAAAACTTCCAAACTCATTCTATGAAGCCTGCATTACCTTGATCCCAAAACCAGGCAAAGACCCTATCAAAAAGGAGAATTACAAACCAGTATATCCCTGATGAAGACAAAATGATACCAAAATTCTCAACAAGATTCCAACTAATAGGATCAAAGGATTATTCTTCATGACCAGGTGGGATTTATCCCTGGGATGCAAGCATGGCTCAACATTTGCAAATCAACAATGTGATAGAACATATAAATAAGAGAAGACACAGGAACCACATGGTCCTCTCAATTGATGCAGAAAAAGCATTTGACAAAATACAACATTCTTTCTGATTAAAGCTCTTCGGAGTATAGAGATAGATAGAACATTCTTCAGTTTCATAAAAACCATCTATGAAAAGCCCACAGCGAATATGATTTTCAGTGGGGAAATGCAGAGAGCTTTCCCTTAAGATCAGGAACTCTCACCACTGTTGTTCAACATAGTACTAGAAGTCCTAGCAACAGCAATCAGACAATATAAAGAAATGAAAGGTATTCAAATTGGCAAAGAAGAAGTCATGCTCTCTCTCTTTGCAGATGACATGATACTTTATGTGGAAAACCCAAAATACTCCACCCTCAAATTACTAGAACTCTTACATAAGTTCAGTAATGTAGCAGGATACAAAATCAATGCACAGAAATCAGTTGCTTTCTGATACACTGACAATTAAACTGTAGAAAGAGAAATTAGATCACTGATTCCATTTACAATAGCACCAAAAACCATAAGATAACTTGGAATAAACCTAACCAAAGAGGTAAAGGATCTGTACTCTAGAAACTATAGAACACTCATGAAAGAAACTGAAGACACAAAAAGACAAAAAAACATTCCATGCTCATGGACTAGAAAAATAAACATGTTAAAATGTTTGGTGCAGCCACTTTGGAAAACAGTGAGGAGATTCCTCAAAAAATTAAAAATTGCCGTATAACCTGGCAATTGCACTACAGGGTATTTTACCCCAAAGATAGAGATGTAATGAAAAGAAGGGTGTGCACCCCAATGTTCATAGCAGCAATGTCCACAATAGCCAAACTGTAGAAAGAGCTGAGATGCCCTACAACAGAACGAATGGATAAAGAAGATGTGGTCCATATGTATAATGGATTATTACTCGGCCATCAGAAAGGTTGAATATACAACATTTGCATCAATATAGATGGAGCTGGAGGAGATCATGCTGAGTGAAGTAAGTCAAACAGAAAGACAATTATCATATGGTTTCACTTATTTGTGGGACATAAGGAAGATCATGGAGGACATTAGGAGAAGGAAGGGGAAAATATCAGAGGGGGAGATAAACCATGAGAGTCTATGGATTCCTGAATCAAACTGAGTGTTTTAGGGGGGAGGGGGGTAGGGCGATATCTGTGTTCTGTGGTGGGTATTAAAGAGGGTACATATTGCATAGAGCACTGGGTGTTATGCACTAACAATGAATCATGAAATTACATCAAAAACTAATGATGTACTTACTGTATGGTGACTAACATAACATAAAAAAATATTTAAAAAATTAAATTAAAAAAAAAGATCCAGGGGCACCTGGGTGGCTCAGTGGGTTAAGCCGCTGCCTTCGGCTCAGGTCATGATCTCAGGGTCCTGGGATCGAGTCCCGTATCGGGCTCTCTGCTCAGCAGGGAGCCTGCTTCTCTCTCTCTCTCTCTCTCTCTCTCTCTGCCTTCTCTCCATCTGCTTGTGATATCTCTCTGTCAAATAAATAAATAAAATCTTAAAAAAAAAAAAGATCCAAAGAGAGAGACTTTGGTGGTGTTTTTTTAGAATTGTAATCCATTTCAAGAAAAAAGAAAAAAGAATCCAATAATCATTCCTGGCATGGCTGAATCAGTAAGTTGTCTTTAGTTTGGGAAAGAAAAGGTAGAAAATTATTCGTTGCATTGGTTGACCTTGAATCTTGCATCCAGTTAATTTTAGAGTTCAGATATCCCGGTATTAAAAAGTCATTTTCTTTTCTCTCAAATAAATAACTGAAAAATCTGAAGCTTCCAATCATGTGGAGCTATGGGATTGCAGGGGAAATAAAGAGCTTACTATCTTTCAATTCCTCATATTTAAAAATAACGATATCTTTGAGGGTAGTAACAGAGTGCCTGTATCCTGATCATATGATGAGATGACCACCACAGTGAGTACAGCAGGGAGAATACTATTTAAACTGATCTCCTTAATTACTTTTCAAAGGTACAGAAAGTTTCAATGAGAGATCATCCGCTTTTTTTTTTTTAAGATTTTATCTATTTATTTTCCAGAAAGAAAGAGAGAGAAAGCACACAAGCAGGCAGAGAGGCAGGCAGGCAGAGGCAGAGAGAGAGGCAGGCTCCCCACTGAGCAAGGAGCCCCACGTGGGACTCAATCCCAGGACCCTGGAATCATGACCTGAGTCAAAGTCAGCGGCTTAACCCACTGAGCCACCCAGGCATCCCAGAACATCTGCTTCTTATTAGGATTTTCTCCACAGCCAAAATTTTATGGAAGACAATCTATGGGATCATAGGAAACACTCAATAACATTGTCTGGATTTGTTAATTGTGTATGGGATCTGTCCGTGAACTATATACTGTTAGCATTAGACTGGATGCATGTTTGAAAGAAACAGATTTTTTCAGGAGGATTATGATCAGTATTACAATGAATTTAAATTAAGCCAATTAAATAAACCAAATTTTCCAAAAAGTAATGAGTGTTTCTTTCTATAATCAATATCCATTCACTATAAAACCTGTTGCATTTTGGCTTCTCCACTTTGAGCACCCCATCTTTGTTCCCTCTTTCTCTCTACAAACCTGTTTTCCATCATTGGTTATCTGGTAATCTTGTCACCAATGTTAATGATTATTTCTGAGTGATTGACTTTTGTATCTATTCAGAAGACACTGCTGATATACAGCTCTTTTTTTTGTGACTGTATCTTCTATTACTTTCTATGCTTATTTATTTACTCTTCTGATTCTGGTCCATCCGCCTTACCTCTCTTCTACCCTTTAAATATGGGTTTTGCACTAAGATATTTTTAATTCTCCTTCTATTCTTTCTAAAATTCCTTCATGAGTGATCTCATTATGAAGGGTTAATTCCAGGTGGAACACAATCATATAGCTCTCATATATTTACTAAAGTCATAAAATATAATTGAAAGGAAATGTGGTTATTTAACAAACAGGTCTAAGATAGTGAAGCAACCTAAGATGCACTAGTGAGAAGGGGAAATGAGACTGAGGCCCTGGTATTATGATTCTAAATGCAGTCCTTGTTCCATTTTATAAGGAACTGAGCAGCACACCTCAGAGAAATAAAGATGGAGAAGGAAGGCAAACAGCCATAAGTGAGATGGCACAGTACACTTTATTTAGTTGAAAGCAGTTAGTTAGACAAGAGATGGCTTTAGGTGACAGTTTGTTTAAATGATTATTTTCCTTTCATAACTAATATTTCATGTCACCGTTTAGTTTGTTCTCACTTCCAGATAGGCTTTTGTCATGGCCTCATTTCTCTTGGTTTCTTGAAATACCCTAATGGCCTTCCAAAATTTTTTTCCTTTGTTTCTTTTTTAAATGTAGGTATGTTTAAAAATTTAAACTACATGCACCAAGGAAACTTTCCTAAGATATTTGTATTTGTAGCTTAGTAGAATACATAACTTAACTGTCTTCTGAGTAGTATAACTTTATTTCCTTCCATTGGTACTAGTAATAATCTATGACCCATTTCCTAGGCCGCTTCATAAGTTTCCATTTGCACTGGCTGCACCGTGCCTGAAATACTCTTCCTAATACTCACATTGCACTTTCTTTATTAAAAAGTCACTTTCTCAGTGAAGCCTTCCCTGATTACTTGTCTAAGATTTGGCCCCCACCCCGTCAGATCCCCTTCCCTCTTTTATTCTTTGCATAACACTTACGTTATCTCTAACATACTATATACTTTATTTATGTATTTTGCTTTTCATCTGTCTCCCTGAGGGCAGTGTTGCTTTGTTTTATTTACTCTTACTTTTCCAGTATTAGGAGAAGTCCTGGATCCGGGCAGGTACTTGTAGTAGGTATCATTGTGTTTTACACAAAAACCTGTTTAGTTTGGTGAGATCAAATGAAAAAAATACACTTCTAGAACAAAATGAAAGAAACTGAATTTCTTCATCAAAACCATAAATTAAGATATCAGAGGAAAGAATGTCTACATAAACTTGAATTGTCTTCCACATTAAAATCACTCTTTACTGACAGTCTTTGCTCTTGGAATCCTAATTAACAATTCTGCCCTTACCTTCAGTTGTCATTTCAAAACACTGAACACCTGAGATTTTAAGTGTCTGTTTTTGTTCGGAAACAAATGCTTCTGTCAGTGCTGCCAAATTCCAGAAAAAAATACCAAGGAAACAATGTTTTTCTATTCTTTTTTATGTTTCCTTTTGAAACAAAATACAAGTAACAAAGAAAGTGTGGGTTGTTTTCAGAATTCATTACCCAGGCATAAAGAAATTCAGATGTCAGGAAGCTGGCATGAATCCTTTCCATTCTTGCTCTCAGAACACAGTTGGAGGACGAGGTCAGCTGGCAACTGATCTTTATTTTTCTTATGCATTTTCTGATGGCTCTTCAGAGAAATTTCAAATATGACTTTCTTCATTGCAATGTAAAAAGTAAAAATTTTCAAAAGGTAAGAAAGATCATCAGGATTGACCCATTCACCTAAACCTAAACCAGAATTTATAAAGGTGGATTTTGATCTTAGGAAAGGCAGAAAGTTTCATGGTGTTAATATATTTTTGAATCACATACTTCCTTTTTCTTGCTGGATGTGGTGGAAAAGAGCATAAGCTTTGAAGGTAGACAGATTTCAGTCTCAACTTCAGAGTTAAGAAGCTGTGTCTCCTAGTATAAATACTTTTACCTATTAATTATTAGTGTCCTATCCTGTAATTATGCTTGATGTGTATATTAGGGTCCTTTAGTATTAAATAAGATCATTTTTTATGATGTATATGATAAAGTAGGTAAATAGATACTTAAAATTACTCCTTCCCTTAACACACACAAATACACACACACTCGTCTTATAACTTGTTAATTTATTTTGCTTAATTACTAATTTAAAGAAAAAAGTGGCCAAGGAATTTAAATTCCGTGTTCTAGCCCTATCCTATTTATTTAGTATAGGCATTTTGGCAATTTTCTGATTTTTAAATTTATTTTTATTTTTAATAAACTTTATAATGTATTATTAGTCCCAGGGGTACAGGTCTGTGAATTGCCAGGTTTACACACTTCACTCGCCATAGCACATACCTTCCCCAATGTCCATAAACCCACCAACCTATCCCTCCCCCCTCACCCCCACCCCTCTCATTTTGTTTTGTGACAGTAAGAGTCTCTTATGGTTTGTCTCCCTTCTGATCCCATCCTGTTCCATGTATTCTTTTTCTACCCCTCAAACCTCACACATTGAATTTCCACTTCTTCATATCAGGGAGATCATATGATAGTTGTCTTTCTCCAACTGACTTATTTTGCTCAGCATAATACCCTCTAGTTGCATCCACATCATCACAAATGGCAAGATTTCATTTCTTTTGATGGCTGCATAGTATTCCATTGTATCCATTCATCTGTTGATGGACATCTAGGTTCTTTTCATAGTTTGGCTATTGTGGACATTGCCGCTATAGACATTTGGGTACATGTGCCCCTTTGGATCACTATGTTTGTATCTTTAGGGTAAATACCCAGTAGTGCAATTGCTGGGTCATAATCTAGCTCTATTTTCAACATTTTGAGGAACCTCCATGCTGTTTTCCAGAGTGGTTGCAGCAGCTTGCATTGCCACCAACAGTGTAGGAGGGTTCCCCTTTCTCCGCATCCTTGCCAGCATGTCATTTCCTGACTTGTTAATTTTAGGCATTCTGACTGGTATAAGGTGGTCTCCTATTGTGGTTTTGATTTGTATTACCCTGATGCCAAGTGATGTGGAACACGTTTTCACATGTCTGTTGGCCATCTGGATGTTTTCTTTGCAGAAATGTGTGTTCATGTCCTCTGCCCATTTCTTGATTGGATTATTTGTTCTTTGGGTGTTGAGTTTGCTAAGCTCTTTATAGATTTTTGGATATTGGCCCTTTATCTAATACACTGTTTGCAAATACCTTCTCCCATTCTCAGTTGTCTTTTGGTTTTGTTACCTGTTTCCTTTGCTGTGCAAAAGCTTTTGATCTTAATGAAGTCCCAATAGTTCATTTTTGCCCTTGCTTCCCTTGCCTTTGGCAATGTTCCTAGGAAGAATTTGCTGCAGCTGAGGTTGAAGATGTTGCTGCCTGTGTTCTCCTCAAGAATTTCAATGGATTCCTTTCTCACATTGAGGCCCTTCATCCATTTTAAGTCCATTTTCCTGTGTGGTGTAAGGAAAGGGTCCAACTTCACTTTTCTGCATGTGGCTGTCCAATTTTCCCGGCACTATTTGTTGAAGAGACTGTCTTTTTTTCCATTGGACATTCTTTCCTGCTTTGTCAAAGATTAGTTGACCATAGAGTTGAGGATTTATTTCTGGGCTCTCAATTCTGTTCCATTGATCTATGTGTCTGTTTTTGTGCCAGTACCATGGTGTCTTGATGATTACAACTTTGTAATAGAGCTTGAAGTCTGGAATTGTGATGCCACCAACTTTGGCTTTCTTTTTCAATATTCCTTTGTCTATTCAAGGTCTTTTCTGGTTCCATATAAATTTTAGGATTATTTGTTTTATTTCATTGAAAAGAATGGATGGGATTTGATAGGGATTGCATCAAATGTGTAGATTGCTTTAGGTGGCATAGACATTTGCACAATATTTGTTCTTCCAATCCAGGAGCATGGAACATTTTTCCATTTCTTTGTGTCTTCCTCAATTTCTTTCATGAGTACTTTATAGTTTTCTGAGTATAGATTCTGTGCCTCTTTGGTTAGGTTTATTCCTAGGTATCTTATGGTTTGGGGTGCCTTTGTAAATGGGATTGACTCCTTAATTTCTCTTTCTTCTGTCTTGCTGTTGCTGTATAGAAATGCAACTAATTTCTGTGCATTGATTTTATATCCTGACACTTTACTGAATTCCTGTACAAGTTCTAGCAGTTTTGGAATGAAACCTTTTGAGTTTTCCATATATAGTATCATATCACCTGCAAAGAGTGATAGTTTGGCTTCTTCTTTGCCAATTTGGATGCCTTTAATTTCTTTTTGTTGTCTGATTGCTGAGGCTAGGACTTCTAGTACTATGTTGAATATCAGTGGTGATAACGGATATCCCTCCCGTGTTCCTGACCTTAGTGGAAAAGCTTTCAGTTTTTCTCCATTGAGAATGATATTTGCAGTGGGTTTTTCATAGTTGGCTTTGATAATATTGAGGTATGTGCCCTCTATCCCTACACTTTGATGAGTTTTGATCAGGAAGGGATGCTGTACTTTCTCAAATGCTTCTTCAGCATCTATTGAGAGCATCATATGGTTCTTATTCTTTCTTTTATTAATGTATTGTATCACATTGATTGATTTGCGGATTTTGAACCAACCTTGAAGCCCTGGAATAAATCCCACTTGGTCGTGGTGAATAATCCTTTTAATTTACTGTTGAATCCTATTGGCTAGTATTTTGGTGAGAATTTTCGCATCTGTGTTCATCTAAGATATTGGTCTGTAGTTCTCATTTTTGATGGGATCCTTGTCTGGTTTTGGGATCAAGGTGATGCTGGCCTCATAAAATGAGTTTGGAAGTTTTCCTTCCATTTCTACTTTTTGGAAAAGTTTGAGGAGAATAGGAATTAATTCTTCTTTAAATGTTTGGTAGAATTCCCCTGGTAAGCCGTCGGGCCCTGGACTTTTGTTTTTTTGGAGATTTTTGATGACTGTTTCAATCTCCTTACTGGTTATGGGTTTGTTCGGGTTTTCTATTTCTTCCTGGTTCAATTGTGGTAGTTTATATGTCTCTAGAAATGTATCCGTTTCTTCCAGATTGTCAAATTTGTTGGCATAGAGTTGCTCATAGTATGGTCTTATAATTGTTTGTATTTCTTTGGTGTTGGTTGTGATCTCTCCTCTATCATTTGTGATTTTATTTATTTGGGTTCTTTCTCTTTTCTTTTTGATAATTCTGGCCAGGGGTTTATCAATCTTATTAATTCTTTCAAAGAACCAGCTCCTAGTTCCGTTGATTTGTTCTATTTTTTTTTGGTTCCTATCTTATTGATTTCTTCTCCTGCTGTGTTTAGGCTTTCTTTCTTGTTCTTTCTCCAGCTCTTTTAGGTGTAGGGTTAGGTTGTGTACTTGAGACCTTTCTTGTTTCTTGAGAAAGGCTTGTACCACTATATATTTTTCTCTCAGGACTGCCTTTGCTGTGTCCCACAGATTTTGAAGCACTGTGTTTTCATTATCGTTTGTTTCCATGAATTTTTTCAATTCTTCTTTAATTTCCTGGTTGACCTATTCATTCTTTAGAAGGACGCTGTTTAGTCTTCATGTATTTGGGCTCTTTCCAAATTTCCTCTTGTGATTGAGTTCTAGCTTCAGAGCACTGTGGTCTAAAATATTCAGGGAATGATCCCAATCTTTTGATACCGGCTGATACCTGATTTATGACCCAGATATGATATATTTGGTGGAGAATGTTCCATGTGCACTAGAGAAGAATGTGTATTCTGTTGCTTTGGGATGGAATGTTCTGAGTATATCTGTGATGTCCATCTGGTCCAGTATACCATTTAAGGCCTTTATTTCCTTGTTGATCTTTTGCTTGGATGATCTGTCCATTTCATTTCATATGTCCCCATAAGGGGAGTGTTAAAGTCCCCTACTATTATTGTATTACTGTTGATGTGTTTCTTTGATTTTGTTATTAATTGGTTTATATAGTTGGCTGCTTTCATGTTAGGGGCATAGATATTTAAAATTGTTAGATCTTATTGTTGGACAGACCCTTTGAGTATGATATAGTGTCCTTCCTCATCTCTTATTATAGTCTTTGGCTTAAAATCTAATTTATCTGATATAAGGATTGCCACCCCACTTTCTTCCGATGTCCACTAGCATGATAAAGTGTTTTCCACCCCCTCACTTTAAATTTGGAGGTGTCTTTGGGTCTAAAATGAGTTTCTTGTAGGCAGCATATTGATGGGTTTTGTTTTTTTATCCATTCTGATACCCTGTGTCTTTTGATTGGGGCATTTAGCCCATTTACATTCAGGATCACTATTGAGAGATATGACTTTTGCGCCATTGTATTGCCTGTAAGGTGACTGTTACTGTATATTGTCTCTGTTCCTTTTCGATCTACTACTTTTAGGGTCTTTCTTTCCTTAGAGGACCCCTTTCAGTATTTTCTGTAGAGCTGGTTTGGTGTTCGCAAATTCTTTCAGTTTTTGTTTGTCCTGGAAGCTTTTTATCTCTCCTTCTATTTTCAGTGATAGCTTAGCTGGATAGAGTATTCTTGGCTGAATGTTTTTCTCATTTAGTACTCTGAATATATCATGCCAGTTTTTTCTGGCCTGTCAGGTCTCTGTGGATAAGTCCGCTGCCAATCTAATATTTTTACCATTGTATGTTACAGACTTCTTGTTCCGGGCTGCTTTCAGGATTTTCTGTTTGTTGCTAAGATTTGTAAATTTTACTATTAGATAACGGCGTGCGGACCTATTCTTACTGATATTGAGGGGGGTTCTCTGCACCTTCTGGATTTTGATGCTTGTTCCCTTCACCATATTAGGGAAATTCTCTACAGTAATTCTCTCCAATATACCTTCTGCTCCCCTCTCTCTTTCTTCTTCTGGAATCCCAATTATTCTAATGTTGTTTTTTCTTATAGTATCACTTATCTCTTGAATTCTCCCCTCATGGTCCAGTGATTGTTTGTCTCTCTTTTGCTCAGCTTCTTTATTCTTTGTCATTTGGTCTTCTATATCACTAATTCTTTCTTCTGCCTCATTCATCCTAGCAGTAAGAGCCTCCATTTTTTTATTGCACCTAATTAATAGCTTTTTTGATTTTACTTGGTTAGATTTTAGTTCTTTTATTTCTCTAGAAAGGGCTTTTATTTCTTCAGGCAGGGTTTCTCTAATATCTTCCATACCTTTTTCGAGCCTGGCTAGAACCTTGAGAGTCGTCATTCTGAACTCTAGATCTGACATGTTACCAATGTGTGTATTGATTATGTCCCTAGCCTTCAGTACTGCCTGTTGTTCTTTTTTGGGGGGGCCGGTGAGTTTTTCTGCCTTGTCATTTTGTACAGATAAGAATATATGAAGGAGCAAATAAAATACTAAAAGGGTGGCAAAGACCCCAGTAAAGTGTGCTTTAACCAAATCAGAAGAGACCCCAAATCATCAGGGGCGGGGGGGAGAAAGGGGGTAAAAAGAAGTTCAGGAAAAACATTTAAAAAAGAAAACAAATTAAGAAAAAATATAAAAAAGAACACACACACACACACACACATATATATAATACTGGTGACTAGAATAGGGTCACCCTCTTAATTCTGGGAGTATTTTGGTCTGTTAGGAGAAACTACCTTCCAAAAATTTAAAGAATGAAAAACATATATAAGGGTAAATACAATGAAGGGATAGAATATGACTATAAAGATGAAAAAAGTTTATTTCTTTTTTTTTAATTTCTAAAAAGGAGTTAAGGTAAGTTGGTTGGGAGAATAAAAAAAAGAAAGTGGAGAGAATTTGCTTGGGCTGGAGACTAGAATAAGCCCATTACTAGATTTAGGGTGTATTTTTATCTAGTAGAAGAAGTTGTACCCAAATTTTTTAGAAGAAAAAAACCCTATGTGTATACAAAAAGTAAATTTAAATACAATGAATGATATGACTATAATAATGAAGGTTCTAAAAAGATTTTTTTGTTTTATGAAAGGTATTGTTAAGATAAATTAGTTAAAAGAGGAAAGGGTAAAAGTTAAAAAAAAATTCAGCAGAAGAAAAAAAATAAAATTAAAAAAATTAATTAACTTTGCAAGACTAAAGATTCATGGGGAGAAAGCCCTGAATTCCATGCTTTGCTTTCTCCTCCTCTGGGATTCCACTGTTCTTCTTGGTAAGTGAACTTGGTCTTGGCTGGATATCTAGTCAATCTTCTGGGGGAGGGGCCTCTTGTAGTGATTCTCAAGTGTCTTTGCCCCAGGCGGACTTACACTGCCCTTACCAGTGTCCAGGCTAAGTAATCTGCTTGGGTTCATTTTCGGGAGATTTTGTTCCTGAATGCTTTCCGTAGAGTTCTGGAGGACGGGCATGAAAATGGTGGCCTCCCAGTCTCCTGACCAGAGGAGTTGAGAGCTTGGGGCCCCACTCTTCAGTGGCCCTCAGAGAAAAGCGCTCAATCACTCCCATCTCCCTGGCCTCCTGCTGCGATCTGAGCTAACCCAGCCTGTGACCAAACGTCTCTGTCTCTGGCACACAGCTCCGCCTGGAGTCTCTGGACCCCCGCCAATCCCTGAGCTCTTCCAGGGCGTCTCCCCGGATCTTGTGGGGACCCCAGTCACAGAGCAGTGGCCTGTGTCACAGATTACGGTTCAAGGTAACCCCAAGTTGAGAACTTACTTCTCGGCTCAGTCTCTGTAGCCAGCTTCCCCACTCTAATACCTGTGAGCTCTTCGAAACTCAAATACGCTTGATCCTTCTATGACCCCGCGGGACCTGGGGCCATGTTGTCCCCGTGTGGGCCTCACCCCAGTTTATCCTCTGGAGCGATGTCCCTCAGTGGAGCAAACTTTTAAAAGTCCTGATTTTTCGCTCCGGTGCTCCGCTGCTTGCTGCTTGCCAGGAGCCAGCCCCTCCCCCAACAGTCTATCTTCCCGTGTTCAGTTCTCTGCTGGTTCTACCTTTCAGAGAGTGGTCAATTTTCTGTTTCTAGTAGTGTTGCTCTTCTTCTTTTCGATCTCCTGTTGGACTTGTACGTGTTCAGAATGGTTTGATAAGCTATCTAGCTGATCTCCTGCTACCTGATGTTGTCTCAGCCTGCTACTTCTCCGCCATCTTGACTCCTCATCAAAAAGTGACATATTTTTAAAAAGATTGAGTAAAGCTGCAGGGAGTGGTCCAAAAACTTGGTCAGGATTCCTGAATTGATTTTCTGTGGCTGAATATTGGGGTTGTACCATGAATTTCTACAACAGTGGTACTTCTCCAAGACTCTCAGCAAGTCAAATTTAATATGCTTGAAAATATTATCTTTAGGATTATTGTTATACTTTTTAGGGTAAATTACTTAGTTACCATTTTTCATTTTGGGTGAAAATGTTGTGTTCCATTTGTTATAGTATTCCCTGTCAAAAGGATTTCAACTGCCTGAAAAAAGTTTCCCTGCAAATAGGGGAATGTAATTCCTGTAAGCCTAAACCATCTAAACATAAGTCTTACATAGCCCTTCATGGGATTTCTTATTAAAGCAGATAACAGAAACTAAATTGTAAATAGATGCCTCTTGCTTAATACATTCATTATTTTTATGTACTCATATTTAAATAAATATTTGGTAAATAGAAAAGTGTATCTTTTACATACATCCCCATTTATGTAAATCTTTGGTTGTGTTACATGGCTCCAAATTTGATTACAAGTAACATAGCATTCTGACTGGTAAGAGTGAAAAAGTGCTATTGTGAAACATGTTCTCCTTCATTATTTAAAGCTCTAAGGTGTTTCCTTCACCCCTCTTGAAAGAATTAAATTTTAGGTGTTAATTAGTATCCCTGTCAAACTGTCAAGCAGTTACCAAAATAGGAATCAAAAGATTATTGAAGCATAAAGAAAGTAGAATCTTTAAATCTTTATTAGTTAGAATATAAAGATCCAAAGGGCTTGTTTCAGATAGTGTCTTGTAACTATTTTTTTAACCAGGCAAATGTCTTAGATATCTTCTAATTCAACACCACTGTATTCTCCACCACCATTTTACACTTTCTTTTCTTTAGGAGTGCAACTATGGGCTGTAAGGAATGCTTTTGCATGGTGTCCAACAGAGGTGCCCACTGGGATCCCTTATTCTCTCTCTATTCACCCATCCCCCAGGTCCTGGGTACTTTCCTGCCAATGCCTCTTACCTGGGACTTTTGGAGGATTGCAGTGGAGACTTTTCACCTGGAGAAGTTTCTCGACATCTGGGAGTTCTTAGGATATTTCCCAATGCCCCATAGTCATTGATTGGTCTAGGAGTATAAACACCAGATTTCTTTGCCTCCTGTGTGATCAACCTTGAGGTATAGTTACAGGCCAGAATTCCTCATGGTATCAGGGTGTCTGGAAATTTTCCTGAAATTCACCTGTGGTTAGGTTGTCTCCCTTCCTTATTCTGCTCTCCTCACAGCCTTTGTGAGGAGCCTTTGTGCTCCTGCAAGCAGGTAATGTGCCTTTCACTATAATCCTTGCTTTGGGTTGGCTTCTGGAAGAACTGGTCTGGTGATGCCTCCTATAGCATTTTATAAGGAAATATATTAGATCTAACCAGGTTAAGTGACTACATACACTCCTGAAATTTGCAGAAAAGAGAGGGCAGAGGGTGCATATACTCATTACCAACAGGCGGCAAAATCCATACAGCAGTGATCCTAACTGTGGATGCCTATTAGAATCATATAGGGAGCTTTTTAAGAAAAACACTGATGCAAAAGACACATTTTACAAATGTTAAATAAGAACCTTTAAGGATGGAGGTATGATAGTGGTATGATAGTGGTATTTTTAAAGTGCCCCAGGTGGTTCTAGTATACAGCCAGGATTGAAAACAACTGTCATGGAGTTAAGCACTTGGTAATATTTTTAACATAGTGGTGAAATAGAAGTAGGGTTGGGTAAGAAATAGTAATCTAGTGGAATTTAGATTTGGCAGGGCTAGGATATTTTCTGTTTATTCTTTCTAATTTGATAGGGAAACAGGAACAGATAAGTTTTAAGACAAAGTTTATAATCTTAAATGGAATGAATAAATGAGTAAAGCAGGCAAGACTACTCTTTCTTACAAAACCTTCTTTTATTGCTTGATATTAAACATGTAGAAACAGTCTCTGCTTCCACCATATGCTTTTCCCCTTCCTCACTCCCTCTTTATTTTGAAATACATAGACCTTGCTGCTGATCTTTCCATTTTCCTATTTTTGACAATATGGATACCAGAAATGTTTCATTTAAAAAAAAAAAAAAAACTATGAAAACATTAGGCCACTGATGTCCTTAGTCATGCAGAAGCAATAGGAAGAATTCCCCAAGTGTTGTAAAACTATGAAGACAAGCTGCAGCACAGTTCCAGCACATCATTGCCTTTTGGGAACTCAGGCCCAGTGCTGCCAGAAATTTGATTTTTCAAGAGTCCCCAAATCTATGTTTTATGAGAATTCATATCTACTTAAATGTTAACAAATAATTTTTTACAGTTTATGAAACTGGTAAATGACGTGGTGTTAGGACAATGGAAATAAATTTGTGAAATGGATTTTTCTCTGGGTCACCAGTTTTTTACTTCTAGTTTATATTATATTTGTAAATATACAGGATTTTTTTGAAAAACACTAATTTAATTCAAAATTTTATTTAAGTTTCTTTATCACCTAACTTCTAATGATCTGTAAAGTTTGCTGACTTTGTATGATTTAACCTTGCTGTCCTTCGCCCTATGCATTTATTTATGTATGCTTATGGATACTTCATGTAATACACATACATGGAAGTAAACATGCACAAATACTATTAGTTTACATAAGTTTAAATATTAAAATTTCCACTATAGTCTTCTGGATGGGAATATCCTAATAACTTATGTAGCTTATGTAGGCTGTATGTAATACATAAATCCATATTAAAAGATCTTTAGATGGAAGTATTTTTTTTAATTTTTTATTTTTTATAAACATATATTTTTATCCCCAGGGGTACAGGTCTGTGAATCACCAGGTTTACACACTTCACAGCACTCACCAAAGCACATACCCTCCCCAATGTCCATAATTCCACCCCCTTCTCCCAACCTCCCTCCCCCCAGATGGAAGTATTTTTTAATGCTGCTACATTTCTTACATCCTTTTCCCTTCCTATTTTATAAAGATTTTTGCTAATCATTAGTCTGATTAGCTGTTCAGTATATAGTTGCAGAAGTACTGTATTTATGTGAGTTTCAAGGTAAGGACATTTAAGAGAAAGGAAAATGGAATCTAAAAATTAAGTATGTTTAGGGGCACCTGGGTGCTTAGTGGGTTAACCCTCTGCTTTCAGCTCAGGTCATAATCCTAGGGTCCTGGGATCGAACCCCACATCGGGCTCTCTGCTCATTAGGGAGCCTGCTTCCTCCTCTCTCTCTCTCTGCCTGCCTCTGCCTACTTGTGATTTCTCTGTCAGATAAATAAATAAAATCTTAAAAAAAAAAAAAAGAAAAGGAAGGAAAGAGAAATACTCAGCAATCCCAAATATATACTCTGTTTTTATAATTTCACCTTAATTTCACCTTAAATTCAGTAATTTATTTTTTATTACTAATATCCTATCTAACCTGAAATAAATTAGAAATATGCTGTAAGTTAGAAATGTAAACTAATTATTTAATTTAAAATTTAAAGTGATACAAAGGAATCATTAGAACATGAATAAAAGAAGAATCAATGGCCATATAGTGAAGAGAGGAGATGGTTGTATAAAAATGAATTAGGCTGGGGCACCTGGGTGTCTCAGTCAGAAAAGTAAGTTGTAATACAGTAAATTAGTACTGAATCTAGCTATTGCCCTCATATGAGGCAAGAAAGCAAGAATTTTGGCATCAGCTGGTTTAGCGGTCTTAAATCTGTTAGCTTTTGTTTGTCTGGGAAAATCTCTCTCCTATTCTGAATGATAGCCTTGTTGATAGAGTATTCTTGGCTGTAGCTTTTTCCCTTATTGCAATTTTTATATATCATGCCACTCCATTTTCTGGCCTGTAAAGTTTCACTTGCAAAATCTGCTGATGGCCTTAGGGGGTTTCCCTTGTATGTAACTGTCTTTTTTTCCCTCTTTATCACTGCTTTTACCGTTTTAATTCTGTGTGTCTATGTGGACCTTCTTGGATTGATTTTGTTGGGTGATTTTTGTGCCTCCTGGTTCTGGATATCTGTTTTCTTCCACAAATTAGGAAAGTTTTCAGTTATTATTTCTTCAAATAAATTTTCTGCCCCATTTTCTCTCTCTTCTGGGGTTTCTTCTAGGATTCCTATAAGGATCACTAGGACCCCCAAGTTAGTACTCGTGATGGAGTCACCAAGTTCTCTAGATCTATTCTCATTTTGCATAATTTTTTTTCCTCTCACATTCACAGTTTGATTACCTTCCATTACTCTGTCTTCTAGGTTGCTACTTCATTCTTCTGCTTCTTCTAGCCTGCTATTTATTCCATCTAGTATTTTCAAATTTTATTTATTGCATTCTTCATCTGTGATTGACTGTTTTTTATTTCTCTTTTTTAAGGGTCTCACTAATGTCCTCCACTATTTTCTCAAGTCTGGTGTGTACCTTTATGGTCCTTTTTTAAAATTCTCTATCAGGTATATTGCTTCTATCCATTTTACTTGGGTCTCCTGCTGTGGTTTTATCCTGTTCTTTCCTTTGGGACATATTCCTCTGTCTTCATATTTTGCTTAATTCTCTGTGTCTTTTTATCTCTTAGGTAAGTCAGTTATGTCTCCTGTTCTTGAGGGTAATGCCTTATGAAGAAGAGGGCCTGTTGTGCAAAGCAGTGCACTGTTCCCTGTTCACCAGAACCTGGCACATCAGGGGTGTCTTCTGTCTGTATTGTGTGCCCTCTGCTATTGTGTCTTGGCCACTTTTTCCTTCTATCTAGTCATCTACAGTGGTTCTCTTTTCCTGTTGTGTGCAGTGTTTGGTCCCTGTGGTATTAGTGGGCCAGTCTGGGGCCATGTTGGGCTTGAACTGAGTCAGGCCAGGCATTTGCTAGTGCAGTCACATCAAACTGCAGGGCACTTTCCCAGTGCTATCCTTTGAGATTGGTTGGTTGGGCCAGTGATGATCAGATAAGCTCTCTGCCCCTAGCCCCCTGCTTGGGCTGCCACCATCTGACTGGTATGTGTGGTTATCATCCCCTCACCCAAGATTAGGATCACTTTGGAGTGATTCTGGCTCCTGTTAGGACTGTTAGCACACTGCCAGGCTTGTGGCCCTGGTTTGAATGGGCTCCAGCCAAGAGTGTATTGGAGGGGCAGGGTGTATGTTTTAGTAAGGTGCTTGCTGGTCTGCTTATAGTAGGAGACCTGCAACTACTACGGTCCCTGGGCTGGATAATTGGGGCAAATCAGCAAGCATGTGTGGGCTGGACATGCAGTTTTAACAAGGTGACTGCCAGTCTTCTGTGGAGGGGGCGCCCACTACCATTAGAACCAAGACCCTGCATAGTGCCCTGGTTGGGAGGTATACTGTTGGCAAGGCTTGAACTGGTCTTCTTGGGGAGGGGATCTCCAATGTTGACACTGAAGCAAGTATGACTGGAAAGGGTGGAATCACCAAAACATAGAGGAGAGGGGCTTAGTGTAAGCAAGTTAAGTAGTGAATGTCTTCTGTTCTGGTTCCTGCAGATGGCTTTGCTGAGGGTCAGAGGAGGGAAATGGAGCCTGCCAGCTCCTTTGTTCCTGGAGAAGTTCTCCTATGAACCCTGCCCCTCTGACCAAGCTCTGAGCTTAGTAAATAATTCTACCTCTGTATGCCCCAAGCATTCTTCGTTTTCTTTTCTTTTTTTTTTTTTTTTTAAGATTTTATTTATTTATTTGACAGCGAGAGAGGGAACACAAGCAGGTGGAGTGGGAGGGAGAAGCAGGCTCCCTGTTGAGCAGGGAGCCCCATGCAGGGCTTGATCCCAGAACCCTGGGATCATAAATAAATAATTGGGGCAAAATCTTTAAAATAAATAAATAAATCTATCTTTAAAAAATTACATAATGTAAGGAAATCCTTGAAAAGTTAAAAAAACTGAAAAATTAGAAAAATTATTTGTCACTCACTTGACAAGAAAGATGCACTGATGTAAAATTTTCAAAAAAGTTAAAAAGTTGACCTATACAAATATAAAATGAGCATGTTCTCCAAGATGCAATTAACTCAATAATTAAATAACCAAATGTTTTATTATATTTTGAAATTAGGTAATTTTCTTAGTATAAAATTAACTCTCAAAAACCAAAAAGAAAATAAGACCCAATGGAAAAATTATGCAGTGTACATAAAAGACAATTGACAAAATAATATCAAAAAATTATTAAAAATATTCAACCTTATTCATAATGAAAAAATAAATAGGGAAAAAGAATACATATAACAAACTAACTAAAATTTGAATTTCACCTGAAACTTAACAGAGACATTTTATTATCTGTACTTAACAAAAAACTGGTCAACTCTTTGGAAAGCTCTAAGGAAATTTTAAAAATTGGTTATTCTAGGTAAATTACCTTAAAAATCTTTACTTCCAGATATTTTCATTCTATTTTTTTTAATTGTAAGTGTCTGCAGAAACAATTTGCTAATGTAACTGATCTTATTTCAGATTTTTAAGCTTTAAAAGGATTCTTGGCATTCTTGTTGTGATACCCTACAGAATAATAAAGCATCAAATTTCTTTGCCCATGTTTCATGTATGAAATAAAGTAATTCCCAGTAATATCTCATTTTATTTTATAAAGATAAAGATTAATGTATATCAACCCTAGTTTGTGAAAATACTTGTTTTACTACTCTATTTTAATTTTGAGGAATTATAAAACAATGATAAAATTACTACACATACCTA
Organism: Mustela nigripes; assembly: GCF_022355385.1. Taxonomy (NCBI): domain Eukaryota; kingdom Metazoa; phylum Chordata; class Mammalia; order Carnivora; family Mustelidae; genus Mustela; species Mustela nigripes. Next base: position 175,764,216 of record NC_081557.1, read on the forward strand.
CATTCTGTTCTTAGGATCTGGGAAGTTTCCACAGACCCTTAAATTAATCATAAACTGAAAAGGTTTACTGTACTATTTTTATAGTGAAACTAATACATGCTCATAAACAAAGACAGAGTACAAATTTACTTAAAGTTTTGGCTATCATTATAAGCATCACAGACAATGGCTTTCAGCCATATTTTCATAGTATTTAGACGTGTTTAATAGCAATGTCAAAACTTGGATATAGATTTCCTAATTATATAAACAAACTGAGGACTTTCTAAAAGAAGGAGCTACATTGACCCAAAAAACAATCTCTAATGCAAAAATTTAGTCTGTCACATTCTGAAAATTGGACATTTAAGGAATATGTTTTATAGTTGTATATAGATCTTTTGTGTCTACCTCATTCCTTCTTTTCAACCTTTGGAGAAATTCCAAAAATGGAATTGGAGGAGTAAAAGATACATACCTTTGCATATTTTTTATATGTACTCTTACATTTTTATATATTACTGTTTCTTAGCCTAGGTTTGTTTTGTTTTGTTTTGTTTTGTTTTGTTTTTTGAGTGAGACAAAGGATTGGGTACAGTAGGTTAATTTGGAAATATAATCTGAGGAAGTAGGAAAGCAGTACAAGGTAATAAAACAAGGAGGAAGGCAAAGCCAAAACAAGGGTTCATTGCAGAATGGCCACTGCTTCAAGCACTAGGGCTAGATTCTCTGGGACCTTATAAGGAATCATACGAAATGATTTTCTGTGCTTTCTGCCCAGGGAATAAGGGTGTCCCCTTAGGCATGAACTCTGTCTTATTTGTAGACTGCTTTGAGAAGGTTTCAACTGAAAACCCTCACCAGAGCATCAGAGAGGTCTTGTATCCTGAGACAAGAGAGAGACAGGGAGGCCTAAGATGAGGAGGTATGATTGCACATTAACAAAGCAGGTAGCAGTGTTAGGAGTGAGAGGTGGGACTGAGAGGCATTTATTTATTTATTTATTTTAATTTAAGTTCAATTTAGTTAACATATGCAGTATTATTAGTTTCAGGGTAGAATTTAGTGATTCATCAGTTGCTACCTCCACTGCTCATTACACCAAGTAATGATGTAGCTATCTCCCAATTACTCCATCCCTCCACCCACCTCCCCTCAAGAAACCCTCAGTTTGTTTCCTATAGTTAAGTCTCGTGTTTTTCCTCCCTGTCAGTTTTCATCTTATTTTATTTTTCCTCTTCTTCGCCTATGTTCATCTGTTTTGTTTCTTAAATTCTGCTTATTAATGAAATCATATGATATTTGTCTTTCTCTGACATATCTATCAGGAGAAGAGAAATAGTAAAGATTAGAGTAGAAATCAATGAAGCATAAATCAAAGAACAGTAGAACAGAGCCTTGAAACTAGGAGCTGATTCTCTGAAACAATTAATAAGATCAACAGATCCCTAGCTACACTTATCAAAAAGAAAAGAGAAAGGACCCAAATAAATAAAATAAAAAATTAAAAAGGAGAGATCACAACCAACACCAAAGAAATATAAACAATTATAAGAGCATGTTATGAGCAACTATATGCCAACAAATTAGGCAGTCTGGAAGAAATGGATGCATTCCTAGAAACATGAACCACCAAAACTGAAACAGGAAGAAATAGAAAACATGAACAGACCCAGGTGCAACAAACAGTATTCCAGGACCAGATGGCCTCTCAGCAGAATTCTACCAAACATGGGAGGGAGACAAACCATAAGTGACTCTTAATCTCACAAAACAAACTGAGGGTTGCTGGAGGGAGGGGGTTTGGGAGAAGGGGGTGGGGTTATGGACATTGGGGAGGGTATGTGCTTTGGTGAGTGCTGTGAAGTGTGTAAACCTGGTGATTCACAGACCTGTACCCCTGGGGATAAAAATATATGTTTATAAAAAATAAAAAAATAAATAAAATAAAGGAGAATTAATATCTATTCTTTTGAAACAATTTTAAAAAATAGAAATGGAAGAAAAACTTCCAAACTCATTCTATGAGGTCAGCATTACCTTGAGCCCCAAACCAGATGAAGACCTCAACAAAAAGAATTACAGACCAAAATCTCTGATGAACGTGGATGCACAGATTCTCACCAAGATACTAGCCAATAGGATCCAACAGTACATTAAAAGGATTATTCACCATGACCACGTAGAATTTATTCCTGGGCTGCAAGAGTGGTTCAGCATCTGCAAATCAATCAGTGTGATACATAACATTAATTAAAGAAAGGACAAGAACTATATGATCTTCTCAAAAGAGCTGAAAAGACATTTGATAAAGTGCATCCTTTCTTGATTAAACCTCTCTGCAGTGTAGGAATAGAGAGAACATACCTCAATATCATAAAAGCCATATATGAAAAAACCATAGTGAATCTCATCCTCAACAGGGAAAAACTGAGAACTTTTCCACTAAGGTCAGGAATATTACCACTGTCACCACTGTTGTTCAGCATAGTACTAGAATTCTTAACCTCAGCAATCAACCAAAAGAAATAAAAAGCATTCAGATCATCAAAGAAGGATTCAAATGTATACTTTTTGCAGATGACATGATACTTTATGTTGATAACCCAAGAGACTCCACCCAAAAATCGCTAGAACTCAACAGGAATTCAGTGAAATGACAATATAAAATCGATGCACAGAAGTGGGTTGCATTTCTATACAGTAGCAATGAGACAGAAGAAAGAGAAATCAAAGAATCAACCCCATTTACAGTTGCACCCAAAACCATAACATACCTAGGAATAAACCTAACTAAAGAGGTAAATGGTCTGTACTTAGAAAAGTATAAAACACTTATGAAAGAAACTGAGGAAGTCTCAAAGAAATGGAAGAACATTCCAATGCTCATGAATGGGAAAAACAAATATGTTAAAATGTCTATGCTACACAAAGTAATCTACACCTTCAATGCAACCCCTATAAAAATACCATCAACATTTTTCACAGACCTGGAACAAATAATCCTATAATCTGTATGGAACAAAAGGAAAAATAAAATGAGAGAGATAAACCAAGAAACAGACTCTGAACTATGAAGAACAAACTAATGGTTACCAGAGGAGAGGTGGCTGGGGGGGACTTTTTTTTATTTTAAAGTGGACTCTTTAATCCCCATTTGCTGAAGACATTAATATTAAGACTGTTAAGCTGAAGCTCTCACTTCACTCATTATTTATCTATTTACTAAGTAGTCTTCACTTGTGTTTCAAAAAAAGGAGTGATCTATTTTTCCAATGAATTCCTATGGCTTTTTTCCCCCCACTTAAAAAAAAAGTTTTCAGTAAACAAAAAGACAGGATACCTGAAGATCTAGAGTGTTTGAGAAAGTTAAGCAAGAAGATTTGAGAGGATGAGAGATTTGGAATTCGAGTTATAGGGAATGGTCTAATTTATCATCTAGAAATGAATAATATGATTGTCAAGTAGCTTTGAGAACCCAATTGAAAACAGTCAGCATGAATTTATGGTAGGTCAGTCAACATAGTTCTATGATTAGCAAAGTCAAATGAGAGAAATGCTCTTCTTAACTATCTGTGGCAGACACTGTAGAAAAATTTAACTCTTTATTTGAGCAAAAAGTCTATTTTGAACTATAATAAGCCATTGATCTTCATTGTTAATTGCTCTGTTCATTGAACTTATATAGAGAGCCTGACATCAGTATCAAAGAACTGAGCATTTCAGTTTGTGTTTCTGCCTTTAGAGTGTTGCAATATAAAATAATAAGGGACTTTATTTCATGCTCCAGGTACTGTTGATTTTTCTATAAATTCTAGAATCAAAGAGGGTAATGTCCTGTATAGTTGTATTTCTCTAAGAATACAGTGTTATGTTCCAAGTGGTTGCATGTGATTTATAATTGTTGTTAAATGGTTCTGTCAGGCAAACTGTTATGGCTTATTTTCACTTATCACATTCAATAAGTCATTATAAAAACAGCCACAGCATATATGAAGCACTGCAAACACACACACACACACTCACTTAAAAATTAATTTGCCTTAGCATTGTTTTATGAGGATTTCAGTTTATTGGGAAAAGAAAATGGAATTTTTTTCTCTAAAGATCAAATATATATCCCAAACATTTCTGCCCTTTTTATTAACCAGAGATAATAAGAGCTAGGATTATAGTACATTATATTATACTTTTATATTCTCTATCTTTTTAGGCATTTCTAACTCAGTCACCATATAAGCTCTGAGTCTAACTCCAGGGTATTCTTCAGTACAATAAGGTTGTAAAGTTCAATTACTATGGCCAAGACAAAATGGTGCCATGACTAATTAATTCAGTAGGAACACTAACACCTGGTAATTAATCATAAACTTTTGTTACTGTTTTTCATTGTTAGTGTATAAGAAAGCAACTGATTTCTGTACATTGATTTTATATCCTGCCACATTACAGAATTGCTGTATGAGTTCCAGAAGTTTGGGGGCAGAGTCTATTCCATATAAAGTATCATGGAAAAGAATATGTTTTTTTCCATATAAAGTATCATGTCATCTGTGAAGAGAGAGAGTTTGACTTCTTTGCCAATTTATATCCCTTTTATTTTTGTTGCCTGATTGCTGTTTCTAGGACTTCTAGTACTATGTTGAACAAAGTGGCAAGAGTGGACATCCTTGTCGTGTTCCTGATCTCAAAGTGAAGGCTGTCGTCTTTTCCCCATTGAGGATGATATTTACTGTGGGTTTTTCTTAGATAGATTTTATGAAGTTGAGGAATGTTCCCTCTATCTCTATACTTTGAGGCGTTTTAATCAGGAACGGATGCTGGATTTTGTCAAATGCTTTTTCTGCATCAATTGAGAGGACCATAAGGTTCTTTTCTCTTCTCTTATTGATTTGTTCTATCACATTGATTGATTGATTGATTGATTGTTCTATCACATTGATTGAGTGTTGAACCACCCTTGTATCCCGTGGATAAATCCCACCTGGTCATGCTGGATAATCTTTTTAATGTACTGTTGGATCCTATTAGCTAGGTTCTTGTTGAGAATCTTGGCATCCATATTCATCAGTGATATTGGTCTGAAATTCTCCTTTTTGGTGGGGTCTTTGGAGAACATATTTGCCAATAACACTACAGACAAAGGGCTGATATCCAAGATCTATAAAAAACTCCTCAAACTCAACACACACGAAACAGATAATCACATCAAAAAATGGGCAGAAGACATGAACAGACACTTCTCCAAAGAAGACATACAGATGGCTAACAGACACATGAAAACATATTCATCATCATTAGCCATCAGGGAGATTCAAATCAAAACCACACTGAGATACCACCTTATACCAGTTAGAATGGCCAAAATCAACAAGACAGGAAACAAGAAGTGTTGGAGAGGATGTGGAGAAAGGGGAACCCTCTTACACTGTTGGTGGGAATGCAAGTTGGTGCAGCCAATTTGGAGAACAGTGTGGAGATTCCTTAAGAAATTAAAAATAGAGCTTCCCTATGACCCTACAATTGCACTCCTGGGTATTTACCCCAAAGATACAGATGTAGTGAAAAGAAGGGCTGTGTACCCCAATGTTCATAGCAGCAATGGCCACAGTTGCCAAACTGTGGAAAGAACCAAGATGCCCTTCTACGGATGAACAGATAAAGAATATATGGTCCACATATATAATGGAGTATTATGCCTCCATCAGAAAGGATGAGTATCCAACTTACCTATCAACATGGATGGGACTGGAAGAGATTATGCGGAGTGAAATAAGTCAAGCAGAGAGAGTCATTTATCATATGGTTTCACTTAGTCGTGGAGCATAAGGAATAACACAGAGGACATTAGGAGATGGAGAGGAAAATGGAGTTGGGGAAAGTTGGAGGGGGAGACAAACCATGAGAGACTATGGACTCCAGGAGACAAACAGGGTTTTGGGTTGGGGGGAGGAGGGGAGCCTTGTGGTGGGTATCATGGAGGGCACATAGTGCATGGAGCACTGGGTGTGATGCATAAACAATCAATGAATTTTGGAACATTAAAAAAAAGTAAATTAAATTAAAAGAATAAACTATTACTATTTTAAAGTAGGTTCTGAAAAGAGAAATTCAGAAGCTCAATTATTTCAGAAACATTAAATTTTATATACACAGTTCCTGTAAGTCTTATCTCCATAGCTTTGATTCTGTTGGCACTTGTTAAAAATTTGTGGCATCATTCATAATTTCAACTTAAAAAAAAAAGACTATTTATTTGACAGAGAGAAATTGACAGCAAGAGAGGAAATAAAGCAGGGTGGGTAGGAGAGAGAGAAGCTGGCTTCCCGCTGAGTAGGGAGCCTGATGTGGAGCTAGATTCCAGTACCTGGGATCATGACCTGAGCTGAAGGCAGACGCTTAAAGACTGAGCCACCCAGGTGCCCAGTTTTAACTTTTTAATATAATCAATCTAACCAGATAAACTGCATTAAATTCTGTTTTCAGTCATTGCCTGAACAGATTTATATGTGGCAGACATTCAAATTTTATAATTTTATAAATTTTATAATCTTATATAATTTTATAGTTGCCAAATTTTATAATTTGTCAAATTTTATAATTACTTCTTATATAATTTTGCTCAATGCTAGGAAATTTTATTGGTAGTATGCCCAAAGAGAAGCAGTCACTTAGTAAAATGAAGATGCTATTTAAACAAATGAATGTTTGACAGCATATTCTTTCAAGAGGGACAAAAACAGTCATCATCTTTTTATGTAAGGAAAACAATGTTTATTTCTAGAAGCCCATTCTAATGGCGGTATATTTTGAAGATAATGTAATTGTTACTTTCATATTGAAAGAAAGCTGGTATGGCTATCTAGTATATCATATTACATACAAGCAGGAAGGAATATAAATCATCTTAGTAATTCATTTCTTTATCATGTCTATATTTCTTTTAAAAAAAATTAGTGAATTTATTCCATGTCTATCTTTGTTAAAGATCATCAAGAAAATTTCATGATTTACTTTTGGCATCAAAAGATTATTGTTTATGATGTCTATGAGTAATTCTATTCAATAGGAAAGTTCCTCAAAATCATTTATAAGTTGACTGATTTGAAAAATGTAAAGTGAATTTTAATGTTTGTATAAGATTTATTCATTGAAATTATTCACAAATAAATGACCTTATTTGAAAGATTATATTTCATATTTGTATTTCTGAAAATTGGGCAGATGCATATAGATAGATATAATGTGTCTGTCAAATAGATTTTAACTCTGATTACGTTCCTAATTGACCTGTAAAAAACATTCGGTGTAAGTGAAAAATAAACACTTTTGTTTCAAACCACTGATATTTTGGCAACTGTTAGTTATCATGGTGTGGATTTGGTCTATCCAAGTATGTTAGTAAGCATATAAATAAATAAATAAATAAATAAATAAATAAATAAAATATATTTATTTAATAAATAAATAATTTGTTTAGTTACGAATAAATAAATTAATTAATTAAAATAAATAAAATAAAATAAAAGTAGCCCTTAGTCTGGTAGTCCATTAGAAACTAAAACCCAGTAACTGAAAGCTTGAAAGTAGATCTTTTCCCAGATGACCCTAGATGAAACCCAGTCATGTCTGACACTTAGATTGAAGGCTTGCAGGGGACTGAGCTCGACCTTACCTATATTCCTGACCCACAGATATTGTGTAATAATAAATCTGTATTATTTTTACCTGCAAAGTTCATGTTAATATTGTTATGCAGAAGTATGTAAGTAATACAATTGTGGATATAGTTCTACGATCTTTTTTTAATTTAACTAAAAGGAGAGATTTCACTTATTTTGTTACAGCAACTTGAAAGAATAAATTTAATGAAGGAAGTTACGAGACAAAATATTCTGAAAGATCAATGCATTTTCAGTAGTTTTAGGAGTCATAAAGATTTTATTATCATAGATGATATAGAAGATTGGATGTTTTGATTTTTTGCATAAGTAAGACATACTCATTAATGAATGGTTTGGACCATTTTACATTTCTGACCAGGGTCATTATATGGTTTGTGAAATATGTACTTTCTATATATATATTATTCTTCAGTAAAATGTGGAAAAGCATAGCTATACTGGTTTGAAGTATAATAAAATAATCTTCATTTTTTTAACTAAATTTTTACATATTTACATATGTACATATGTATTTGCACATATACATATGTAAATACATATTTTACATATTTACTAAAACCAAGAATGAATATATAAAATAAATAGAACCAATAAAGCAATTTTTCACATCACAACAAAAACTTTTACTGTAGGAATTATGTAGGCTGGCATCTTTTAGAAGTAAAGCAATATCAGAAAGTAGTAAGTTAAAATTGTAGATGATGGATAGATAAATAACAGATAGACAAATGCCAGATAGATGGATAGATATATAATTTGTTCTAAAAGAGTGTATGTTCCTCATTTTCTCTCCTGACAGTAGTGTTAGGGATTTGGCTTATAGACCTTCTAATGAACTGTATCTTTAAGTTCATACCTATTGATCCAGTCTAGTTTTTTTTTATTTTTTTGGATTATTGTTTTAATCTATCTACAGTACTTAAATATGTTCCATTATTCTCCACAAACTTATGCTTATGAGTAATCCTTCAGTTTGTTTTTATTATATATAAGCTCCTTTCCTTCAGGTAGCTTTCCAAATACAGAATGCAGCAGAGAATCTCTCTGAATCACTTTTTATTGCAGAAATTGGGTCATGATTTCATGTTTAGCAAACGGCTGGGTGCTCTGCTCAGTCTAATGTATTGTCCAATTTATCTTCCCACATTTCACAGCAAAAGACTAACTGCATAGTGAATGCAATATTGTGGGATATTGGAAAAAATGCACATGAATCTACATCTATAAATCGTTGGTCCAAAGTCTTTATCTCCAGATCTGTGAGGCATATTATCAATCTCGGGTGAACCATAGAATAGTTACTGTGTCGTTGCCCTGGGTGAGAGTAATTGATGACACTGTTAGCAGGTTTGTGGCAGAGGAAAAGCTATGTAATTTCCAAGCCTTTGAATCTATAGCCATGGAAACCGTGGAATGGAGTAAATCTACCAAAAATTGGTGACTTCTCTATTAAAGATTGAGAACATGAGGCATATAACTTGGGATCCTCAAACATGTTCTCTGTATATTTTTGTTCCTGGGCCTTTTCATAAACATGTTCTAACCTCCTTATCCCATCCCCACTGTTTATCTGTATAATATAGAGAGTGATTGAAAGTCACTGCTTACTTATCCTTTAAGATACAACTTGTGTTTCCACTTCCTTATATATTTTCTTGGACTTTTTTGTCTTCCTTTTATTAATTTTTAGACTACTTATCTCAAACATGTTACTTAGGATTTAATAATTTCTATCCATATACTGATCTCATCCTTTTTCAGCAGTTTAATGTCAAATTAATTTACATTTTTTACATGGTATTAACTTGGTGTATATTTATTATTCACTCATATTTAAAACATTTGTTGAGTGCTTTAGTATGTATGCACCAGGTGAGATTGGTTGATTGATTGGTCCCTTTGTTTTCTATTCTATTAATGTTTACTGAATGTGTACTCTATGTATGAGACAAAATGGGTAGTATATAAGCATATATACACCAATACACACACACACACACACACACACACACACACACACACAGAATAGCAGATACACTGGGCATATCTACCCAAAGAATTCTAGTATAAGAAAGGAAACCATAGCAAATTTCCATTTTCATGAGCATCCCTAGGCTGCCTGAGAGAAATAGTGAAGGGAATTGTGAGACTAAAAACAGGCTTTCAATCCCACATCAGAAGTCCTGTAGTGGGGAAGGAGCATAAAGGTGTTCTGCTTTGTGTTTTCTAGGGAGAGGTAGAGCTCTGGTAATTTAGAGAGCTATTAAATTGGGGGGGGGGGCACAAATACACATGTCCAGTGCTGGCATGCATAGATAGAGCAGTATGGAATCACTTATAAAAATTTCATGTAATTTTACTCCAGTGTCCAGTTCCTGTCTACATCTTCACCTTCATCTTCTACTCTTGCTTAATGTTGTGAGCTTCCTCAAAATCACTCTAAAAAGATATTTCTATCTCCCTTCCTTTACTTATGTAGTTTCCCATTACAAGGATACCCATCCTGCTCCCTTGTCTTTCTTTACCTTGCTAAAACTTGTTGGAGTTTGTCGGGTCTGGCCAGTAAACCCCAAGATGGTGAATAAAAATATTACTCCAGACACCGAAGTGGGAGAAAGCAGAGAACCTGGGGACCAGACACTCTAGCGGTGAAGCTCTACCTCTGTTTTTATTGTGCATGTTATCAAAGACTGAAGATCAGAAAGGAATGTAATGTTTCAGTAACTAGGATGGTGACATTTACATGCATTGTAGGGTTAGAACTTTCTGAGTCTGTGGCTTGCAGGCAGGGAGTAGGTAACTATTAAGGATTTATATCTAACCTGTCCCCTGGGAGATAGCGTTGGGCCACAAATAAGATCTGACTGTTCTCAGCCCAAAAACCTAAAAGGAGGCCCAGTTTTCTGGTCACTCTTTCTTTGCTTTTCAACTAGCTTCTCCCAAGAAAGATTGTGTTTATCATATTTTAGCTAGCCAAGCATTCTTCTGGTCACTCCTTCTTTGCTTTATAATTAAACTCTGTCAAGGAGAATTGTATTTATCTTATCTTACCTAGCGAGGCTAGGTGAATTCATGCAGGATTTAACTTCCTCCATACATCTTTACTAATCAGATGGGGTTAGCTGCCTCTGAGTTTAAGTGACATCTACGAATATTTCCAACACAGACCTCTACCCAATGAATTAGAGTACTGCAGTAATCCTAGAGCAGAACACTTTTATTCTTTTGTGTAAGTGCTTGGTAAGAACTGGAATGATTCAAATCAATAGTTCTGTAATTCCAGTTCAGAGGATAAGACGTGGGACACCTGGGTGGCTCAGTCAGTTAAGCATCTGCTTTCAGCTCCGGTCATGATCCCAAGGTGCTGGGATGGAGTCCTGCATTGCATCAGACTCCCTGCTCAGTGGGGAGCCTGCTTCTCCCTCTGCCGGCTGCTCCCCATGTTTGGGCTCTCTCTCTCTGTCTCTCGGGAAAATAAATAAAGTCTTTTAAAAAATGGAAGATAAGACATGTTCATAATGATTATGATACAGTGTATTCAGTTGAAAGCTTCAACAAAGAAGTTCAGACAAAATGCTATGGAATTTCATTAGTTTGGATTCTTCATATATTGTGGTTCTCTAGACAGAAGGAATTTGATCTGTCTTCCTACTTCCTTTATTTTTTCCATAGTTAAGTTTTTCTTTTCCCAAATTGGATAATTTCCTTGTCATTTACAATCCCTGACAAAGAATTCATAAGCACTAACAATACCTGTTTTTCAGTTAAAGCACATCTCTCTTTTTTTTTTTAAAGATTTTATTTATTTATTTATTTGAGAGAGAGAGAGTCCAAGAGCAGGGAGAGGTAGAAGCAGACTTCTCGTTGAGCAGGGAGCCCAACGATGGTCTGGATCCCAGCATGCTGAGCTGAAGGCAGGAGCTTAACCAGTTGAGCCATTGCGAAACACATTTCTTAAGTTAGTGGCAGAGTCAATAGAATTTACATTTTCTTACACTAGATTTGTTCTTTGTGATTAGAGGCACAAAAATAGTTTTGTGTTTCTTAATTGCATTTTTATATTGACATTTTGATGACTCAGTTCTACTTTTACAAATATTCTATTTGTTAATAATTTGTCATGATATTGACAAACAATTATATTTTGGTATTACATAAATTTAATAACAATGACTTCCTATAGATGTTAATTTGATATTATTGAAACTCCAGTTTTTTTTTTTTTAATTTAAATTCCAAATAGCTAACATACAGTGTAATACTAGTTTCAGGTGTATGGTATAGTGATTGAACACTTCCATTCAATACCTGGTACTTACCACAACAAATGCACTCCTTAATTCCTATCATCTGTTTAACTCATCTCCTGGTCCACCTCCTCTCTGGTAACCATCACTTTGTTCTCTACAGGTAAGAGTCTGTTTCTTGGTTTGCCTCTCTCTTTTTTTTTTTCCCCTTTGTTTATTTGTTTTGTGTCTTAAGTTCCACATATGAGTGAAACCATTTGATATTAATCTTTCTCTGACTGACTTATTTTGCTTAGCATAATATTCTCTGACTCTATCCATGTCATTGCAAATAGCAAGATTTCATTCTTTTTTATGGCTGAGTAATATTCCATTATATATTTGTGGAATATATATATATATATATACATATATATATGTATATATATATATATATATTCACACCATATCTTCTTCATCTATTCATCAATTGATGGACTTATGGGCTTTTTCCATAATTTGGCTATTGTAGGTAATGCTGCTATAAACATTGGGGTGCATGTATCCTTTGGAATTAGTATTTTGTATTCTTTATGTAAATACCTAATAGTGCAATTGCTGGATCATAGGGTAGTTCTGTTTAACTTTTTTAGGAGCCTCCATACTGTTTTCTAGAGAGGCCGCACCAGTTTGCACTCCCACAAATACTGTAAGAAGGTTCCCCTTTCTCTACATCCTCACCAGCACCTGTTGTTTCTTGTGTTGTTGATTTTAGCCATTCTGACAGGTGTGAGGTGATGTCATTGTAGTTTGATTTGTATTTCCCTAATGATGAATGATGTCGAGTATCATTTCATGTGTCTGCTGGCCATCTGTATGTCTTCTTTGGAAAAAGAAGACATACTTCTTTTTTTTTTAATTTAAATTTATTTTTTATTTATTTTCAGCATAACAGTATTCATTATTTTTGCACCACACCCAGTGCTCCATGCAATCCATGCCCTCTATAATACCCACCACCTGGTACCCCAATCTCCTACCCCCCGCCCCTTCAAAACCCTCAGATAGTTTTTCAGAGTCCATAGTCTCTCATGGTTCACCTCCCTCTCCAATTTCCCCCAACTCCCTTCTGTCTAACTCCCCATGTCCTCCATGCTATTTGTTATGCTCCACAAATAAGTGAAACCATATGATAATTGACTCTCTCTGCTTGACTTATTTCATTCAGCATAATCTCTTCCAGTCCCGTCCATGTTGCTACAAAAGTTGGGTATTCATCCTTTCTGATGGAGGCATAATACTCCATAGTGTATATGGACCACATCTTCCTTATCCATTTGTCCGTTGAAGGCATCTTGGTTCTTTCCACAGTTTGGCGACCATGGCCATTGCTGCTATAAACATTGGCGTACAGATGGCCCTTCTTTTCACTACATCTGTATCTTTGGGGTAAATACCCAGGAGTGCAATTGCAGGGTCATAGGGAAGTTCTATTTTTAATTTCTTGAGGAATCTCCACACTGTTCTCCAAAAAGACCACACCAATTCTGCCTACTTCTTAGTTGGATTATTTATTTTTGGGGTATTGAGTTTTATAACTTACTTATTTTTTAAAAAGATTTTATTTATTCATTTTAGAGAGAGAGTGCATGAGCAGGGGGAGGAGCAGAGAGAGAAGAATAAACAGACTCCATGCTGAACATAAAGCCCAGCATGGTACCTGATCTCAGGATTCCAAGATCATGACCAGAGATGAAATCAAGGGTTGGATGCTTAACTGACCAAGCTACCCAGGTGCTCCTTTAAGTTCTTTATATATTTTGGATACTAATCCTTTAACAGATATGTCATTTGCAAATATCTTTTCCCATTCTGTAGCTGTGTTTTAGTTTTGTTGATTGCTTCCTTTGCTGTGCAAAAGCTTTTTATTTTGATGAAGTTCCACTACTTTATTCTTCTTTTTGTTCCCCTTTCCTAAAAGTTGCTACAGCTGATGTCAGAGAGGTTGCTGCCTGTGTTCTCCTTTAGGATTTTGATGGCTTTCTGTCTCATGTTTGGATCTTTCATCCATTTTGAATTTATTTTTGTGTATGGTATAAGGAAATGGTCTAGTTTCATTATTTTGCATGTTGCTGTCCAGTTTTCACAACACCATTTGTTGAAGAGACTGTCTTTTTCCCATTGGATATTCTTTCCTGCTTTGTTGAAGATTAATTGACCATATAGTTGTGGGTTCATTTCTGGGTTTCCTATTCTGTTTTGTTAATATGTGTCTATATTTTTGTCAGTACCATACTGTTTTGATCATTACAGTTTTGAAATATAACTTGAAGTCTGAAATGGTGATACTTCCAGCTTTGCTTTTCTTTTTCAAGGTTGCTTTGGCTATTTGGAGGTCTTTTATGGTTTCTTACAAATTTTAGAATTGTTTGTTCCAGTTCTATGAAAAATGCTGTTGGTATTTTGATAGGGATTTCATTAAATGTATAGATAGCTTTGGGTATTATAGACATTTTGACAATATTTGACAAATTTGTGTATCAGTTCTAGCTAAATTTTGGTGGAGTCTTTCAACAAATTGGATAACCTGGAAAAAGTGGATGAATTCCTAGAAACATACAAACTATCAAAACTGAAATAGGAAGAAATAGAAAACTTGAACAGAATAATAACTAGGAAAGAAATTGAATCCATAATCAAAAAACTCCCAAAAAACAAAAGTCCAGGGCCAGATGCCTTCACAAGCAAGTTCTATCAAACGTTTAAAAAAGAGTTAATAGCTATTTTTCAAACTATTCCAAACTATTCCAAAATATAGAAAAAAACTCATTCTATGAGGCCTGCATTACCCTGACACCAAATCAAGATAAAGACCCAACTAAAAAAAAAAGAGAACTACAGGCCAATTTCCCTGATGAACATGGATGTAAAAATTCTCACTAAAATAGTAGCAAACCAAATCCAATAATACCTTAAAAAATCATTCACCATGATCAGGTAGGATTTATTCCTGGGTTGTCAGGGTGGTTCACTATTCACAAATTAATCAACATGATATACCACATTAATCAAAGGAAGGTTTTCTTTTTCTTTTTCTTTTAAAGATTTTTATTTATTCAGTTGACAGAGAGAGACACTGCAAGAGAGGGAGCACATCAGAAGGAGTGGAAAAGGGAGAAGCAGGCTTCCTGTAGAGCAGCGAGGCCGGTGTAGGGCTCAGGGCTGGATCCCAGGATGCTGGGATCATGGTCTGAGCCAAAGGCAGATGCTTAATGACTGAGCCACCAGGCGCCCCTCAAAGAAAGATTAAGAACCAAATGATCTTCTCAATAGATGCAGAAAAACCATTTGATAAAGTACAACATTCATTCATGATAAAAACCCTCAAAAAATACGTTTAGAGGGAACATAGCTCAATATAAGAAACTTCTGGGTTTTTAAAAGACTTTTGAGGGAGAAGAGATGAGAAGAACTTACAAAACTTCAGTAGCACTTCAAGGTACAAATCCATTACTTTCCAAAGGAGGAAGTTAGAAAGCTTTAAATTATATCATGGAGTTTTTGTGTGAAATACCAAGAAAGATTTCCTGACAGTAATATATGATATTCATGAGCAAGAAATGATAAACTGAAGCTTTAGAGACTCATTGTTATTTTTAATTTATTTTCTTTAAATTCAGTTAACATTAGTTTATTGTTAGTTTTAGAGGTAGAGTTTAGTGATTCATCAGTTGCATATAACACCCACTGCTCAGTATATCAAGTCCCCTCCTTAATGCCCATCACCCAGTTACCCTATCCCCCACCCACTTCCCCTCCAGAAACCCTCAGTTTGTTTCCTATAGTTAAGAGTCTTTATAGCCTCATTGCTATTAAAGAAACATGGAGATTCCTATCTGCTTAGAATAGCTAAATTAGGTAATGTCTGCCAAGTATATGAGGTAGGGCAGAAAGGGTGACATTAGCTGGATACCTTCTGGAAGAATCAAGATTTTATTTTTTTTTTATTATTTTTTTTTTTAGAAAGGTTTTTGAATTCTTTAAATGAATGAAGTAAAGTAATAACCTAAAAGTATCAACAATTCTTTTTGTTTTTGTTTATCCCTTGAGAAATTTTAGGGATTTAAATAAGGGTAACAGAAACTTAGTTCCTTCTTAGTATTAAACAACAAAAACTCAGCTGAATAAATTTAAAGATTAAATTGGCTTTATTTAGTGATTCATGAATCAGGTAACATACCATCTAGCAACAGAAGGGAGTTTTGTTAAATTGTAGAAAAGGAAAGTTTTTAAGGGCAGAAAGAGGGTGAAAATAAATTTTTAATAAAGATTGGATCTTCTTAAGGGGAATGGAAAAAGGGGGTCTATTAGCAGATCATCTATAGGAATAATCAGGTAATGCCATATTGACTAGTTAAAGGTTATACTCCTAGGGGGGTAAAACTGAAATTACATTATTAAGTTTGGGTTGCTGACACAGGTTTTAGCATAGGTGCCTCCATTTATGGGCTTGCTATCTTTTCTTTAACAGTAGATACTTCCAACAAAGAAAATAATAACCAATATTTTATAGGAAAACAATGTGTCTAGTACTGATTGAGGTTATTGTATGTGCCAGTTCATAAAAATCAGTCTTTATGCGAGTAAATATTTTTAAAGAGCATTTTATAAGTATGTGTGGTAGGTCCCCGATTGATGTCTATATCCCAATCCTTTGAACCTAAATGTAGGAAAAGGGATTTGCAGATGTGATTAAGATTGCTAATTAGTGGACTTAAAGAAGGGATTTTATCCTGAATTACCTGAGTGGGTCTAGTGTAATTACATCGACTCTTCAGTGGTAGAGGAAGACAGAAAACTCAGTAAAAGGTGTGACCAGGGAAGATATAGGAGAGATTTGAAGCATGAGAGGAATTTGGCCCACAGATGCTGGCTTTGAAGGTGGAAGAAGGGGGCCATGAGTCAAAGAATCAAGTGGCCTTTGAATAGCCACCAATGAAATGGAAATGCTAATTCTATAATGATAAGGAATTGAATTCTGCCAACAACTTGAATGAGCAAGAAAATGGATTCTCTCTAGAGATTCCAGATAAGAGTGTAACCTGCTAACACTTTGATAAGATCCCTTGGACTTCTGACTTACAGAACTCTAATGTCATGAATATGGGTTTTTTATACTGTGAAGTTTGTGGCAGTTTGTTTTAGCAGCAATAGAAAACTAATACATGTTTTCTGTGCTTCAGTGTCAATATAAATGAAGCATATGCCATCTGGGACTATGCTTTCTCTACTTCATCCCTGAGTTCCCCAAAGAGAAGCAGTGATAGAAAATAAATACTAATTCTTGAACAATAAGCCTCTGTTTTATGTAAACAGCTAAGTTACAGAAATAATAACCTAAGTTACAACTGTAGAAATTTCCTATGACCATATATAAGCAAAAATGATTTCTTTTTTATGGTTGTTGATATTATGACTTTCCATCCTAATTACCTCAGAAATCTGTGTTCCCAGGAAAATGCAACACATAGAAACGTTGTATTTTAAACAAACATCATACAAATTTTTCCAAGCACAAAAACAAAGGTACATATTGATCTCAGGTAGGAAAGTGAGTGAATTATTCTCTGCTATCACATAACTTGAATGTGATGAAATAGGTTTTATTTACTGTATTGCTTTGATCAAAAAGAATCATTCTGTTCTAACATGGAAAACAATGTGTAGTTAGGATATTTCTAAGAGTTTAGATTCTATTACAAATTTATTGTAACACTCTGTTTCACCACAATATTGAGTGCTTTAAAGGAATTCTTTATTACAATATGATAAGCACATGAAATTTGCATTAAAGTTGTAAAGATTAACAGTGATTGAAATGTAGGTATGAAGCTTATATGCCTTTTTTAAAATAGAGGGTGGAAATGAGGATTTATGAAAGCCATTTTTGGCTTCATGTTGAGAAAATCAATAATAAAAACAAGAACACAGATGAAAACTGGATAGAAAAGTAAAAGCTTCTAGGCAATAATCATAGAATCCTTGGATCCAGTCATCCTGAAACCAGGTCCTTTCTTAACTTTCCTCTTACATGAGTCAAAGGATTATAATAACTTTTGTACAAGCTAATATACATTCGGTTTTGCCGGTTGCCCAATACAAACTCAGATCAAGTAGTCAATGCCCCTTCTACATAAATCACATAATTTGGTGTTTAGGAAGATGCAAAGAGATTTGTATTATACCAAGATTTTAGGAACGAGAACATGTATGTGTAAAACAACTCATTCCTGTGTCAGGATGTCTTACCAAAGGGTTATATAAACAAAATGTATTTTAAAACTTTCAGAAGAAGGAGCTGTATTTATAGTTGGAGCTGTGAATGAAAGCTGAATGAATAAGATCAAGTATTCTCTACAATGGTTGGTATAATTTAAACGAGTAGAGGGAAAACATTTTTAAAATTCATGTTTTTGATGGATCTTAACTAGGACAGAGTCACATCTTATATGAAGG
Organism: Mustela nigripes; assembly: GCF_022355385.1. Classification (NCBI taxonomy): domain Eukaryota; kingdom Metazoa; phylum Chordata; class Mammalia; order Carnivora; family Mustelidae; genus Mustela; species Mustela nigripes. Next base: position 175,782,622 of record NC_081557.1, read on the forward strand.
TTTGTTTCTAAAATCATTACAAAACACAAAAAACCAAAAACCAAAATAAATAAAACCCAAAACTGCATCTAATGAAAATCACTCTTTTTAAAACTTTACTATTTTTGAAAAGTTAGAATGGTATATCATTAAGGGTTTATAATAAGATTAAGACTCCCGATGGGTTTCCTGTGCTCTTAAACCCTGTGAGGGTTTAAGATCGTAGGTGGTGCTATAGGTCAGCATTTATCAGGACTTCCATTATGATCTTAGGTGGTGCTATAGGTCAGCATTTATCAGGACTTCCATGTGCGGCCACTCAGACTGATAATGCATAAACATAAGGGCATCTTATTTAGACTTTGATGTGTGAGGCATTGCTAGAATGATACAATGTATAAATTGTGATAAACTGAATATATGATATTACATGTGTTTGATAGTTTCAGAAAACTATCTAACCTATAATTTGAAATAAATTAGGGTTGATGTTAATATGCTGTGTTTAAGTAGAATTTAGAATGCCCTCACTTACTTATTCATGCAAAAATATTTCCTAAGAGACTACCTTGTTCCAGGAACTTCATTAAAGATACCATGGTAAACAATAGAGATATGATTGCTACGTTCATTGAATTCACATTCTGATGGAAGACACTGTCAAATGGACGTTCTCATTGGGGATATGGATAAGTGCTACAAGTGACGGGGTACTATGGGAACACAAAGAGGGCATTTAGACTGAAATCCAACTAATGAATCAGGACAAAAAGATTTAAGATGTAAGTTTCTTGTGTAGTACTTAGGATTTACTTTTTGTTCTGTGATTTAGAAAAAGACAACAAAAGCCAACCAAAGAAATGAAAGATTCTGAGATTTTTCTGAAGTCCCATCATCACAGCTTCTCATAGTCAGTTACCATAACAAATGCAGTGATTCTGCTAATTGGCTGTTGCTACATTTACTGTGATTTGTTGTCTCTGTTCACAACTAGTGTTCAACACATCATTTTCCTTGTGACAGATGTCGTGTAAGGGATGAATCCAAAGAACTGAAGTTCTAAAAAACCATCCACTTCCTATTGTAGTGTACCCCCTTCATGAGCAAACCAATCAGAGCCATTTAGATCATACTTAAAAATTTATGAAAATATTTGAAAATACCCAAATGAGTAAGAACTCCACAGTTTGTCAATATAACACATTAAATTGAAAAATAAAACAATATAGAATTGAGGTTTTACAGGATGCTTTAAGTAAATTGAGTAAGACATTTGAAATATTCAAAAGTACACAAAATACAAATACATATGCAAAAATTCTCAAAGGTGAAATTAACTCATTACATGGAAGATGTTTTATATTTTAGCAAAATGAATTCTTCATATACTTTGTTAGGTGAATTAAACATTAGATGGATTTGTATTTAATTACAGGACTTTAATTGTATTTACCTAGAGCCCCAATTGAGCAAGATCTTAAAGGATTGATTGGGTTTTAAATAGGAGATTAGTGGTGAGAGAATTCAATTAAAAAAAAAAATGCATGGCATGTGTCAAGAGAGTTGGGGCTTTGCCAACTGGGTGAAGTTTCTAGTGTGTGCAGAATAGTTAATGAGAGGAAATGTAAGTGGGGCCCAAAGAGTAAGAAGTTGGAATGACTACTGTATAAATCTCCAAAATGAATTTTGTACCATGAAGAGGAAAGTGTGCAGTATTGATGTATTTATGCTATGTGGACCTTCCAATACAGTGGGGGAAGACACACATTCATTATTGAACATGTACGAGATAATAGCTACTTTTCTACACTGTGAATAGTGAGTAAAACAGAAAAAGGTACCTGCCTCTTAGACCCTATACCTTATTTTAAAGGTAATATAATTCCAATTATGATGAAAATTTTGGGGAAGAGCAGTGAAGAGAGAGTAGGACTCAGTTTATAAGAGAACAGAAAGTAGAGAGAAAATCAATTATTGTTTTATGATCAGCTGAGGGACTAAAATAGTGAATGATAAATAGGATACACAGATAGTCTTATTGATGTGATTTTGAATGTCACCAGTATCACTGAGTAGTTAAATAAGATTCTTTGGACAGTATGTATGTATCCAAATAACACAAGTCCTAGAAATGAAGTTGAAAGATGGTCGTAATAAATTGTAGAGTGTATTCTTATTGTGGAATGAAGGATGGACTTCCTATTGTTTCCTGAATCACATCTTTTAGGTCTTGCTGTAAAGTTGACAATTAGAGGCAATTATTTTATGATTAAAAAGCTAGGTAACCCTAGTCATTTCCAGATTAAATTAGGTTTCAGCTCATTAAAAAAATTGACATCTTGCCCCTCTCTCTCTTCTTCCTTAGGTTGATGTTTCCCTTTTCCACAGCTCAACAGGAAAGGGAGTATCTGCTTTTTTTTTTTTCTTTCTTTAAGAATTTATTTAAGAGAGATTGAGAGCACAGAAGGAGTGTGAGAGAGAAAGAAGCAGACTCCCTGCTGCGCAGAGAGCTCAATGTGGTACTCATTCTCTGGACCCTGGGATTCTGACCTGTGTCAAAGGCAGATGCTTAACCACCTGAGGTACCCAGGTGCCCTGTGAGTGTCTGCTTCTCAGTGCATTTAATGCTGTGGCTGGCCCCACCTAAGAGTTTCATTATTTTTTTATGGTGACATGGATGCATTTTGTGGTTTCAGGTGGAAAGAAGATTCAAAAGTAAAAATTAAATTTAGTTCTAAAAAATATATATTATGTTTTTGCATATGAAATGTTATGCATTTAAATTCACACTCACTGTACTAAGTATTTTCTCAAACCATTAGAGAAAGGGAAGATTTTGCTGAAAATTAGCAGATACCAATAATGATGGGGATAAAATAGTATAAATGTATTTCCATGTTCTTCAAAAGAACATGGTAGAACAGGTAGGTTATGTAGGAAAGATGGGAAGCAGAGGAAAGTTCAGTTATTTGGGAATATCCATTTTGTAAGGACAAGACACACTGAGTTTGCAGTAAGAAATGGAGGACAAATGAGGAAGGAAGACAAGAACCTAAATTTGTACATTGCCAGCCCTATAGCTTATTTTAACCAGACTCACAGTGCTCACCTCCAACCAGGCTTTGAACTGATTTCACTTGCTCACCATCTAGTTCCTGTCACATAGTAGTAGTGTGAGGTCCTTTGTGTGTGACATTCCTGTATAACATACGGACAATGTATGAAGAAGCCGTGGGTTGTAGTATAAGAAACTGAACCCAAAACTAAGAAGCTGGATCATGAAGCTTTCTAAAGGTAGTATTTGCTACTTATGTGTAAATACACTATACGTTTCAAGCTGATATTGTTAGGGTACAAAATACTCATCTGGGACAGGTTGAATACTGTCACTTCCAATCTAAACATAGTTCCCTTGAAGAACTGAGGAGACTATAGAAGCCCAGTTCACACACTATCATCCAGCTTCGTATCTCCTGTTGAGATTTTCTCAGAATTTATCTTTTGTGTTTATAGCAGTAAACTGTAACCTCTATAGGTTGTACGTGTCAAAATGCTCATTTCCATCAAGCCTCATCTCAGTACTCTGTGGGACATTGACAAAACATCACAGAAACTGGCTCACATGGACAATTTAATGCAACCCTTAGTGACTTCCTCAGCATGTATCACTTGTCTCTTTATCTGGTGGGCCACCCTTATCTGTATTTTCACTTCTGTTACCTGTTTACAAAATGTATTTCACTGTCTTATGGATTACATTGTGACAGTTTATGTGTTGAAAAAACTTTTTTTTACATGGGTCTCTTATTTCTCAGATTCTACCTTTCAATAATATTTACACTTAAATTCCATTTGAACAAATAATTTATTTTCCTTTGGAAATGTGAACACCACAGAGAGAGGTAGTGGTCTTTAGAGAGGGACAGAAGTTAGTCAGCAGAAACCATAGAGTCTAGTCATAGTGTTCATCCCATTTGTTTTGCTGTGGTATCTGTGACCCAATCATAGTCTTTAAATGTTCACTCCATTTTCCACTGTGCTATCTCCTTAGCTAACTTCTTAAGTCTCTGATAGAGACAGTTCAGCTGGGGAAGGTTCAGCTGCTTTCCAGGGACACTTAGGCTTCAGGACTCAGAGGATTCAGGATGTGGATAACACATTTCTCTCTGACCAAGATACTAGACTTTGTCATTCCTAATCTATCGTTAATACATGACTCTGACATGAGAAATTTTTCCAAAGACTTCTGACCCTCAGAATTCTTCAGAGAATTAAGGTGGTTTTAGGTCATTCTCAGCCCCCACCTCCATCTAGAGACTCACCCAAGAGCGGTGGGAGAATTCAGAGGCATTGTCACCAACATCAAAACATCAATTCTTTTCCCTTCCTCCATCTTGGAGAATCTTGCATGCATATGTGGTTCCTTTAAGAGAGAATTATTACTATCTCTGCTTCATGGTGTCTTCTCCTAAATCTTTCCTTCTTACATTTGGGCCAATAGTGACCTTATATCTTTCAACCCAAATGAAAGATGATAAAAATCTTCTTGGTTCTCTAACCAAGTCTCTGCCCTCTTTTCTCTCTCTCTCATTGCCAATTGAATAAATAAATAAATAAATAAATAAATAAAGCATACTCAGTGTCTTGTATGAGTCCTCACTTCCGTTCTTATACTCTGTTGTCAAGGTTGTCCTCCTGATGCTGACTGCAGTTAGGTTACTCCTTTATCATAAAATCATTATTGACTTCCCATTGCCTACAGAAGAGTACTTAGTTTCATTGCTTACAAATTCATACTCCTAAATGATCTGACCTATTTGTCTTCTCAACTCTACTTTCCACCATTCCATTTAATTTCAACCCTCTTGGCAAATTTCAATTCCTTAATGTGTTTCATATATGTATTTTTTTTCAACCATTCCTCCATGCTCTATTAAGTGTCAGAAAATGCCTTTTTTTTTTTAAGGATTTTATTTATTTGACAGAGAGAGAATGATCACAAGTAGGCAGAGATGCCAGCAGAGAGAGAGAGGAGGAAGCAGGCTCCCTGCTGAGCAGAGAGCATGATGCGGGGCTTGATCCCAGGACCCTGGAATCATGACCTGAGCCGAAGGCAGCGGCTTAACCCCCTGAGCCACCCAGGCGCCCCCAGAAAATGTCTTTATGTTACCATTTTCATGTGTTCTAATTTTAGTGAACTTTCAAGAGTCAGCTAAAATTTTTCCCTCAGATTGTCAACACACACACACACACACACACACACACGGGAAACTCTTCCATCCAAGCTGCCACAACCCTTTCCTCATACTTCTCTTAGTCGCTTATTCTCCATCCTATAATATATTAATTGAAGCCCATGTCAGCTCCTGTATTCAACTACATTTTATGTTTCTTAAGTTGAAAAAATTTTCCTTAATCCTTATATTCCCAGAAAAATAATAATGTATAAAGTGTAAAATAGTCAATAGATGTTTATGATAAAAGTAATTAATTTATATTTGGCTTCTTTCTTTAATAGATTATTTTGGGGAACACCAGGGGGTTCTGTTGGTTAACCATTTGACTCTTGATCTCAGTTCAGGTGTTGATCTCAGGATCATGAGTTCAAGATCTGCATTGGGCTCTGAGCTGGGCATTGAACCTACTTTAAAAAAAATAATAAATAAAATAAATAGATTGGTATTGCATCACAGGAAGAAGATTTTGGTGAGTTTTTATTTTACCTAAACTAGTTGTGTAATATTATGTGTGTGCATTTACATGTATGCACACACATCATTGCAGAACATATGAATGATTGATTTTGGCTTTAAATAATTTACAAGCAAGTCAAACATGTTCTAGTTTTTGGAAACTTTACTTTAGGGAGTGATAGGAGGAAGGAAAATGCTATGTTGTATTTTCAGTTGCTACTTTACATCAGCTTTTGGAAGAAAAGAGAAAACAACTTAATACCTCACCATCAATCTTTTTGGTCAGCCTGACCATGTGCAGCATTCTTCTAGTTTTATTACCTAGCAAGCTGGCAATTTCAGGAGTATTCAGCATTGTCAGTCAGCCCCTATGATATGGAAAAAGCAGTGCATGTCATTTTTAGGGCATCTCCTTTCCAATATGGTATAAGTTTATTAAGGCCATTTTTTCACTCATGAAATTATAATGAACCAGATTTTCACACATTTTACAAGAATTGGCCTATGCAGCTTAAAAATTAAGTTGAGCAATTGTGCTCACTTTGGCAGCACATATACTAAAAAAAAATTAATTTGAACAAAATTAAAATAAAATTTAGTATACTTGTGTGTTATTTTAAATCCTTAAACTGAATGTGTAATATGAACTCCATATGATTATAAGTTGATTTGCTGGATTAAAGAAGGGGAAGAAGGTCCTGGTATGAAAAAAGAATGAAGTCTACAAAGGAAATTGTGTTTAGTTTAAGCCATGAAAAAAAATTAAAAGGAGAAAATAATATAACTGGTTTGGTATTAGTAGAATAATCTAAAAGGTGATAGAATAATCAGGAATTCTAGGAGACAGGAAAAAAAGCAAGCAAATCAGTGAATAATGTTAATAGAAAGACCACTTATGGGGAAAAACGAACCAGTATTTTATTGATTTCATAAAGAGCCAGAAAAAATATTGAAGACTTAGGACTCTGAGGTTTGGCTCTTAATTTTTTTTTTGTTTAGAAAGTATTAAAATTACTGTTCATCTAAGTCACCTAGAAATATAGTTTTATTGTCAAAGAAGTGAACATAATAGACCTAAGTTTTCTTAAAAGATCTTTACATCAGATGTAAGCCTATAGAGTCTGTATCATAAGAAAATGTAAAGAAAAGCAGAAGCTGAAATAGCCCTACAAAGTTGGTTTCTCTTTTAAAGCATTTAAAAAAAAAGATTGTTTTTGTTTTACAACTGTTTGCCTAATAGTACTCTATCATATTTAGATTCAAGTTATATAAACATTTTGTTAACAACTGTTGATGAGGCTTAATAATAATCTACCTCCTATATTATTTATCTTTATGAAAATTGCTGAGTTTTTCACTTTGTTTCTTTTCATGGAGAAAAGGATGATTAGAAAGGCCACTTTCCTGAATATTGAACAGATGGATGAAAATAACTGAGTGATATTGAATGCTTTACATACTGACTAACCTAGCAAAATAGATTTAATATTTCTGTAGGTCCTACAAGGTATCCTATCATTTCATTACTTTTATTTCTGGAAACAAAACTTTTCAAAATATTTAATGAAAGATGTCAAAGTAGGCATTAGAGAAAATATTAAGAGAAGGCATGCTGCCTGTTTTCCTGTGAGGCCCTCAATAAAGATCTCTTTTATTTCTTGGGTTCTAATATATTCAATTTTATTTTATGTTGTAGAATCATATTTGAGTTATTTTAGTATGATTATGACATATACAGAATTTAGAAATATAAACTAGATGGATTAACAAGGAATTATGCCATTGACTTAATATATTACTATAAGGAATTCATGTAACTCCTTTGGGTTATAATTTCCTAGGATGTTTATTTTTCTAACAGGAAAAAAAGCACAGGATATTTTTTGAACACTCTTCTCTTTAGCTAAAAGGCTATTCTGAAAGTCAGGCTTGTTTTGCAAAGTTATTCCTGGAGAAGATTGACTCAGAGGGCAGCATAACTTATGATTACCATTACTCTGAATAAATGGTTCTCTTATGAGTAATACTGAGATCATGATTTTTAAGCACTTATGGCTTTCCTTGAACCCAACACACTTGACAAAACATACATTAGGAAAAATTCAAGTTAACATGTTATGTTAAAAGGATTTATAAAATATGTTATAGACATCTTACATATTTATTAATATTAATGAGTTGTACACTTTGAATTTTGAAGAAACTGAAATTTCCCAGTGGGAACAGGAATAATGGCAAAGTTGAGTAGTAGAGACAAGGGTTCTAGACTTGTGTGGACTTGACTTAATCATGACCTCTGGTGTCAGTTTTCTATGTTGTAAAAAGAGGAAGTTGGAATAGTTGATGTATAAGGTCTCTTATAGATGTGTACATCTAAAATTTAAGTTGTTTTATCTATAAATTTAAAAATTTATTGATCATTTTATTTAGAATATATTTGGATTAAAAAAAGTTGTGAAAGAATATCAATCACTATTACCCTTGTTAGTAACATCTTACATTAGTATAAAATACTGGTCACATTTAAGGGACTAATGGATACATAAGTATTAACTAAAGTTTATATTTTTAGTTAGATTTCCTTAATTCTTACCTAATGGTCTTTTTATATTCTAGTATCTCATATAGGATACCATATTATATTTAGTTAGTCATCACATCTCCTTGGGCTCCTCTTGACTGTGATACTTTCCCAGATTTTCCTTGTTTTTGATGACATTGACAGGTTGTTTTTATTTACTTGTTTTTTTGACATTGACAGTTTTGAAGAGTAGGGAAGTCTTTTATGGAATTTTTTTCTGTGTTTCTTCTTATGACTAGGCTGAGGGTCTAGGTTTTTAAGAAGGCCACGGAAGTAAAGTGTCAGTGTCACCACATCACATCAAAGGTACATACTATCAACATGATTTATCACTGTCAATGTTGACCTTGGTGACCTGAAGTAGTGTTTCTCAACAACAAAGGTACTCCTTTTTCTGCCTTTCTATATTCTCTCTTTGAAAAGAAGTCATTATGAGTAACCCATATTTAAGGAGTAAAGAGTTACACTCCACTTTCTTGATGGTGGAGTATCTACAATAATTTGCAACTCTACTGGATGGGAGATTTGTCTTATTTATTTGTTTGTTTATTCAATTATTTATATATCAGTGAGGACTCAGAGATATTTATTTTATAGTTTAGGTTATTATATAATATTACTTATTTTTTTTAATTTTTTATTTTTTTTTTAATTTTTTAAAATTTTTTATTTTTTATAAACATATATTTTTATCCCCAGGGGTACAGGTCTGTGAATCACCAGGTTTACACACTTCACAGCACTCCCCAATGTGGCTAAAATCAACAAGTCAGGAAATGACAGATGCTGGTGAGGATGTGGAGAAAGGGGAACCCTCCTCCACTGTTGGTGGGAATGCAAGCTGGTGCAGCCACTCTGGAAAACAGCATGGAGGTTCCTCAAAATGTTGAAAAAATATAATATTACTTATTTATTCCTAAACTTGTTCCAGCTTTGGTTATTGGAAGGTCTTTCAGTTGGCTGCTATGTCTCTTTGATATACCCACATCATTGTATGTGAATGTGTATGTGTTTAAATACTTTTTGACTCTACAAAATGCTCCAAGTTCATATGTATTTATGCCTCAGTTCTATATAAACCATTTATCCAAGAAGCCCGATTTTTTTTATTAGAAAATAGTACTAGAAACCAAAATCTGAGCACTAATATGTTTGTTGCTACTAGGATGTCTTGCTTCTAGGCACTTTCAGCTAATAGTAAAGAAATGTATGCATACATACTAACATGTATTTATATAGCTATAAATATTTATAGCTTATATTTAAATTTTTGTCTATGTAGAAAGTATTAAAATTACTGTTCATCTAAGTCACCTAGAAATACAATTTTACTATCAAAGAAGTAAGCATAATAGACCTAAGTTTTCAGAAAAGATCTTTACATCAGGGGGTGCCTGGGTGGCTCCGTGGGTTAAAGCCTCGGCCTTCCGCTTGGGTCATGATCCCAGGGTCCTTGGATTGAGCCCTGCATCTGGCTCTCTGCTCAGCAGGGAACCTGCTTCCTCTTTCTCTGCCTGCCTCTGCCTGCCTCTCTGCCTGCTTGTGATCTCTGTCTGTCAAATAAATAAATAAAATCTTAAAAAAAAAAAAAACCTTTACATTAGATGTAAGCCTATAGTCTGTATCATAAGAAAATGGTAAGAAAAAGAAGCTGAAATAGCCCTACAAAGTAGATTTCTCTTTTAAAGCATTTAAAAATTTTTTTTTGTTTTACAATTGTTTGCCTCATAGTACTCTATCATATTTAGATTCAAATTATAGAAACATTTTGTTAACAACTATTCATGAGGCTTAATAATAATCTACCTCCTTTATTATTTATCTTTATGAAAATTGCTGAGCATGAGTTCATACTAATGTCTCTGACCAATCAATTACCACAGGGGTCATTGAAGCCTTCTCCTTTTGCTTGTCTAAAACCTTCCATTCCAACAGTGATAAACCTGACGCCCAACACCCACCATTCATTTACTTAACTGTTCAAGTGCAGTACACATGTGTAGTGGTGTCAGTCTGTTAAGCCATAACCCTGTAGGAAACAACTTTATGAACTAGATAGAGTTCATTACTTACGTGAAGTTCCTTTTGCTTTTAGTCTTACAGACTCCATTTGTTTTCCAGGTTACTGAAATGAACAACTTTTTCATATACTCCTTCCATGAGGTTAGTTCATATATTTGTAATATAGTTAGATTTTTTTATTGTCACAGAATTTTATGCAGGGATCATTTAACCTGTATGTGATTTTTTAAAAATCTGCATATATTAAGGTTTGCTCATTCTGCTGTAAAGTGCTATGGGTTTTGTAAATATAAAGTATCAGAGAGCCACCATAACATCATTATATAGAAGAGTTTCACCATCCTAAAAAAATTCTCTGTGCTTTACCTATTTAACACCCTCACCCAAAACCAAGTTTCTTACATGACTGATTTGTTTGCTGTCTCTATAGTTTTTTCTTTCCCAGAATGTCATATAAATTGAATTGTAAAGTCTGCAGCATTTTTCAGACTAAATCTTTCATTTATCAATATGCATTTGAAGTTCATTCATGTCTTTTTATGACTCAATAGCTCACTCCTTATTGAAGAATAGGATTCCATTGTATGAATAATCATAGTTTGCTATCCATTAACCTACTGAAGAGCATATTGTTTGCTTCCAGTTTTTGGTATTAGGAATTAAATTGTTAGAAACATTCATATTCAGATTGTTGGTAGCCTAAGTTTCCAAATCAGGTGGGTAAGTACTTGGAAGTGTGATTTCTGGATCGAATGTTAAGAGTGTATTTAGTTTTATAAGAAACTGCCAAACTGTCTTCCAGAGTGACCATACCATTTTTTTCCCCACAAGCAGTGAATGAGAGTTTCTCGTGCTCTGCATCCTAGCGAGAAGTTGGCAGTTCTTTTCTTTTGAAGCCGTTCTAATAAGTGTGTAATGGTATCTGACATTTCTCATTACTATTTCAATGTACATATGATATTTAGCATTTTCCCACATGCTTATTTGTCATATGTATATTTTTATAAGGTGTCCAGATATTTTGCCCAATTTTTGAGTTTTTTGTTTCTTATTGTTGAATTTTAAGAGGCTTTGTATATTTTGAGTAGAAATGCAACATGAGAGATTTATCATGAATGTTGGAATTTGTCAAATGGCTTTTTTTCTGCATAAATTAATATATGTATTTTCTTCTAAAGCTAGTCAATATGTAGATTATATTGACTGAATATAATCTATAAACCTATATATAAATATAAATATATATAAATATATATTTTATATATAATATATGTAAATATAAATCTATATATAAATATAATCTCTAAAATATTGAATCATTCCAGTATACCTGGAATAAATCCCACCAGGTCATTATGTTATATTTTTTATACTACTGGATTAAATTTGTTAGGAGTTTTTTTTTATTTGTACTTATGAGTGATGTTGGTCTGTAGTTGTCTTTCTGTTTGTTTGTTTTTTTTTTTTTTTTTGCAATATCTTGATCTGGATTTTGTTACAGAGTAATACTGACCTCCTAGAATGAGTTAGGAAATGTTTCTTCTGTTTCTATGTTTTGGAAGAAACCAGAGACAGTTTCTGTTACTTCTTTTTTAAATGTTTAGTAGAATTCACCACTGACACGATCTGCGCCTGATGCTCTATTTTATCTTATTTTTAAATTGAGGTATAATTAACCAAAATTCTATATATTTAAAGTATACAACCTGATATTTTGATATATGTATGCATTGTGAAATTACAGTAATCAACCTCATTAACATATTTATCATTTCACATAGTATTTTTCTTCTGTGGTAAGAACACTTAAGATCTACCATCTTAGCAAAATTTTTAAGTATACAGTACAATTTTATTACCTATACTGAATCATACTATCATACTGAACATTAGATCTCCAGAATTTATCTATCCAGAATAACTGAAACTTTGTACCATTTCACCAACATTTCTCCATTTGCCTCAACCTCTTGGCCTTTGACAATCACCATTCTATTCTCTGCTTCTGTGAGATCAACTGTTTAATTCTGTGTATCAGTGAAATCATCTGGTGCTTTATTTTTATTTTTTTTATTTTATGTTTATATTAACATTTAATGTATTATTTGCCCTCTAGTGTTTTATTTTTGGAAGGTTATTAATTATTGATGTAGTTTCTTTGATAGATATTCTTGTGTGAGTTTTGGCAGTTTTGAGTCTTCTAAGGAATTGGTCCATTTCAATTATGTTTTCAAATTTGAGGACATAGAGTTTCTCATAACATTCCTTTATTATTCTTTTAATGTCCATGAGATAAGTAGTGATGACTTTATTTCCAATAGTGGTAAATTGTGTATTTTCTCTTTTTCTTAATAAACTGACTAGAGTTTCATGAATTTATGGCTCTTTAAAGAGCCATCTTCATTGTTATTGTTGTTGCTGATTTTCTCTATCATTTTCCTCTTTCCAATTTCATTGATTTCTGCTTTTCTATCTCCAGTTTCTTAATATGGAAACTTCAGTTATTGATTTGAGATTTTTCTTCTTTTCTGAAATAGGCATTTAATGCTATAAATTTCCCTCCAATCATTGCTACTGCTGCATAGCACAGATTTTGATAAGGTGTATTTTCATTTTCTTTTATTTCAGAATATTTTAAAATTTCTCTTAAACTTTCTACTTTATGTGGATTATTTAAAAAGGTGCTATTTAATTTCCAAATATTGGGGGATTTTTCTGCTATATTTCTATTATTGATATCCAGCCCATTTTCATCTTGTTCTGATAGATCATGTACTATTTATGATTTCTGTTCTTTTAAATTTGTTTTGGTATGTGTTATAATCTAGAATGCAATCTATTTTGGTGAATATACCATTTGAGTCTGAGAAGAATGTATTCTTCTGTTGGATGGAGTGTTCTAGAAATGCGAATTAAATCAGTTTGATTCATGGTGCTGTCATTATATTCTTACTGATTATTTTGCCTACTTTATCTATTAATAACGGAAAGAAATGTGTTGAAATTCTAACTTTAATAGTGGTTTTGTCTGCTTTCCTTTAAGTTCCATCAGCTTTGGTGTCATTTATTTTCATGCTTTTTTGTTAGATGAATGCATTTAGGCTTAATATGTTTTCTTGGAAAATTGACCCCTTTCGCATAATGCAGTGTCCTTTTTTTTTCTTTTATTTATTTTCAGTATAACAGTATTCATTATTTTTGTACCACACCCAGTGCTCCATGCAATCCGTGCCCTCTCTAATACCTACCACCTGGTTCCCCCAACCTCCCACCCCTGCCACTTCAAACCTTTTTATGACTGATAATATTCTGAAATCTGCTTTGTCTGAGGTTATTAAATTTTCTTTTGATTAATGATGTTAGCATGGCATATCTGTACCTGTATCTTTCATTTTATCCTGTATGAATCTTTATATTTAAAGTGAGATTAGTGTAGACAACATATACTTGGGTGGTTTGTTTTTTTTTTTTTTTTTTTTTTTGTATACACTCTGATAATCTCTTCTAATTGGTATATATAAACCATTTTACATTTAAAGTAGGTATTGGTACAGCTGAACAACATCTACCATGTTTGTAACTGTTTTCTATTCTTGGAAATTTTTTATTGTTTTTCCATTTTCTGGCTTCTCTGGTTTTAATTGAACATTTTTACATGAGTCCATTTTACCTTCTATTTTAATGTGTCAGTTATACTTCTTAAAAATATCTGGTCTCCCTAGAGTCTAAAATATATATTTTTATATAATCTAAATTCATTTTCAAATAATATGGTACCACTTCATATGTAGTGAAGACAACTTATTAACAGGGTATTTCCAATTCCTTCCTCTCATCCCTTGTGACAGTGATGTCATTCATTTTACCTATACATATGCTATAAGCACCTAATACATTGCTACTATTATTGCTATAAAGAGTTATTTTTTTAGATCAATAGTGTAATAGAAATAAATAATTTTTATGTAGCCCTTCTCTATTCCACTTCCTTTCTTTATTAGATTAAAATTCCATATGTTTATGTAGCTTTATAGCTCTTTTTTTTTTAGATGTATTTATTTATTTATTTGACAGACAGAGATCACAAGTAGGCAGAGAGGCAGGCAGAGAGAGAGGAGGAAGCAGGCTCCCCACCAAGCAGAGAGCCTGATTCGGGGCTCGATCCCAAGACCTCAGGATCATGACCTGAGCCAAAGGCAGAGGCTTTAACCCACTGAGCCACCCAGGTGCCCCTATAGCTCATTTCTTTTAAGCACAAAATAATATCTCATTTCCTGAATGTACTACAGTTTAATTATCTATTCACTTACTGAAGGACATCTTAGTTTCTTCCAAGTTTTGGCAATTATGAATAAAGCTACTTATAAAGATTCATATGCAGATTCTTGTGTGGACATAAGTTTCCATCTCATTTGGATAAATACCAAGCGTGTAATTGTTAGACCATAAAGCAGTAAGAGTATGTTTAGTTTTATAAGAAACTGCCAAACTACTAACACTAAGGAAACAGAAACAGTCATCAACAGTTATACACCAATAAGTGAAGCAACCTAGAAGAAATGGATGCATTCCTGGAATTCTATAACCTATAACCAAGACTGAAACAGGAAGAAATTGAAATGACTAGACCAATATCTAGTAACGAGATTGAAACAGTGATCAAAAACCTCCCAAAAAACAAGAGTCCAGGACTTGATGAATTCCCAGGGGAATTTTACCAAACATTTCAAAGAAAGAAAAATACCTATTCTCCTGAAGCTGTTTCAAAAATAGAAACAGAAGGAAAACTTCCAGACTCTTTCTATGAAGCCAGCATTACCTTGGTCCCCAAAACAGAAAAAAAACCATCAAAAAGGAGAATTACAGACCAATATCCCTGATGAATATGGGTGCCAAGATTCCCAACAAGATCCTAGCTAATAAGATCCAACAGTACATTAAAAAAATTATCCACCAAAAGACCAGGTGGGATTTACCCCTGGGATGCAAGGGTGGTTCAACCCTCACAAATCAATCAGTGTGATAGAACAAATCAATAAGAGAAGAGAGAAGAACCACATAGTCCTCTCATTTGATGCCAAAAAAGCATTTGACAAAATACAGCATTCTTTTCTGAATAAAACTCTTCAATGTATAGGGATGGAGGAAACATTCCTCAACTTCATAAAATCTATCTATGAAAAACCCAGAGTAAAATCATTCTCAATGGGGAAAAGCTGAGAGCTTTCCCATTTTGTTCAGGAACATGACAGGGATGTCCACCTTTGACACTATTGTTTAACACAGTACTAGAAGTCCTAGCAACAACAATCAGACAACAAAAAGAAATGAAAAGTATTCAGATTGATAAAGAATATGTCAAACTCACTCTTCCCAGGTTACATGATATCTTACATGGAAAACCCAAAAGACTCCCTCAAACTACTAGAACTCATACAGCAATTCAGTAATGTGGAAGGATACAAAATCAATGTACAGAAATTAGTTGCTATCTTTTTTTTTAAGATTTTTTTAAATTTATTCATCTGACCAACAGAAATCACAAATAGGCAGAGAGGCAGGCAGTGAGAGAGGAAGGGAAGCAGGTTCCCCACTGAGCAGAGAGCCCAATGTGGGGCTTGATCCCAGGACCCTGAGATCATGACCTGAGCTGAAGGCAGAGGCTTTAAACCACTGAGCCACCCAGGCTCCCCAGTTAGTTGCTTTCTTATACACTAACAATGAAACTATAGGAAGGGAAATTAGAGAACTGATTCCATTTACAATAGCACCAAAAACTGTAAGATACCTTGGAATAAACCTAACCAAAGAAGTAAAGGATCTGTACTTGAGGAACTTCAGAACATTCATGAAAGAAATTGAAGACACAAAAAGATGGAAAAACATTCCATGCTCATGGATTGGAAGAATAAACATTAAAATGTCTATACTGCCCAGAGCAATCTATATTTTCAGTGCCAACTCTATACTTTTAGTGTCATCCCAATCAAAATTCCATTGACATTTTTCAAAGTGCTGGAACAAACAATCCTAAAATTTGTATGGAACTAGAAAAGACCCTGAATCGCCAAGGAAATGTTGAAAAAGAAAAACAAAGCTGGGGCATCATGTTGCCTGATTTCAAGCTATATTACAAAGCTCTGATCATCAAGACAGTGTGGTACTGGCACAAAAACAGACACATAGACCGAAGGAACAGAGCAGAGAGCCCAGATATAGACCCTCAACTCTATGGTCAAATCATCTTCAACAAAGCAGGAAAAAATATCCAGTGGGAAAAAGACAGTCTCTTCAATAAATGGTGCTGAGAAAATTGGACAGCTACATACAGAAGAATGAAACTCAACCATTGTATTACACCATACACAAAGATAAACTCAAAATGGATGAAAGACTTCACTGTGAGACAGGAATCCATTAAAATCCTAGAGGAGATCTGGTGATTCACAGACCTGTACCCCTGGGGATAAAAATATATGTTTATAAAAAATAAAAAATTATTAAAAAATAATAATCACTAAAAAAAAAAAAAAATCCTAGAGGAGAACATAGGCAGTAACCTCTTCTACATTGGCCACAGCAACTTCTTTCAAAATATGTCTCCAAAGGCGAAGGAAACAAAAGTGAAAATCAACTATTGGGACTTCATCAAGATTAAAAGCTTCTGCACAGCAATGGAAACAGTCACCAAAACAAAGAGACAACCTATAGAATGGGAGAAGATATTCTCAAATGACACTACAGACAAAGGGCTAGTATCCAAAATCTATAAAGAACTCACACTCTTTTTGTGTCTTTTTCAATTTCTTTCATGAGTGTTCTATAGTTCCTCGAGTACAGCAATCAGAAAACAAAGAGAAATAAAATGTATCCAAATTGGCAATGAAGAAGTCAAACTCTCTCTTTTTGCAGATGACATGATATTTTATATGGAAAACCCAAATACTCTACCCCCAAACAACTAGAACTCATACAGCAATTCAGTAATGTGGCAGGATACAAAAATCAATGTACAGAAATCAGTTGCTTTCTTATACACTAACAGTGAAAACACAGAATGGGAAATTAGAGAATCGATTCCATTTACTATAGCATCAAGAACCATAATATACCTGGGAAAAACCTAACCAAAGAGGTAAAGGATCTGTACTTGAGGAACTACAGAACACTCATGGAAGAAATGAAGAAGACACAAAAAGATGGAAGACCATTCTATGCTCTTGGATTGTATATGTTCGTTTTTTACTCAAATTTGAAGTTTAACATATTGCCAAGCCCAGAAGAACTTTGATAAAAAGTAGTAAAGAAATTTTAGGTCTAGATTTAGCAACAATGCAATTTAAATATCATTAATAGCAGAGTATAACTAAGCAATAAAATTCGGGGTTATTCTCATTTCTGGTATTTTGTTTAATTTTCCTTAAAAGCAAGATCTATATCATAGATCCTAGACTTATTCAACTGGCTCAGTGCCCAGATTGCACAAAGATTTCAGGTAAAATAGATAATCTAGGTGAAGACTGGGATAAACATATGAAATATGTAATTTTGCATAGGCTTGGGAGACATAGAGGGAATTGTTCTTACAGAATAATTTCTGGCAACCTATTTGCTTTCTACAGAAAATGTCCAGTTTTGGCTAGTTCAACAAGTCAACCATGACCTCATAGATAAAAGCATAAATGAGAACAGCAGCTGTACCTGAATATGGTGCCATTTCCTTAGTAATTGTTTTTATATGGTCATGACTTAAATACAGTCATACATTCTCCCAGCATGACTGCTAATGAAATGTTTTTCATTTTTTTAATTCTCTTACATAAGATAACTCTAAATGTCTGTTTCTCTAGCCGCCATATGTTGGTATTGTGTCTAGCTACTACAACAAAACTTACATGTTTGTAAGAAACTCCAGATTCCTTCTATATATGGTGGTAACAGAAAAGACATTCCATTCTCATTGCTTTACACATGGAAAATGCCATTTTTAGAATTTTTTCAAAGTGTGCCAAGAAACTGTACTATTTGGCCTGAGAAAACTGAATGGCATGCATCTGCCAACTCCTGCTACTGTTGTGAGGTCATTGCTAAGCATCTTATTAAGTGTTTATACCAACAGCTTTTCCATGATGGTGATTAACAGGCTTTTCCTAAGAACTAAATTTTAATACAGCTACTTTTCCATTTTATTCAGAATAAATTACATCTATAAACATAAATTAATATATTCCTTTAACCAAGTATATATATTCTGTTTGTTCTAGGTACTACATAAACATAGGATTCAAACAGACCTTGAAAAAATCATCTAGTCTAACACCCTACCTTTATTCAATAAAGCAACCAGTATGGCTACTGCACATTAGTTCCATAGTTGCTAAATTAGGGATAATTCAGGGTCCCATGGTAGAATCAAAGTAGCCAAGGTAATAGTGAGATATTTGTGGAGTTAGAGAGTCACTTTTTATCAGCCTGAATAGTTTATATTGTTTACTATAGTTCCATATTTTATCAACTGGCATGAGCTAAATATCAGCTGTGGTAATATAAAAACTAAGTGTGGGAAGTCTTACTCTTCTCTGGGACCTTAATATACCATGGCACCATTTCCTTCTGAGGCCAAATAAGGTCTCGAATTCTATCCCAGATCTCCAGGGCCTCACCATCAATCAAAGCAAGCTGTCTATTTTGAAAAAAGAAAAAACAAACCAACAAAACCCAACAACAAGCCAAAAAAATTAAAAAAAAGAAAAACAAAAAACTTCATCTATGATCTGAAAGAATTACAAAAAGATGAGAATTCCAAATTTTCTTTAATTCCAGTTATTCTTTTTTTTTATTGTGTTATGTAATTTCAGCTATTCTTCATGGTCAATATTATCAAGGAATTCTTAATCACATCTTGCATATAATCCTGCAATTCTCTCCTTAAGGAGAAGTCTTATCTAATTCCATGCGCTCATACTGATACTCAAACATATCCTTCTCTGAAGTCTTATATTTTCTCTAAATCGCACAAGTTAGCACTTGCTTACACAGTAATTTCTATTACCTTCCAATTGTTTCATGTTTGGATGACTTGCTCGCTTTAGCAAGGTGAGCTATTATTGAATATAAGTATAATATATATACACATACATAATATATATATCTATAATATTTAATTTGTATTTCTTACATTTACCATAGATTTATCTGTATATTATATATATTGCTTATAGTTGCTGTTACTTAGATGTCTATTGCTAGAATAATAAATCATGATGGACTTAGTAGCTTAAAGCAACACAGATATATTATTCACAGATATATATATTGTATATTACATACTATATAACTATATATAATTATCTATTATATAAATTATATATTATATGTAAGTTATATAAATTATATATTATATATGACTATATATTATATATTTTATATATTTACATAAAGCATATAGGATAAATATATACATAATAAATATGTAAATGAAATATATATAATATATTTATACATAAAAATATGTAATATATATTATTTATATTTATACAGGTTTGAAATCCAACATGGATCTCACTGGGCTAAAATCAAAGTGTTGGCAGGGCAGATTCTGTTTTGAAAACTGTAGCATAGAGGGTCTGTTTCCTTGATTTTTCTAGCTTCTTGTCTTATGAAAATTTAGGCAACATATAAATCACTCTGCCTTTAAGAAAAAGGTTTAATTTTGATTTTTTAAGCACTCTGTTTGTGTGAAAATGAGAGGGCTTAATGTAAACATGTTGACTTTATATATTTATATATTTAGCCAATGAATATGGAGAGCAGAAAAAGAGGTGAGAAATACCAAGCCTGTGAGGAACTGGTACTGACACATTTATATAAAATTTAATATTTTAAAATTACTATTTAAATATACTTTGAAATATAATAGCCATTTTCAAAAAAAATACAATAATGTATATGTATAAGAAAGAAGTAACGTACAACCAGAAGATCCAATTTTGGAGTCTCTTTGCCTCTACT
The DNA here is from genome assembly GCF_022355385.1 of Mustela nigripes. Classification (NCBI taxonomy): domain Eukaryota; kingdom Metazoa; phylum Chordata; class Mammalia; order Carnivora; family Mustelidae; genus Mustela; species Mustela nigripes. The sequence goes on from NC_081557.1 coordinate 175,802,908, forward strand.
GGTTTATCAGGTTGGACTTTTGGGTAACACATCACAGTTCTTGCATTTTCATTTTTATGTAGTATATTCTGAGAAGAGTATTAGATTAAGTAGTATTTCACTATCACTTTGCACCTAGAAATAGTCAAGTAAAAAAAAATCCATTTATGACAACATAATTCTTTAGAAAAACTTAATAATAATTGTCATTTTAAAAATATTTGTTAATGATATATATATATATATATATATATATATATATATATATATATAAAATTGGACCATCTTAATTCAACTATAACCAGGAGCTTTCACTGGGAATTTTAGACATTCTAAACTGTTCATCTATCAAAACTACTACTATCAAAACAACTACTATCAAAACATCTACTAAAACTAGGAGTCATTGCAGACCTGGCTGATTGGACTCATTCATCCTGACTGAGAAATGTAATATCTAGAGCTATGAATCTATGAATTAATCACTACGGACATGACTGGCTGGGTTTCTACTGTGTATTAGAAAGACCAGCATGATACCCTATTACTATAATGCTCATTGAAACCCTACTAATTAATGTTCTTTTTCTTTGTCCTCATTTCCTGGGTTCCTTTGATTCTAAAGTTAAAAAAAGAAAAAAATAGAATTTTATAATTAAGCCAATGTCCATAAAAAGGCATCATAAATACAGCATTACACATACTACTGATGATATTTTGATTTTCCTACGACATCAGAGACCAGTCCACTACAGTTTAGGCCTTTATATTTACCATTCTGGTATTTTATTTTATTTCATTTCATTTATTTATTTATTTATTTATTTAGGTAGGGATACAACATTTAAATAAAAGATTTTTTTCTTTACTAACATATAAATTTAAGTTATTTGGAATGTAATGCAGATATAAAATGTGACAAAATGATTCCAGGTTTATCTGGAATAAAATAAATGTGAAAATAACCATAATACTCTGAAAATAAAGAGTTATGAGGGGCTAATTTAATTTTACTATATATTAAAATACAAAGTACAATAATTAGAATAATTTGGCATTGACACAATAAATAAATGAACAAAAAAAATTACAGAATAAATATACCAAAAGAGACCCTATTATTTAAGGGAAATTGATTAATGGTTAAGGTAACATTTCAAATCAGTGGATAGAACAATAATAAAGTATTAGGCAAGCCACTTAAAATATGATAAGCTAGATTTTCTCTTCCATTCTTTAATTAGCAATAATCACGCCTCGGATAAACCTCATTGGCTACGATACTGCCACTGCGCAAAGCTGCTCTTCCATTCTTTAATTTTTTTCAGTCTTCCAAAATTCATTTTTTACACCACAAAGTTTATGTTTATACACCACACCCAGTGCTATATGCCATACGTGCCCTCCATAATACCCACCACCAGGATCACCACCCCCCCAAAAAAACCTCAGTTCGTTTCTCAGAGGCCACAGTCTCTCATGGTTTGTCTCCCCCACCGATTTCCCTCAACTCACTTCTCTCCAACTCCCAATGTCCTCTGTATTATTCCTTATGCTCCACAAAAGTGAAACCATATGATAACTGAATCTGCCTGACTTATTTCACTCAGCATAATCTCTTCCAGTCCCGTTCATATTCATACAAAAGTTGAGTATTCACACTTTCTGATAAAGGCATAATACTCCATTGTGTATATGGACCATATCTTCTTTATCCGTTCATCCGTTGAAGGGCATCTCCGTTCTTTCCACAGTTTGGCGGCTGTGGCTATTGCTGCTATGAACATTGGGGTACATGGGCCCTTCTTTTCACTACATCTGTATCTTTGTGGTAAATACCCAGCAATGCAATTGCAGGGTCATAGGGTAGCTCTATTTTTAATTTCTTAAGGAATCTCCACACTGTTTTCTAAAGTGGCTGCACCTACTTGCATTCCCACCAACGGTGTAAGAGGGTTCCACTTTCTCCACATCCTCTCCAAAAACTTGTTGTTTGCTGTCTTGTTGATTTTGGCCATTCTAACTGGTATAAGGTGGTATCTCAGTGTGGTTTTGATTTGAATCTCCCTGATGGCTAATGATGATGAACATGTTTTCATGTGTCTGTTAGCCATTTGTATGTCTTCTTTGGAGAAGTGTCTGTTCATATCTTGTGCCCATTTTTTGACATTGTTATCTGTTTCGTGTGTGTTGAGTTGAGGAGTTTTTTATAGATCTTGGATATCAGCGTTTGTCTGTACTGTCATTGGTGAACATATTCACCAAAGACCCTCCCAAAAAGGAGAATTTCAGACCAATATCCCTGATGAATATGGATGCCAAGATTCTCAACAAGATCCTAGCAAAGAGGATCAAACAGTACATTAAAAAGATTATCCACCATGACCAGGTGGGATTTATTCTGGGATGCAAGGATGGTTCAACATTCACAAATCAATCAATGTGATAGAACAAATCAATAAGAGAAGAGAAAAGAAACACACAGTCCTCTCAGTTGATGCAGAAAAAGCATTTGACAAGATACAGTATCCTTTCCTGATTAAAACTCTTCAGTGTATTGGGATGGAGGGAACATTCCTGAACTTCATAAAATCTATGAAAAACCCACAGTGAATATCATCCTCACTGGGGAAAAGCTGACAGCCTTCCCTTTGAGATTAGGAACATGACAAGGATGCCCACTCTTGCCACTGTTGTTCAACATAGTACTAGAAATCCTAGCAACAGCAATCAGAAAACAAAAAGAAATAAAAGGCATTCAGATTGGCAAAGAAGAAGTCAAACTCTCTCTCTTCACAGATGACATAATACTTTATAAGGAAAACCCAAAAGACTCCACCCTCAAATTACTAGAACTCATATAGCAATTCAGCAATGTGGCAGGATACAAAATCAATGTACAGAAATCAGTTGCTTTCTTACTACACTATAGCGAAAAAATAGAGAAATTAGAGAATCAATTCCATTTATTATAGCACCAAGAACCATAAGATACCTGGGAATAAACCTAACCAAAGAGGTAAAGGATCTGTACTCGACAACTACAGAACACTCATGAAAGAAATTGAAGATGACACGAAAAGATCGAAGAGCATTCCATGCTCATGAATTGGAAGAATAAACATTGTTAAAATGTCTATACTGCCTAGAGCCATCTATACTTTGAATGCCATCCCGGTCAAAATCCCGCTGGCATTTTTCAAAGGGCTGGAACAAACAATCCTAAAATTTGTATGGAACCAGAAGAGACCCCGAATTGCTAAGGAAATGTTGAAAAAGAAACACAAAGGTGGGAGCATCACATTGCCTGATTTCAAGCTTTATTACAAAACTGTGATCACCAAGAGAGCATAGTACTGGCACAAAAACAAACACACAGACCAGTGGAACAAAGTAGAGACCCCAGATATGGACCCTCAACCCTATGGTCAAATAATCTTCAACAAAGAAGGAAAAAATACCCAGTGGAAAAAAAATACAGTCTCTTCAATAAATGGTGCTGGGAAAATTGGACAGCTATGTATATAGAAGTATGAAACTCCACCATTCTCTTACACCATACACAAAGATAAACTCAAAACGGATAAAAGACCTCAACATGAGGCAGGAGTCTATCAAAATCCTAGAGGAGAACATAAGCAGTAATCTCTTTGACATTGGCCACAGAAATTTCTTTCAAGATATGTCTCCAAAGGCAAAGGAAACAAAAAGCGAAAATGATCTTTTGGGATTTCATCAAGATCAAAAGCTTCTGCATGAGAAGGGAAACAGTCAACAAAACAAAGAGGCAACTTACAGAATGGGAGAAAATATTCAGAAGTGACTATTTATTTGACAGAGAGCACACAAGTAGGTATAGTGCAGGCAGAGGAAAGGGAGAATCAGGCTCCCCAATGCAGGGCTTGATCCCAGGACCCTGGGAATAAAGCAGAGGCTTTAACCCACTGAGCCACCCAAATGCACCCCTCTTGATATTTTAAACTAAGAGTTAAACTTATGAGTACCTAATTTATTCCAGCATTTTGTTGATGACTCAATAATACATTTATTAATTTAACTCATTCCAGAAATTGTGCCCTTTGTCCTTAGTCTGTTATGTCTCTTTGTTGCATTATACTGTATATTTCTATTTTTACAAATACAGAGTAGTGGATATTTACTATATTTTGCATTGCAAAGTAGCCAATGGATATATTTCACCCTTCCCTTGTTCTCTCCCATGTATCATCAAACTGTTTCACACTGGCTAAGAATCGTGTATTTTCTTTCTGTGAAGCCAGGCAACATGAGTATTTTATGGCATGCTGGACTTGTGGTCATCCACTATTCAGATAAAACTCACAGACGTCATACCTCTGGTGCCATTCTGCAGATGTAAGGAATAAGTGTGTGTGAGAAAGTATGGTTGGGAAACATTTTGATTGTGTGATTTCCACAGTAAGACAGCTGAGGTGCTTCCTGGTTAAAACCCATATATCACGAGACTTTTCATGTTTTTCAAATGCTTCTGGGTTTGAGGCACATGGAATACAGGTTGAGTGTGGTGAATTTACACAGGAATGGTGTCATCTACATATATTCCTTTCCATTATCATTATGCCAGCACCTAGGAATCATGGCTTTTCCTAAAGTCATTTGTTTATGATTCCACCACGTTATGCTCCTCACAAATGCTATTGTTCCTGAGTATAAAAAATTGCTACATTTCCTCATCACAAACCTACTTGCCTTTCTTGCTCCCCCTCCTTTTGTTGGGTTCTCTCCTATTTTAACAATGATAACAAATGATAAATACATTTATTGAGTAATCCCCATGTAACAGGCTTCAAGTTAAGCAGTTCATAGGCATGATGATATTAAGGCAGTATCATTACTTTATTATACAGGTTATATTGTCAACCCTTTGTTTTAGAGGATGAAACTGAGGCTCAAAGAGGTTAAGTCACTCCAGCACAGCTTCAAGGACTCCATGTTATAAGGGATAATTATGTTACTTAAAGTGGACCATTTTTGATGCTCAGTCTGGTATGGACATAGAATAACAGCATAGAGAGACATATGAAAATGAAAGAGATTTGTTATATTCAGGGTCCTAGAAGAGGAAGTTACTTGCATACCATTCAGGAAGCCACCCAGGAGGAGCTCTGTGTGAGTGGACTTAGCATAGTGGGTAAGAAACTAAGAGAGAGTATCTGTGGGCAGGTACCTTTATTTGGAATCAGAGTGGAGTGTACAAGCAAAGGGGTGAGGTGATTTCATTGATGTATTTGAATGTCACTAGATCACAGTCAGGGGAGGGTAAGAAGGGGAACTTGTGGCAGAGACCAACCTTACTTATCATACTGCCATACTGCCATACTGCCATACTGCCATACTGCTGGTCACCTGAGTGGGGTTCTCATAGCAGGGTCTGTGAGGCTGTTGAGACCTTAGGAAAATAGGAAGTTTTGAACATTTACAAAATAAGCTGTAATTCAAATCTTTCCAGTTCCCAAGTGTCTTCTCAAAAATCACTCAACTTTCCTGCTCTTTATTAAATTTCTCTGGTCAGAGATCTTTACAGTTACTTAAAAAATACATTAATATCTTTATTTCCATGCTTTCTTTTTAGCTACTTAAGGTTAAACGATTCTAAAATCTTCCAGATATATCTTTAAGATTTTATTTATTTATTTGACAGAGAGAAATCACAAGCAGACGGAGAGGCAGGCAGAGAGAGAGGAAGGGAAGCAGGCTCCCTGCCGAGCAGAGAGCCCGACGTGGGACTCGATCCCAGGACCCTGAGATCATGACCTGAGCCAAAGGCAGCGGCTTAACCCACTGCCACCCAGGCGCCCCCAGATATATCTTTAAATACTGGTTGCTGTCTTGCAATATAACATTTGAACAAATTAGTCATTGTTACTAAATCTTCCCCAAAAGACAAAAAACATCAGATTGAACATGCATATCTTAGTTAGCTTAAAATAGTTTTTAATCAAGAGAAAAAGGATTAAAAGGTTGGTCTTTATTCATGGAAAAAATTAAACATGTTTTCAAATGTAAGTGACAAGCGTTATTAAAATAACTCCCAGTTTTTATATCCAGTTTAGAATATATAAATACAGATTTAAAGAGGCATTTTAACCATTCTGTATAACTACTTTTTAAAATGTACTTCCTTGTGTGTTATTGAACTCAAACCAGAGAGCCCATTTTCACTCAGGTTTAACTTTATTACTATTACCTCTTTTCTTTTCTTTTTTTTTTTTTTTAAAGATTTTATTTATTTACTTGAGAGAGAGATAGTGAGAGAGAGCATGAACAAGGAGAAGGTCAGAGAGAGAAGCAGACTCCCCATGGAGCTGGGAGTCCGATGCGGGACTCGATCCCGGGACTCCAGGATCATGACCTGAGCCTAAGGCAGTCGTCTAACCAACTGAGCCACCCAGGCGTCCCCTATTACCTCTTTTCATTCCCAATGTCCGCCAAATTGGGTTCACATTTGCTTCTGATTTAATTACAATACAGAATATTAAATTTTGGGAAGACCTCTAGGTCATGAAGCAAACCCCCTTATTTTAGAGAGGAGAAAGGTGACTCCTAATCCCATAAAGATAAAAGATAAATTATCTTTATTTATGAAATAATAATTTCATAAATTATTTATAATTTATTTATTATATTTATACTATTTATAATGTTATAATATTTAATTATATTACTATTTATAGTACCATAATATATTTCATATTATTTGTGAAATAATAATTTGTTATTAATTAATAATGAATTAGTTCATTGTTATTAATGAATAATAATCCATTATTCTGCATGTATGGCCACCCATAATAATTTCTGGGGCTCCTTACAGCTAAGTTATGTGTCTATTTGGCTACAATCTGTGGAAAGGATGAAAACAGAAGTATGTTATGGTAGTAGCTTCCAGAAACCTTCCCAAAGAGACAGCTGGAATGTCCCCTTTACCCTCTTCTTTGTTTTCCTATTTTGCTGTAGGAGCTCAGAGGTCACCTACTTAAGCCAGAAGGATAAAGGTTGTAGATCAGAAAGAAAAGAGAGAAGGAAATAAACTTTATCTTTTTTAAACTACTGCTATTATTCTATAACTCACAGATAAACCTAATTCCAACTAGTACACAACTACATTGTCAGAAAGTAATCGTAGGTCCCTTCTTTTTCATACTCTACCATAATCTACATCAGTACAGAGAAGAACATGGAAATAGAGGAGATAACATTCTCCTTAAATACAAGCCAGTAAAATTTATGCCCTGTGAATCGATTAGTGAATGGGAGTGAAAGTAAATAAAAGTTTCTACAGCTTCACAACTGAAGAGTTTTTCATTATTATTTTTAACAGCTTCATTGAGATATACTTTATGTTTAATCAACTACAGATATCTGAAGTATACTGTTCAATAGGGCTTGCCATACATAGACACAAGAGCCAGCTGTATACTTACATATAGAGTGAGATGAATGAAGTACTCATCTCAAATGTATTTTAAGGGAGCACCAAAACACACATTTTTCAAAACAAAAACAAAAACAAAAACAAAAAACAAGCTGACAAGCTATGACCTATGGGCTATCCATCTACTTTTGTAAATAAAGTTGTATTGAAACCAGAACTTAGAGTAGGATGAGTTGAGTGAGATGGGGTCTTGCAAGTATAGATGGATCTTGTCTTCATATAAAATTTTGATGTTTATCACATTAAAAAAATAATTTGGGGCTCCTGGGTGGCTCAGTGGCTTAAGCCTCTGCCTTCGACTCAGGTCATGATCTCGATTCTGTGATTGAGCCCCACATCGGGCTCTCTGCTCAGTGAGGAACCTGCTTCCCCCTCTCTCTCTGCCTGCTGCTCTGCCTACTTGTGATCGATGTCTGTCAAGTAAATAAATACAAATCTAAAAATATATAATAATTTGAAGTCTGTTATTTAGTTTTTGAGTTTATTGAAATTCAGTTATTGAATTTATTAGAATATTATTTATCTTGATTCCTGGGTGTTTGCCTTCTCTCACACCCACTTTTGATATCTTGCCAAGTATTGGGTACAATCTAAGGAGAATTTACATTGCCTTAATATAATGCTTACACTGGGAATTAGGATGACCAGCTGTTTCTGACTGATCTTGGAAGAAGGGCACACTGCACAATGTTGTGGTAAATATTTTCCAGAGCTAGCATGCTATTTATCACTAGAAGAAATTTTGTGTTGGAATATGGTTTCATTCTTAAGTTGATGTTTATTAGTAGGACCCAGGCAGAAAATTTACTGGAATTTGTACAAAACCACACATAGCCAAATAATGACTTAGAATTGCATTTTGGAATTTTATAAGGTGTTAATTTTAAAATATGTGTGTGTAACAAGCATAAAACTAAGCTAAATAAAGCAAATATAATGTAATCAGGAAATATCTAATTTAAACTGCATATATAATAGACATAAATATATATCAAAACCACACACAGTTTTGCAGGGACTTTCTGACTTAGATTCATGCAGAATTATGTTTCTGAAATTTTGGGGCTGTTACTCATTTTTAAAAGAGTGTGTTTTGGAAAATAAGGAACATCTAAGTTTGGATTGCAGTTTTACAATAAGTGGTGTATTTGCTTTAAACATAATCATCTGAGAGTTAAACATTGATTTAAAGAGCTTAACATCATGGGCTCTTCTGTTTCTGGGATAAATAAGAGTGTATTATGCTAAGTGAAGTAAGTCAGACTCAGAAAAACAAATACCATATGATTTCACTCATGCAGAATCTGAAAAACAAAAATGAATAAACAAACACACAAAAAGCAGAATCAGACCTATGAATACAGAGAACAAACTGATGGTTGCCAGAGGAGAGAGGAATTGGGAGATGGGCAAAATGGGTGAAGGGGAATATGAAATAGTCTTCCAGTTCTGAAATAAATAAGTCATGGTAGTAATAGGCACAGCATAAGGAATATAGTCAATGATTTTGTAATAAGGTTGTATGGTGAGAGATAGTAGTTATATTTATGGTGAGCATAGCATAATGTATGGAGAAGTTGAACCACTATACTGTACACTTGAAACTAATGTAACATTGTGTGTCAGCCACACTCAAATAAAAAAAATTTAAATAAATAGTAATTGCCAGGTTTAAATGTTATTATACTAAAGTTCATTTTCTTAAAAAAAAAAAAGACTGTTGAGAATATAAAGATGATACGAATAGTGAGTGAAAATGGTAAATAAGACATTACCATTAATGTTTTATTTACATCAGCTTTGCATTATATCCATAACATGTATATTGAGCTCCTTTTTCATTCATTCACTTAATTTATTCATTAATGTTTTTTAAGAAATGAAACTGGGTGATAGAGATTATGAATTGTTATTTATGTCAGGTCCAGGGTTTAGTCATTGATTTGGTCTTTTTTCTACACTTTCCTTTTTTCCCCTACCTTCCACTTTCTACCAGTTGGTAGCAAGAAGCATCTAAAACCAAGAATGAATAATAGATCAAAAGGCATTCAGTAGCCTTGATTCTGGTGTCATCCCACTTAGTTTTCCTTTGCAATTTTTTTGGAGGAGGGTCTTATAGCAAGAATTAATCTGCCAAAATCACCACTGAATCTATATTTGTAAAATATATGTTACATGTAATTCAGTATTATTCTACCTACATAAAAATGGGAAAATAGAATAGTGGAAATAAATACCATTGTACCAGCATAAATGAATCACCACTTACTGACAGGTCAGCTGGACTTCCTATCTAATCTTATGTATGCCCTGAGGATAGCCATCCAAAGTTAGTGACCCAGCAGCCAGAGGGTAGAGAGATACCCAGAACAACACACTGCATTGCACTTAGATGTCTCTCTCATATTGTTTTTCTCCTCTACTCCAAATTGGACCTTAAACTGGAGGGTAATTGTGGTGAAGCACCATCTTGGAAGCATTACTACCTTTTGTCTGACTGTTGGCTTGTTGCTCATCAAATTATGTTTATGTGTATTATCTGCATCTTCCTCAACATTATTTGTATTTCTAGAAAAGATTCTGTCCAGGCTTTCCTCATCCCTTGACAATTGAGATGAATACAAATGAATACTCATAATAATTTAATAGTTTCTTGAAGACTCATGGGTCTCTAAAAAGGCAATGGCCTTGGCAAGGCAAAACAGTATGAATACTTCTAGAAAAGTCTCTTCTTATAAGAAGAGAATACCTGGAAGGCATAGTAACTGCCTTCCATTTGTAATTCAGCCTACCATGCTTTCACAAGTATTGTCCATCTTAGCTAGTGTTTTATGATTCTAGACCTGCCATCTGGTACTGGAATCAAAGGAAGTGATACAAATTCTAAGTCTACTAACACTTTGCTTTCTGTGCTTCTTAGCTCCCAGGACACTCATTCAAGTTATGCCTCCCAATACCTACCAATGAAACTATGAACTCAAACAATAAATGAAGTAAGTACAGTAGCAGGAGAAGAAGTTAACATACAAAATCAATACACATGAAAACACAACAATAATGAGGATATATAATTGAAAATAAAACCATATTTACAAAAGCTACAAAATAGAAGACATTACTTATGAATAAACCTAAGAAATATGTAAAATCTGTATGAAGAAAACTTTAAAACACTTGTGAAAAACACAAAAGTAGGCTGCATCAAATGAAAAAAAAATCTGTTGTTCAACATTATAAAGATGTCATGTATAATTATCTGCTTTAGATAATTTATAAATATGACCTGAATAAAAATCAGCCAAGTTATTTTTTTCATAGAGCTAGACAAGTTGACTCTAAAGTTCATACAGAATAATAAAAATAAAATTTTTGTTTGTAAATCCTAAAGCAGAAGACCAATTGTAAGTGATTAGTTTAATAGTTATTGAAATACTACAATACTTAAACTGTAGTTTAAGTAAACCATACTTAAAACTATAATACTGATCCATTAATAAACAGAAGACCAAAGGAAAAGAATAGCAAAGTTAGAAACAGATACACATCCACATGGAAATTTAGCATATGATAAATATGGGACTCTAGGCAATGGCAAAAAATAGCTGGGAAAAATGGTAGTCAGTGGGAAAAAAAAAAATAAGGTTAAAACCATGGTTCACAAAGTTTAAAACATGAACTCCAAATAAACCAGAAAACCAAATGTTAAAAAAATAATATAGAAGTACTAAAAGAAAACATGTTAATTCCTTTATATTCTGGATATAAGGAGTGTCTTTGTATAATTAAAAATCAGAAGCAAAGAAAGAAAACAGATTAATTCAGCCACCTTAAAAAATTCTTTATGCACAGCTGGTGCAGCCACTCTGGAAAACAGCATGGAGGTTCCTCAAAAAGTTGAAAATATGACCCAACAATTTCAGTACTGGGCATTTACCCTAAAGATACAAATGTAGTGATCTGAAGGGGCACGTGCACCCGGATGTTTATAGCAGCAATGTCCACAATAGCCAAACTATGGAAAGAACCTAGATGTCCATCAACAGATGAATGGATAAAGAAGAGGTGGTATATATATGCAATGGACTACTATACAGCCATCAAAAGAAATGAAATCTTGCCATTTGCAATGATGTGGATGGAACTAGAGGGTATTATGCTGGGCGAAATAAGTCAGTCTGAGAAAAACAATTATCATATGATCTCCCTGATATGAGGAATTTGAGAGGCAATGTGGGGCGTTTGGGGTTAGGGAAGGAAAAAATGAAACAAGATGGAATCGGGAAGGAGACAAAGCATAAGAGACTATTGATGTCACAAAACAAACTGAGGGTTGCTGGGGCAGTGGGGTAGAGAAAGGGTGGTTGGGTTGTGGACATTGGGGAGGGTATGTGCTATGGTGAGTGCTGTGAAGTGTGTAAACCTGGCAATTCACAGACCTGTATCCCTGGGGCTAATAATATATTATATGTTAATAAAAAATTAAAAATTAAAAAAAATTCTTTATGCTCCCCCAACCCCAACTCTACATAACAACAAATTCAAAAGACAAATGATAAACTGGAGAAAAAATGCATGCAATGTATTTCATAGAAAATGACCAATATTATTGACAAATAAACTTTAGAAAATGTGTGCTAAAATGCTAAATAAAAACACTAGAAAAAGGGACAAAATACTCAAATAGACAATTCAGAGATACAAAAGCTGAGAATATGTGTAATTGGAATTCCAGAAGTAAAGGGAAGACCTAAAATGTATTTGAGGGGGAAAATGTCCAAAAATACTCTGAATTTAATAAAGAATTATAAAACCACACATCAAGAAGCACAATAAATCCCCCCCCCAAAAAAGGTAAAACACAAAGAAAACCACACCAAAATCCATCATACAAATTTCTGAAAACTAGTGATGAAGAGAAAACATAAAAGTAGGAAGGGAGTGGGCTGGGAAAGGGAGTACATTACATGTTGTTATAGGATGAATGTGTAACCTTCCCCTGAAATTCGTATGTTAAAGTCCTAACCCCCAGTACCTAAGAATATGACCTTATTTGAAATTAGGGTCTTTAAATAGGTAATTATAATTAAATAAGGTCATATTGGTAGGCCCTAATGGAATCTGATGGGTGTCTTTGTAAGAGGAAATTTGGACACAGAGAGACACCAGGGGCATGCATATATAGGAAAGACCATACAAGAACAAAGCCAGAAGTTGGCCATCTGCAAGCCAAAGACAGAGACTTCAAAGGTAATCAACCTGCCTACACCTTGATCTTGGACTTTTAAGTTCTAGAACTATGAGAAATAAATTACTTTTGTTTAAGCCACCTAATCTGTGGTATTTTATTATAGCAGCTTTAGCAAACATAATGTACACATTGTGAACTGAGAAACAAAGAAAGATTCCAGAGTCAGCTCTTCATATTTATAAAAGTATTTAAAGGCACATCTGGAGCCTGTGTTGCTATTAATAGTGTAGAACATTATGAGAGCATGAATAAAGATAGAAATAAATCATTGTTGTCTGTACATTTTGGTATAAGGGAGATTTTTTTTTAATCTTGTAACTATAACTTGCCCAGCATTTTCCAAAGTCTGACCCTAAGAGCATTAATTCTATAGATCCCCATTCAGCTCATGATCTTTGTGAATAACTATTTGGAAACCAGATACGATTGATCATGAGTGATTGGCAGGACAGGATTTGAACTTCCTGTGTTGCTTAGAGTTAATACCATCAAGTGGTATGAAAGCATCACTTGATTTCTGTGTTATTCACTTGGTTAATGTTAATCAAGACTCTATTAAAGAATTGCAACATAATGTTAATAGTTGTATTTATTTATCTACTATTGACCCCAGTTGAATATAAAAAGTATCCTAGAGTAGCTCCTGCACTTGAGTATATGCATACTTTAAAGATTCAGTGAGGGATTCTTTAGTTATTTTCCATTATCTTGCAGCTATGCTTTACTTGTTAATTGATGTGAATCCAAAATATACCTCTTAATTTTTTAAAAAATTTTACTGTCTAATGATCAGAGAAAAGGCTTCTAATTAGTGGCTCAAAGAATAGTTTATATATAATGGGCTAGAGATACAGTAGTGCTAGATGGAAAAGTAACCACATAAAGCTTTTGTGATATGGACTTCTTGAATCTACATGTAGAACCTGGAATTTAAGCCTTTTAGATTGTATGTAATTAATCAGACTATATTGTCCTAAAAAATTAAATATGCTACATTATTGAGACTAATTGTATAAAGTTGGTGTCCACTAGTCAAAGATCACCAGGAACACAACCGTAGTCAAACTTTGGCTTATTAATGTTTGCTACAGCACAGGAAACATAACCATGGGAACCATGGGGTGCCTTGGTAAGAAAATAATAGGAAAAACTTTTTATAGTATTTGGGCTTGTGGTAGGTGATTTCAGGGTGGGTTCAAAGATGCTGTCAGGAAGAATGAGTACTTCTGTGATTGGATATCTTCTTTTTTAATTTAACTGACTAATTCAATTAGTCAACATATAGTACACCATTAGTTTCAGATGTACTGTTCAATAATTCATCAGTTGTATATAACGCCAAGTGCTCATCACATCACATGCCATTCTTAATGCCCATCACCAATTAGCAGCCCCCAACCTTCCATCCAGCAACTCTCAGTTTGTTTCCTATAGTTAATAGTCTCTCATGGTTTTTCTCCCTCTCTGATGACCTTCCATTCAATTTTCCGTCTCTTCCCCTAAGATCCTCTGCTCTGTTTCTTATATTCGAAATATGAGTGAAACCATATGATAATTGTCTTTCTCTGATCAACTTTCTCTGATCTCTGATTAACTTATTTTGCCCAGCATTTATATATATATATATATATATATATATATATATATATATATATATATTCATTAAGATATCCAATCATATATACCTCATCTTCTTTATCCATATATATGGATATTAATGAATATTATCTCAGAAGCCAGAAGAGTAAGGCTAAAGTTGTAAGTGGTTTAGTTTTACATTCAAAAAGTCAGTTATGTGTATTAGCTGGGAGAGAGAGGTATTTGGTCGTTTTTAGGTTTTCCCAGTGACCTAGTATGTATCTGTGCTCAAAAATTATTATGAACTGGTTTTTAAATGATTATGATTAAAAATGATTATGAACTTATTTTCCCAGCATTTTATATATATATACAAATAAAATATATATATATTATATATATTCATTAAGATATCCAATCATATATACCTCATCTTCTTTATAAGATAAAGAAGATGAGGTATATATGATTGGATATCTTTTTTTTTAAGATTTTATTTATTTATTTGACAGAGAGAGATCACAAGTAGGCAGAGAGGCAGGCAGAGAGAGAGAGAGGAGGAAGCAGGCTCCCTGCTGAGCAGAGAGCCCGATGCGGGACTCGATCCCAGGACCCCGAGATCATGACCTGAGCCGAAGGCAGCAGCTTAACCCACTGAGCCACCCAGGTGCCCCTATATGATTGGATATCTTAATGAATTTTATCTCAGAAGCCAGAACAGTAAGGCTAAAGTTGTAAGCGGTTTAGTTTTACATTCAAAAAGTCAGTTATTTGTATTAGCTGGGAGAGAGAGGTATTTGGCCGTTTTTAGGTTTTCACAGTGACCTAGTATGTATCTGTGCTCAAAAATGATTATGAACTGGTTTTGCTTTGTCTTGCTGCACTATGATCACAGAGTGGCCTTGTCAGATATTGGTCATCTGTGAGATTATGTTTAACAGAAGAACACCATGGCCACAATATGAGTACCACGCCAGCTCTGGGTGCCCTTTTACCTTAGTCAGCTCAGGCTGTTATAACAAAAATCCATAAACTGGTGGCTTATACATTAGAGAAATTTATTTCTCATAGTTCTGAAAGCTTGAAGTCTGAGACCAAATGGTCAGTACTCAGGTTCCTCTTCTGAGTTACACACTGACACTTTTGTGTATCCTCACATGGCAGAGAGAGCGCTAGCTCTCTGACCTTTTCTTATATGGACTCTAATCCTATTCATGAGGACTCTACCTTTATAGTCAAGATAGCTGCCAAAGACTTTATTTCCAAATACTGTTATATTAGGATAAGGATTTTAATGTAAGAAATTTGGAGAGACACATTCAGTCCACTGTACCTTCCTTCAAAGGATAGAGTAGAACAAGAGTAGAAATAAGGATAACATAACTGGAACAAATAATCGTAAAATTTGTATGGAATCAGAAAATACCCTGAATAGCCAGAGGAATGTTGAAAAAACAAAACAAAGCAGGGGGCATCACAATTCCAGACTTCAAGCTATACTGTAAATCTGTGATCATCAAGGCAGCATGGTACTGACATAAAAACTGACACATAGGTCAATGGAACAGAACAGAGAACCCAGAAATGGACCCTCAACTCTATGGTCAATTAGTCTTCAACAAAGCAGGAAAGAATATCCAATGGAAAAAAAAGACAGTCTCTTCAATAAATGGTGCTAGGAAAATTGGACAACCACATGTGGAATGAAATTCAACCATTTCCTTACACCATACACAAAAATATAGGCTCAAAATGGATGAAAGACCTCAATGTGAAACAGGAATCCATCAAAATCCTAGAGGAGAACATGGGCAGCAAGCTCTTCCACCTCAGCCACAGCGACTTCTTGCTAGACATGTCTCCAAAGGCAAAGAAAACAAAGGCAAAAATGAACTATTGGGACTTCATCAGGATAAAAAGCTTTTATACAGCAAAGGAAACAGTCAACGAAACCAAAAGACAACTGACAGAATGGGAGAAGATATTTGCAAATGACATATAAGATAAAGAGCTAGTATCCAAAAACTATAAAGAACTTATCTTTTTTTTTCAATGTTCCAAGTTTCACTGTTTTATGTATCACACCCAGTGTTCCATGCAATATGTGCCCTCCTTAATACTCACCACCAGGCTCACTCATCCCCTACCTCCTTCTGGTCTAAAACTCTGTTTGTTTCTCAGAGTCCACAGTCTCTCATGGTTCATCTCCCCCTCTGATTTATCAAACTCAACACCCAAAGAACAAATAATCCAATCAAGAAATGGGCAGAAGATGTAAACAGACCGTTCTCCAAATAAGACATCCAAATGGCCAACAGACACATGAAAAAGTGCTCAACATTACTCAGCATTAGGGAAATACAAATCAAAACCACAATGAGATATCACCTCACACAAGTTAGAATGGCTAAAATTAACAAGTCAGGAAATGACAGATGTTGGCGAGGATGCAAAGAAAAGGGAACCCTCCTGCACTATTGGTGAGAATGCAAACCAGTGCAGCCAATCTGGAAAACAGTATGGAGGTTCCTCAAAAAGTTGACAGTAGAGCTACCCTATGACTCAGCAATTGCACTACTAGGTATTTACCCCAAAAATAGAAATGTAGTGATCCAAAGGGCACCTGCACCCCAATGTTTATAGCAGCAGTGTTCACAATAGCCCAACTATAGAAATAGCTGATAAGTCCATTGACAGATGGATAAAGGTGTTATATATATATATAGATAGATAGATAGAGATATATATATAGATATATGCATGCAGTGGAATATTACACAGTCATAAAAAATGAAATCTTGCCACTTGTAAGAATGTGGCTGGAACTAGAGGGTATTATGCTAAGCAGAATAAGTCAATTAGAGAAAGACACTTATCAAGTGATCTCCCTGATATGTGGAATTTAAGAAACAAGGCAGAGGATCGTAGGGGAAGAGAGGAAGGAAGGAAACAAAAGGAAACCAGAGAGGGAGACAAACCATAAGAGACTTTTAAGCCTGAGCATGAAGGGAGGGATGAGGGGAGGGGGTTGTTGGGTGATGGACATTGGGGAGGATATGTGTTGTGATGAGTGCTGTGTATTGTCTAAGACTAATGAATCACAGACCTGTACCCCTGAAACAAATTATATTATATGTTGATAGGTAAATAAATAATTAATTAAAAATAAAACACATTTCACATTTGGAAATAACTTAAAAGAAATAAGGATAGTTACAGGCTCAGATCCACGGATTCTTAGCTTGATAGTTCTGGGTCAGATCAGCTGTTCTGCTTTATTGCTAGAACCTTGCTTATTTTGCATAATAGTTCTGTTGATGTATCTCTTTTCCTTGTTCTTTGTGGCTTGGCTTAGTCTTGTGTCTTTTGTTCATTGGTTGGTTTTGGTCTTCTTGTTCATGAAATTTTCTTTCAGCTAAAAGTAAAAGAAAATCCAAATCACACTATTTAAACAGCAATGGGGATTTATTCATTCCTGTTATTGAAAGATTCAGGATAATTTGAGTTTCAGGGATTATTTGATTCAGCAGCTCAGTGGTACCACCTAGTTGTTCTTCCATCTTTACTGTCTTCTTTGTATCAACTTAATTCCAAGGCAAGAAATTTAATTAACTGCTATAATAAATAATTTTGAATTCTGTGAGTGTTTCTGGTCAAGCTGCCTTTTATATTGCCAGTTCAGGACCCAGACTCCTCTCAATTTTGTTGTTCTACTCTCTTCTAAATCCTGGGTTCTCTAGCGTCAGACAAAAGAGTACACAAGGGAGACATATTTAATTCTTATGACTTTGCTCAGAAGCAACACAAGCACTTTATATATATATATATATATATATATATATATATATATATATATATATATTGCAGTCACCAGAATTTAGTCATAAGGATATGTGATATCCCTAAATTATAGGGTATAAAAAATGCATTATAGCTCTAGGAAGAAATAGGAAACAGGTTTTGGTGATCACATAACATTCTCTGCTAGACTTGACTTCCCAGTGGAAAGAAAAAGTGGCTGTAACACTTCTAGGACTCATATTCTATACCACATGGTCCCAAACTGGAAGAGTAGACTGATTTCTGGCAGCCAAGGGAATGAGAATGAGAAAACTGTTTCTGAAAATCCCCAGCATACCTCCACTTGCCTCTTACTAACACAGATAGGGTCTTCAGTTACTGAGGGAGACACCTACACTGTGCCAGGAAAATGCCACATGTTGCTTCATAGTTATCAGGCAATGGAGAAAGAGATAGGACCACTTTTAGCCCACTCAACCCTTTTTAATGAATGTGATTTTGAATTTGTTGGTATTTTCTGTTTATACTTTATTTCATTTATTCCTGCCTTTATTTCCCACCTTCTTCTTTCCTTGAGTTCTCTCTTTTGTTCTGTTTGCAACTTCTTTGGTTGAATATTTGGTTCATTAGTCTTTATTAATTCCTGATAAAAGTATTGAATGGTATCAATATTCCTAGAAACATGGTTTTAGCTGTATTAAGTTCTAAATATCTTTACATCTCCTTTGCAATTTATAGGTTTTGCCAAAAACTATTAAGCAATGTTATTTAGTGTAAAAATAACAGGTTTTTCTTAGCTGTTCTTTTGTATTTCTTTTGTTCTTTTTTTTTTTTTAAGATTTATTTATTTTAGAGAGAGAGTGGGGAGTGGGGCGGAGTGAGAGACAATCTCTCAAGCAGACTCCCTGCTGAGCACAGAGCGCCACTTGATGCTCTGTCTCATGACCCTGGTGTCATAACCTGAGCCGAAACCGAGAGCTGGACACTTAACCAACTAAGTCACCCAGGTGCTCTTATTCTTTATTTATAATTTCACTTCATTTTGGTAACAAAGAAGTCTGTAAAATATTGATCCTCTGGAATTTATTTAAGCTTCCTTTATGGCTTAGTACATGATGTATTTTATTAATATTCTGTATGTTCTAGGGAGTGATCATCAATGTATTTAATATCTGTTGAGTAAAGCTGAGATATAGATAGATAGATGGTAGATTGATACAAATACATACCAGCTCAAAATTTTTCATTATATTCTTTAAGTCTTCAAGGTCTATGTTTATTTTAGGTCTACTTATTCTATCAGTTTCTGAGAAAGGTCTTCAAAAAGCCAACAGCTATAGTTGTTGATTTATACCTGTTTTCCTGCTGTTTAGCTATAGCTTTGAAATACTTTGAGTCTATATTACTAGATGGACATATGCTTATGATATATAGATCTCCTTGCCCTATTATATCTTTTATAGGAACTACCCTTATCATATCTTCTTCTGTTAAAATTTGTTTTATCAAGTACGATACTATTTCCCTAGCCTTCTTTTTTGTTATATTTACCTGGTATATATCTCTCCATCCTTTTATTTTCACCCAGATTGGGTGTTTTTAAGTAGATCTTTTGTATGGAACATATTAATGGTTTCTGTTTCTGAATCCAATCAGAAGTCTGAATTATCATATATTATTTTTGCTTGGTATCAGGCAGATTTTCTGATCACAGTTTCATCTGTAAGCTGTATAGAGAAGTAAATCCCAGCTGTGTAAGCTGTAGAGAGAAATAAATCCCAACTCTGAGGTCTAGAATGGGAAGTAGTAAAAGAGCAAAAGCCTAGGCAATCTGTAAGTATTTCCATCACCTCAACAGGGATTTTCTCCTCTGTGGTTATTATTCTATCAGAATCAATGTCAACAGTGTAGGATGTTGCTACCAATTTCCATTAATAAAAAGCAGACAGTAATTAGGCAAAGATAAGAGAGGGAGAATCAAAAGCAACATTTTATAAATATCTTTCTTAATTTTTATTTTCTTACCACCATCTTTAGTGACCTCAGGCCATTTTCAGCCATTCACCATCTGATACATACTAATTTAGGAATTATGCTTTTACTGTTAAATCTTAAAAAAATACCTGCCCAAGTTCACAAATATTTTTCCTATGCTTGTTTATAGAAAAAAATGTTTTACATTTATGGCAATGATTCATCTTGAATTACTTTTTGTTTTAGTCAAAAGATAAGGATCAAAGTTCGTGTTTTTGCATATAGCTAATCAGTTGTTCTAGCACCATTCACTGAAAATGTGAGTTCACATTGAGTTGCTTTGTTAATTTTGTCAAAAATCAATTGACAAAAACAAATAAAATAAACTCAAATAAATTGACTATATATGTGTGAGTCTACTTCTGGTCTTTCTTTTCTGTTTCACTGATATATTTCTCTAGCTACATAACATAACACACTATTTAATTACCTTTTAATAGATTTTGAAATTAGGTTTTAAGTCTTCAAGTTTGTTTTCTTCAAAATAATTTTGGATTCTGTAGATCTAAATTTTACAATCACCATGTGAATTCCTACAAAAAAAAGGTGTTTGGATTTTTTTTTTTTTTTTGGAGGGTGAGTGAGGATTGGAATTAATCTATAGATTCAGTGGGGGGAGAACTGACGTCTTAACAATACTGAGCTTTCCATCCCTGAACATGATACCTACCTTTATTTCGGGGTTTTTTTTTTTTTAACTCTGTCTCAGTAATATTTTGTCGTTTTCAGTTTATAGGTCTTGAATATTTTTGACATATTTATCACCAAGAATTTCTTAACTTGTTGCTATTTGAAATGGTATTTAAAATTTGTTTTAGATTTCATATTGTTAGTATATATTGACCTTGTATTGTGCAACCTTGCTAAAATGACTAATTTTTTTAGGTTTATCCCAATTTATTTAAATTAAAATTAGCTTGAAAGCTGTGTATTAGCATAAACAAATACATACATTAAAGACTACTGTTGTAAAAAAGCTAATTAAATAATAAAATACATGAAGTGCTTGTTAGCATTTCATAATAGAAATCTTTAATGATGGTGCTTGAAGACTAGCAGAAATTATTAGATGGAAATAGGGAAATAAATGGAGGTTAGATTATGAGGTGAATTTCTGGGTTCCTTCAAAGATTATCAAATGACTTATTTTTATAGATTCCTTTCTATTTCTACATAGACAATCAAATTGTCTGTAAGTATAGTTTTACTTGTCCATTTCCAATCTGGATACTTTATATATTTTTTATTGCCTTATTGTAACAAAATAGAATAGAATAGAATCTCCAGAATGATGTTGAATAGAAATCAGAGGCAGATATATTTTTCTTGTTCCTCATATTGAAGAAGGTATTCAGTCTTTCCTAATTACGTTCAAGGAAATGCCTTCTATTTCTTATTTGCTGATAGAAATAGTTTTTCTGTATCTAATGAAGTAATGTATATATATATATAAATATATATATTACTCTGTGAACAGGATAAATTATAGTGGTTAATTTTTGAATATTAAACAAACCATATTATTGTGATAATCCCCACTTGATCATTATGTTCCATTCCCCTTGTAAATCATTAACATAGGTTTGTTAAGATGCAAAAAAAATTTGCATATTTTTGTGAGGTATGTGGGTCCATGACTTTCTTTCTTTGCATTCTTGGATATTAGAGAAATACTGAGTTCATGGGATAAATTGTATTCTCTCTTCCTAAATTTTATGGATGAATTTATGAATTTATGTAAATTTGGAATTATTTCTTCTTTAAACATTTGATAGAATTCATCAATGAAACCATCTGGGCCCCAAGTTTCCTTTGAAGAAAAGTTTTTAACTACAAATGCAACATATAAATAAATCTAGGACCATTCTGTTTAACTGTTTTTTCCTGATGAGCTTTGGTAGTTGGTGTCTTACAATGTGCTTCATCTAGGTTGTCAAATTTATCATTGTTAAATTTGTTCAAAATATTTCTTTATTATAATTTAAACATCTACAAGACCTGTAGTTACGTTACCTGTAAAATTCTTGATATTGGTTAATTTGTGCCTTCTTTCTTTTTTTCCTGAGCAGTTTAACTAGCCATTTATTAATTTTGTTGATCTTGTTAACAAGTTTTTGCTTCATTTATTTTTCTATTATTTTTCTATGTTCTATTTTATTGATTTGTGTTCTTAAATTTTTATTTACTGTCCTTAATTTGAATTTAATTTGCTCATTTTCTAGTATTTTAAGATAGAATTTGAAGTCATTGATTTCAAATATTACTTCTTTTCTAATACAGGCATTTAGTTCTATAAATTTCTCTCTAAGCAGTGCTTTATCTGCACCTCACAAGTTTTAATATGTTGTGCTCCAATTTTTATTTAGTTGAAAATACTTTCTAGTTCCTATTTCAATTTCTACTATGACCAGTGGGTTATTTAAAAGTGTGCTGTTTAGTTTACAAATGTTTTGGGATTGTCTAGATATCTTTCTTTAATTGATTCCTAGTTTAATTCCATCACTGTTCAGTTAAGTCATAAAGTTTTTGAGTGGTGTTTTATGCAGCAATTAGGTATTTGGGTTTTTTTTTTGTTTTGTTTTTGTTTTTTTAAGATTTTATTTATTTGACAGACAGTAGGCAGAGAGGCAGGCAGAGAGAGAGAGGAGGAAGCAGGCTCCCTGCTGAGCAGAGAGCCCAATGTGGGGCTCGATCCCAGGACTCTGGGATCATGACCTGAGCCGAAGGCAGAGGCTTTAACCTACTGAGCCACCCAGGTGCCCTAGCAATTAGGTATTTGATAAAGAAATTCTCACAAATATCTCAGCAAAGTGAGATATCATATCAGTCAGGCTTTTGTAAAGAAAACAGAAGAACTTTAATATAATAAATTATGTGCATACAAAGGCATTAGAAAAGCTAGAAAAACAAAGGTCAAGAAAGGCATCACTAACATTTAGGAAATCTAGAAGTTGTAGCAAAGACAAAGGAAATAATCAGTTTCAGGACACCACTAACCATCAGTTGCCTGCACCACTGATGTAGGTGATTCACAGAATACATGAAGCTTCTTGAAAAACATGTTTATCTCACTGCCAGAGCAAAATGGCTATGATTCTTTCACCTTCCAAATATTGTGTGGTGCCTCCCAAAGGTGGAACCTAAACTAGTACTCTGCTGCAAAGGGATCTTGGGAAAAGTAGGTTCTAGGCTTTCCAGACTCTGGAAGGACAAAAGGATAAGATAATTTTTTGGAGCCCAGTATGGAGCCCAGCGTGGGGCTTGAACTCACAGCCCTGAGATCAAGACCTGAGCTGAGATCAAGAGTCGAATGCTTAACTGACAGCCACCCAGGCATCCTGGATAAGATCATTTTTAATACTTCTTTGGCTAATTCCTAAAGTAGGATAAGGATTCTCCATCTCTTTCTTATCTTGTTCCAGTATTCCCTCCTGAGCCATTTTACATTGGTAAATATAGCTGGTGCAGTGGGACTTATGGTTGATAGGCAAAGTACAAACTCCATTGCTGTCCTTCCAAGTCCCCTAGGGTGCACAAAATAGAGTCTCTCAGTGGTGTGTAAATATGCAAACTGTGCAAGGAAATGTAACATTCCATGATTCACAAAGCAATAATTTCATCACTTATAAAGTACTTCCATACATATTATCTCATTCGATCCTTAAAGTACTTTTCAAGAAAACAGTCGGGGAACAGAAGAAAGATGGCAGAGAAGTAGCAGGCTGAGACTACTTCAGGTAGCAGGAAATCAGCTAGATAGCTTATCCAAAGATTGCAAACACCCACAAATCCAACGGGAGATCGAAGAGAAGAAAAGCAATTCTAGAAATAGAAAATCAACCACTTTCTGAAAGGTAGGACTGGCGGAGAAGTGAATCCAAAGCGACTGGAAGATAGACTGCAGGGGGAGGGGCTGGCTCTTGGCAAGCGGCGGAGCAACGGAGCACTAAATCAGGACTTTTAAAAGTCTGTTCCGCTGAGGGACATCACTCCAGAGGATAAACCGGGGTGAAGCCCACATGGCGGCAGTGTGGCCTCAGGTCCCGCACGGTCACAGAAGGATCAGGGGTGTCTGAGTGTTGCAGAGCTTTAGCGTATTGGAACGGGAAAGCCAGCTACAGAGACAGAACCGACAGTAAGATCACAGCTCGGGGTTACCTTGAACCAGTCACAGGCTCGGTGAGCTCGGAGTGTTGCCGGAGGCCAGGGAGACGGGAGTAATTGGGTGCTATTCTCTGAGGGCGCGCTGAGGAGTGGGGCCCCAAGCTCTCAACTCCTCCAGGCTGGAGACCAGGAGGCTGCCATTTTCATTCCCATCCTCCAGAACTCTACGGAAAGCGCTCAGGGAACAAAAGCTTCCAAAAGCAACCCCAAGCGGATTACTCAGCCCGGCCCCTGGTAAGGGCAGTGCAATTCGGCCTGGGTCAAAGACACTTGAGAATCACTACAACAGGCCCCTCCCCCAGAAGATCAACAAGAAATCCAGCCAAGAACAAGTTCATCCAACTAAGGAGTGCAGGTTCAATACCAAGGAGAGCAGCGGAATTCCAGAGGAGGAGAAAGCAAAGCATGGAACTCATGGCTTTCTCCCCATGATTCTTTAGTTTTGCAGTTAATTTAATGTTTTTTTCTCTTTCAATTTGTTTTCTTTTTCTTCTTCTGCTAAAATTTTTTAACTTTTACCCTTTTCTTTTTTAACGTTTTTTAACTAGTTTATCTAATATATATTTTTTTCTTTTTTATATCTTTTTTATATTTTTTCTTTATTCGTTTTCATTTTTAAATTATTTCTTTTTTTTTTCCTGAACCTCTTTTTATCCCCTTTCTCCACCCCCCGCCCCGCGATTTAGGATCTCTTCTGATTTGGTTGAAGCATATTTTTCTGGGGTCTTTGCCACCCTTTTAGTATTTTACTTGCTCCTTCATTTACTCTTATCTGGACAAAATGACAAAGCAGAAAAATTCACCACAAAAAAAAGAACAAGAGGCAGTACCGAAGGCTAGGGACCTAATCAATACAAACATTGGTAATATATCAGATCTAGAGTTCAGAATGACGATTCTCAAGGTTCTAGCCAGACTCGGAAAAGGCATGGAAGGTATTAGAGAAACCCTCTCAGGAGATATAAAAGCCTTTCTGGAGAAATGAAAGAATTAAAATCTAACCAAGTTGAAATCAAAAAAGCTATTAATGAGGTACAATCAAAAATGGAGGCTCTCACTGCTAAGATAAATGAGGCAGAAGAAAGAATTAGCGATATAGAAGACCAAATGACAGAGCAAAAGAGGGACAAACAGCTACTGGACCACGAGGGGAGAATTCGAGAGATAAGTGACACCATAAGACGAAACAACATTAGAATAATTGGGATTCCAGAAGAAGAAGAAAGAGAGAGAGAAGCAGAAGGAATATTGGAGAGAATTATTGGAGAGAATTTCCCTAATATGACAAAGGGAACAAGCATCAAAATCCAGGAGGGGCAGAGAACCCCCCCTCAAAATCAATAAGAATAGGTCCACACCCCATCAACTATTAGTAAAATTTACAAGTCTTAGTGACAAAGAGAAAATCCTGAAAGCAGCCCGAGAAAAGAAGTCTGTGACATACAATGGTAAAAATATTAGATTGGCAGCAGACTTATCCACAGAGGCCTGGCAGGCCAGAAAGAGCTGGCATGATATTTTCAGAGCACTAAATGAGAAAAACATGCAGCCAAGAATACTATATCCAGCTAGGCCATCATTGAAAATAGAAGGAGATGGGCGCGTGGGTGGCTCAGTGGTTAAGCCTCTGCCTTCGGCTCAGATCATGACCTCAGGGTCCTGGGATCGAGTACCGCATCGGGCTCTCTGCTCAGCAGGGAGCCTGCTTCCTCCTCTCTCTCTCTCTCTGCCTGCCTCTCTGCCTACTTGTGATTTCTCTCTGTCAAATAAGTAAATAAAAAATCTTTAAAAAAAATATTTTAAAAAAAATAAAAAAAAAAAGAAAAGAAAATAGAAGGAGAGATTAAAAGCCTCCAGGACAAACAAAATCTGAAAGAATTTGCAAACACCAAACCAGCTCTACAGGAAATATTGAAAAGGGTCCTCTAAGCAAAGAGAGAGCCTAAAAGTAGTAGATCAGAAAGGAACAGAGACAATATACAGCAACAGTCACCTTACAGGCAATAAAATGGCACTAAATTCATATCTCTCAATAGTTACCCTGAATGTTAATGGGCTAAATGCCCCAGTCAGAAGACACAGGGTATCGGAACGGATAAAAAAACAAAACCCATCTATATGTTGCCTACAAGAAACTCGTTTTAGACCCAAAGACAGCTCCAGATTTAAAGTGAGGGCGTGGAAAACAATTTACCTTGCTAATGGACATCAGAGGAAAGCAAGGGTGGCTATCCTTATATCAGATCAATTAGATTTTAAGCCAAAGACTATAATAAGAGATGAGGAAGGACACTATATCATACTCAAAGGGTCTGTCCAACAAGAAGATGTAACAATTTTAAATATCTATGCCCCTAATGTGGGAGCAGCCAACTATATAAACCAATTAATAACAAAATCAAAGAAAAACATCAACAATAATACAATAATAGTAGGGGACTTTAACACTCCCCTCACTGAAATGGACAGATCATCCAAGCAAAAGATCAAAAACGAAATAAAGGCCTTAAATGACACACTAGACCAGATGGACATTACAGATATATTCAGAACATTTCATCCCAAAGCAACAGAATACATTCTTCTCTAGTGCACATGGGACATTCTCCAGAATAGATCACATTCTGGGTCATAAATCAGGTCTCAACTGGTATCAAAAGATTGGGATCATTTCCTGCATATTTTCAGACCACAATGTTCTCAAGCTAGAACTCAATCACAAGAGGAAATTTGAAAAGAACCCAAATACATGGAGACTAAACAG
>NC_081557.1:175832949-175841642 GCF_022355385.1 Mustela nigripes
GAGTCACTTATGGTTTGTCTCCCTCCCAACCCCATGTTGTTTGATTTATTCTTCTCCTACCCCCTTAACCCCCCAAGTTGCATCTCCACTTCTTCATATCAGGGAGATCATGAGATGGTTGTCTTTCTCTGATTGACTTATTTCACTAAGCATGATACCCTCTAGTTCCATCCACATCATCGCAAATGACAAGATTTCATTTCTTTTGATGACTGCATAGTATTCCATTGTGTATATATACCGCTTCTTTATCCATTCATCTGTTGATGGACATCTAGGTTCTTTCCACAGTTTGGCTATTGTAGACATTGCTGCTATAAACATTCGGGTGCACGTGCCCCTTCAGATCACTACGTTTGTATCTTTAGGGTAAATACCCAGTAGTGCAATTGCTGGGTCATAGGGCAGTTCTATTTTCAACATTTTGAGGAACCTCCATGCTATTTTCCAGAGTGGTTGCACCAGTGTGCATTCCCACCAACAGTGTAGGAGGGTTCCCCTTTCTCCACATCCTCGCCAGCATCTGTCATTTCCTGACTTGTTGATTTTAGCCATTCTGACTGGTGTGAGGTGATATCTCATTGTGGTTTTGATTTGTATTTCCCTGTTAAGAGGCTAACTCTTGGTTTTGGCTGGAGTCATGATCTCATAATCATGCAGTAGAGCCCTTTGTCAGCTCTGTGCTGTGTGTATGGACTCTACTTAAGATTCTCTCTCTCTCCCTTTGCCCCTTGCTACCCTGCTCACTCTCTTCCATATACATATGTATGTATGTGTGTGTGTATAGATAAATAGAAAGATATATATATATATAATACATATATATATGTATTATATTATACATTGTCAAGTTATTTTGAAAATTTAGGTGCAAATTATTATTTACATCTTGCAACAGGACAAATTGAAGCTCAGGATGGTTAATAAACTTAACATTAATTTTTTAATATTTTATTTATTTGACAGAAAGAGAGAGATCACAAGTAAGCAGAACAGCAGGCAGAGAGAAAGAGAAGCAGACTCCCTGCTGAGCAGAGAGCCCAATGTGGGGCTCGATCCCAGGACCCTGAGATCATGACCTGAGCCAAAGGAAGAGGCCTAACCTACTGAGCTATCCCTGTGCCCCAGCTTAGCATAAATTAATACAGCTAATAGATAGTAGAGATTGAAATCCAGGTCCAATTTAACTACAAAATCATATATACTCTTTCGTTTAAAGCATACTGAATTGTGAATGCCAAACATGTAAAAATCCATCTAGGATAATAGAATATGCATCAAAATTAATGAGTAAGACTCACAAATTAGAAATTTATGTCTTAAGTTCAGAGAATCTCTGACTGTTCAGGCTACCTCCTTTCTGATTTATTACCATTACCTTTTCTGATACAATTATCATTACTGTTTCTTATTGATTCAAAATGAAGATTACGAGAAAAAATCATAGAACATTTTATAAAAAGTAGCCATTCCATCTGTTCATCTCCCTTTTGAATAGGTGGCATGTTTTTTCTCTGTAAAACCAATGTGGGAGTCTCAAAGAAAATCTCTTATAAACACTTTGGGGTACCTGTGAAAAGAGAGACCCACATTTTTGTTCTCTGGTTCGATATCTACTTAGCCATCAGACTTCCTGCTTCTTTGTGCTACAAAGCATGGGCGAAAACATTACAGATGAGGTTTTGCAGGGTTTTCCAGGCTAAGAGAAGGAGAGAAAAGCAGTGTCACCTCAGAGTCTGATCCCATAGGTGTCTCTAGTCTAAGAACTCACAAAGAGACTAAATAATACATATAGCCATAGTATTATAGGGGATCAGAGGGGTGTGGGTCAGAGGTGTGTACTTTTCAGAGGAATGAGGAATGAGGCTGCCAGAAGGATGAAAGAGTGTGGCTTAATTTCGTGAGCTGCATAGGAAGGAACCTTTACCCATAGGGTGAATAGGTCAACATCAAGCCCATAGACAATGAGCAATTTGAGGAGTTTGCACCAATTAAAGAGGAGATCATTTGCCTTGGGCAGTGAAACAAGGAGACTGCCCCCCTATTCCTTTAACCCAACTCTAACTTTCCTAGAAAGGCACACATTAGGGATAGTGTGGAGCAGAGATTTGGAAACCAGAGTGTCCCTTCCCCCACACACACACTTTTAATCCTCCTAGCTGCTGAAGTTTAAGCTCCCAGGATGCGTTGAGTAGGAAAACAATAGTGATTGTTTAGTAATATAAAATTATTGAAAATAAACTGTGCATGTGTATTGAAATAAAGTAATGGAAGAGAATTTTAAGGTGAATGTGTCCCCTAGAGATGTTCCCTGTAGATGTTCACTGTTAATTGTGGGTGGAATGACTGTTCAACATGGCACACTTAGGACAGTTGTTGAAAAAAAAAAAACTATTTGTATATTCATAATTGACCTTGATACCCCTCTAGTTGTGTTTAGTTGATTACCTGGGACATAAAAGTTAATTATAAACAATATTTTCTTCTCTCCCAAATTACTTCCAATTCCCCGGCAGATTTGGTGCAATTTTGTAAATTCAATATTCTCATTAAAAAAAGATATGAAAAGGGGCACCTGAGTGGCTTAGCTGGTTATGTGTCTGACTCTTGATCTCAGCTTGGGTCTTGATTTCAGGGTCATGAGTTCAAGCCCCACACTGAGTTCCATGCTGGGTGTGGAGACTACATTAAAAAAAAAAAAAGATATCTAAAGTCTTTAGCATTTTTACTTATATGTATGGATTCAATACATTCTATTCAACAAATATATATTGAGAGTCAAGCATGTAAACATGGCCATTTGATAGTCTTTAGGAAACTGGATTATGATCAAAAGTAGCCTTAAACTCCATGTGAGCTCCTTGAATTTCAAAAAGCTTTAAGAATATGGGAAAGTAATTCTTGCTTTCTGCCACTATTACAATTAAATTCTGGCTAAATTCAGTAAGTTGAGATTTAAGATCTATACATGGGTGTCCTAATACCCACTATTAACGGAAGAGTACTCAGTTTTTAAAGTTCTGCTAAATGACAGGGCACCTGGGTGGCTTAGTCATTAAGCTTCTGCCTTTGGCTCAGGTCATGATCCTGTGGTAATGGAATAGAGCCCCACATCCAGTTTCTGCTCAGTAGGAAGCCTGCTTCTCCCTCTCCCACTCCCCCTACTTGTGTTCCCTCTCTCGCCGTCTCTGTGTCAAATAAATAAATAAAATCTTTAAAAAAATAAATTCTTCTAAATGCCAACCAGCATCTTTATAGAAATTAACTCTAATTCTTAAAACACCACGAAAGGTTGAGTTAAGTAAAATAAAATAAGATAAATTCTAAAATAAATTAGATACTTAGAGAAGTTAATCTCTCTTTGGATTGAGCAAGTTATTTAAGGTATAGTTAGTAGTAATAATAGCAGTGATAATAGAAATATAGTTGTGGTAATATGTGGTCTTCCCAAGATAACAAAGGTGCCAAGCTGCTAAATGTTCAAGGTTAGATACACAGTTCCTTGTCTCTCTCCAAAGTTTCTGTTCTTTTATTCACATCACACACCTTCTCACAGAAACCAAAATGTTCAGTTGGTTCACCTTTCTTCACATCTTCCTTAAGCTTCTACAAATAAGTCTAATTTCATAACTAGCCACAATCACTGCCTTCTTTTATTCCAAGTTCTAATTAGTTCTCAAAACACTATTTGTTATTGAAAACAGCTCATTTCTTCATCTACAAAATGTGATCTTTGAGTCAAGGTCCTGACTTTAAAATTCATCCCAAGTGGCTTGCTGATGTAAGTTTTAATGCCTTGCCTCCTGGAAACATGTTCTCTAGTGGTCCCCAACCATTTACAAAGGCAGAGAAGGTTTAGTAAAATATTTTTCCCCATCCTAGACTGATCTCAAAAGACCATTTTTTCAAAGAGTCATTAATCCTTTGGTGAACTGATGCACAGCTGAGCCCAAGGAATAAAACTTGTTAGCATTTGATATCTAAGGGGAGCTTAAAGGCAGAAAAATGTTTCTAGTTTGAAAGATTAGAAAGCACCCAGTAATGTAAAAAATATTTCTATCACTGCTCCAAGCAACTTTAGACTCTCCAATGCATCATAAATATATTTGTTTTTAACTTTGAAACAGATCCTACAATACCAATAAGAACAAAGTACAGTGTTAAATATTGCCAGATACTCACAAATCATTTTGTAGATGGACCCCTCCCCCAAAAAATCTCATTTTTAAATGAATAACTACAGACCCAGTTAGGATCTAAAATAATTACACTTAAAGAAGGATGCCTATTCTTTAACATGTCAAATTCCAGCGTTATTTTATAATCATATAGGCAATAGATGTAGTAAGTGAACTAGTCTTCTGTGTTTAGGAATTAAAGCTTGCTAGTGCGTTTGAAATCCTTGTAGTACAAAAGGTAGGCCTTATGTATTTGCTTATCCAAGTAAGAAAAGTCTTATACCAGGTAATGGGATATTTTGCTTGTGACGGCATATTTTCTCGTCTGTATACTATTTTAATAAATTTTATAAAACCTAAGGTTTATAGAAGCCTAAAAATCATTATGCTTAATGTAAATAATTCATTCTCAGGTATTATTTTTAAATACAAGTGCTGAAGAAGGAGTTTTGAGAAAACTACAAAAAGAAAATTAAATATGGATATTAGTTATAAGATTGTTATCTTAAGATTAAATTTGAGTGGCCAGGATGCTAAGGAATTAAAGGATTAAGTGTGAGGTGACTAGGAACTAGAACATACTCCCAGTGGAAGGCAAGAAAAAAATGAAAACAAGTAGTAAAGCAGTGCTTTCGGTGTCAAAAATAAAGCAGAGGGTTCCTTCATGATTCCTTGTATTGTAAGGCCCTACACTCTCATCAATCATCAGTCAAATGTGCATCCGTTTTTTAACCACAATCCTACCACCTGGAATTAGTAAGAAATGAATGAAATAATTATGAAAATAGAGGACTATTAAAACATCCTGGTAGGTGAAAGAGCTGTCCGGAAATATTTCAGAGTCTGCTCTGAACCAATAAAATTACAGTTATTTGACAATAATTCTGACCATTGCTCGTATTAGAGTATATGTATTCTCTTTCTTTTAATCTAACAAACTTTACTTTTTTCTCTAGAGACAAAGTGTGAGCCACTAGAGTAGTAATAGTACAAAGACTGAAACACAGCAAATGAACAATAAATATTAGTTGATGGTGATGCTGATAGGGAACATAAAGAAAGCATTCAGCAGAATAATGATGAACCCAGGTTTTTGTGTATTTTGTTTTAGAAGTTAAAGTAAAAACTATTTAACCAAGAGTTTGAGGACTCCACAGGTACCCACGCTTCATTAAAATAGTCTGTGTAAAAGGGGTTATTTTAAAGAGAAATTAGGGTGTGGATAATACTTTTTACATGACTATTTCAACCTCAGACATGTGTTATAATCCCAGGAGCATATAATACATAACGTTGTGCAGTTCATTCACACATCCTTTTGATTAATACTTGTTGAGACTTTTTTATATGCCAATCACTAGGATACAGATTGAACAAGACAAAGTCTCTTTCTTTGAGTTTATAGTCAGTTTTGAAGTCGACAAAGTCAAAACAAATTTCAAGAAATATATAACATGTCAGATAGTAATAAGTGCAATCCATGGAATGAATGCTTAGAGATTGGTGGTGGTGACAGGATGGTATTTTATATAGGGTGTTCAGGGAAGATCTCTTTGATAAGATGACATTTGAGAAGAGATCAATGGAAATGACAAAGTGAGCCAGTGGATATTGGAGGTAAGGCATTATAAACAGAGGGGGAAAAGAAAGAAAGATCCAGAGGCAGCATACTTGTTCTACTGGGGAAACAATGAGAAGTTCAGTGTGTCTGGAGTCAGTGAGGTGACAGTATAGAAGGTGAATTAGAGCACTGAGGGTATGGGAGGTGAGGAGGTGGGCAGATCTAGGAGGGATGTGTGGGCCTTTGCAGGGATCTTCCCCTTTACTCTGCATGAGACATGAGATGGTCAGCATTGGATGGTTTTGCACAGGAGAGTGAAGTGATCTACCACTTCTTAGGAGAATTGCTGTAGTTGCTATGTTGAAAATAAACTGTAATTGCACAAAAATTACAGTAAGGTAAGGAGACTTCAGTAGTCCAGGGGAGGGAGGATGATGATTTGTTCATAGAAGGTAGAGGTAGCAGTGGGGGTAGGTGGTAAGTAATAAGATATTGAATAGATTATGAAGGGTATGCTGAGAGGATATGATGATAGAGTAAATGTGGGATGTGAGAGACCGAGTCAAAGATGAGTTGAACATCACTAGTCATCAGGGAGATTCAAATTAAAACCACATTGAGATACCACCTTAAATCAGTTAGAATGGCCAAAATTAGCAAGACAGGAAATAACGTGTGTTGGAGAGGATGTGGAGAAAGCGGAACCCTCTTACACTGTTGGTGGGAATGCAAGTTGGTGCAGCCACTTTGGAGAACAGTGTGGAGATTCCTCAAGAAATTAAAAAGAGAGCTTCCCTATGACCCTGCCATTGCACTACTGGGTATTTACCCCAAAGATACAGATGTAGTGAAAAGAAGGGCCATCTGTACCCCAATGTTCATAGCAGCAATGGCCACGATCACCAAACTGTGGAAAGAACCAAGATGCCCTTCAGCAGATGAATGGATAAGGAAGATGTGGTCCATATACACTATGGAGTATTATGCCTCCATCAGAAAGGATGAATACCCAACTTTTGTATCAACATGGACGGGACTGGAAGAGATTATGCTGAGTGAAATAAGTCAAGCAGAGAGAATCAATGATCATATGGTTTCACTTATTTGTGGAACATAAGAAATAGCAGGGAGTTGAGGGAAATTGGAGGGGGAGATGAACCATGAAAGACTATGGACTCTGAAAAACAATCTGAGGGTTTTGAAGGGGTTGGGGGTGGGAGGTTGGGGGAGACTGGTAGTGGGTATTATGGAGGGCACGTATGGCATGGAGCACTGGGTGTGGTGCATAAACAATGAATTCTGTTACACTGAAAAGAAATTAAATTAAATTAAAAAGTTGAATTTTTTTTTTCCTAAAACCTGGAAGAAAGAAGTAGTCTTTCATTAAGATAGAAAAGGAGGATCAGGCTTTTGGGTTAAGATGCTTATTAAATATCCCAGAGGAAATGTCGAGTAGACCATAAGGTATAGATTAGGAATTGAATAGCAATAATGGAGAGACGTTGTCAAATGACTGGTGTCTATTTGGGAAGGTTAAAGAAAAAAAAAAACTTACAAGTTTCTCTATGAAAAGATCTCCATGGTTTTAAGAGAAACTTTCATCAAAAAAGCAAAAGGTGATCTCCAAAGTTTATGAAGGTTAAGAATTTCTAATGAAGAAGATAAAAAATAAAAAAAGGAAAAATCCTATGACTTGCCTACATGTAAAGTTTACATGAATGAATGTGCTGCTTTGGAAGTCAATGCACAAACCAAATTAAATCACCATGTCAGAAATCATTCCTTTTTTTAGGAACATGTATAGGATTTTACTTGAATATTTTCTCAAAGTCAAGAGAGTTTACAAAGTAATCTGAGGTCAATTAAAGAAAAATCATTTTCTTTTTAACTTGAAAGAACCTAGTGTTAGAACCATGATGATAGTCTGTCCAAAATTCTATTGAGTAATATTTGTAAGAGGGATACCAATATTTCCTTAAAAGAAACATGGTAAAATAATTATGGAGATATATTGGGATTTCTTTGCTACTGAAAAGGAAGCAAATTTTAAGAAAGAAGTAAGTTCCTGGCTCTATGCACAAATAATCAAGTATGTCAGAAGGCTCCAAGAATATAGAAACATGATCTTCTTTAAATGAAGCATTCTTTTTGGAGATAGGGTTAGAAAATAGTTTTAAACTGATTAAGAATGAGGGTTTAAAAAGTTTTAACATGTAGAACAAATGACATGAATTGCCTGTTAATATTATGAGTAAGTCCTTCTCCTATAGTAAAAACTAAAATCAAACAGGAAGATATCTGTTTCCTGATATGAGTATTTTCTCTTAAATAGTCCAATGCAATTGCCAGTGCTTATTTACCTACACAAATACTAATGTAATTAATTGTTGGTGTGTCTCTCATTCATGTTGGCATGTATATATTCATCTTACACTGCCCATAATTTACCTGCAGAAAAAGATTTAGAATGTATGTTAACACTAATTGAGAACAAGTCTGGACAAAATATGTATCTCATCCTCTGTTCAAAGAAGCAAGAATCCTAACATCTTATGTATAATGACTCATTTTATAGCTCACTTTACATAAATACCAGTGTATGCTACTGGAATGTAAACACAGACATCTATTGAATCAGATGGACATAAATCATTTGAATAACCCAGTGAAATTTCATTGTTTCATAAAGGCTATGAGTGCCCCATTATTTACAAGTCAGGAATGAACATATACACCTAAGAGGTAAATATATTTCAGAGGTTCTTTTGAGACCTACAAGAAAATGCTGTTAAAAAGTGTAAGTTACGGGAAACAGTTAACAAAATCAAAAGACAACTGACAGAATGGGAGAAGATATTTGCAAACGACATATCAGATTAAGGACTAGTGTCCAGAATCTATAAAGAGCTTAGCAAACTCAACACCCAAAGAACAAATAATCCAATCAAGAAATG
>NC_081557.1:175844642-175865930 GCF_022355385.1 Mustela nigripes
GGGAGGGTATGTGATTTGGTGAGTGCTGTGAAGTGTGTAAACCTGGTGATTCACAGACCTGTACCCCTGGGGATAAAAATATATGTTTATAAAAAATAAAAAATTAAAAAAAAAAGTGTAAGTTACAATTACAATAGACATGTCTAAATGCTTTCCATCTTACCTTCATAAGGAGCTAATCTAACCAGAGCTGTAGAAGATTTCATTTGGAAACGAGAATGCTGAATGATTTCCTATAATTATTTCACTGCTCTGTCTTGATATTTGAGACATTTTTGCTAACTGTACCACACTCTGAATTCACTTTTCTGATCTCCTCTTTAAAGGAGTAGCAGCACTAAACTCATTCTGGATGGAAATGGTATTTTGTAATTGCACCATGTAAGATAATCATTTTCACGTAAAAACACCTGCGCTCATTCCCACAGTCCTGAAGTCTATACATTGGCATGTGATAGAAGTATGAAGTATGGAACATAACTAGTTGGTAAATAATAATACAGTTGACAATTTCCAGGCTGATTGGATGTGAAGAGTTGGCTTCAAGTTGAGGAAAATACTCTTCTTTGCCAAATAATTTGATTGTAAAAATTAAAAATGAGGGGGCGCTTGTGCGGCTCAGTAGGTTAAGCCTCTGCCTTAGGTTCAGGTCATGATCTCAGGGTCCTGGGATCAAGCCCCCTATCGAGCTCTCTGTTCAGCAGGGAGCCTGCTTGCCTCTCTCTCTGCCTGCCTCCCTCTCTCTCTGCCTGCCTCTCTGCCTGCTTGTGATCTCTCTCTCTCTCTGTGTCAAATAAATAAATAAAATCTTAAAAAAAAAAATTGAAAGTGAGGATGGGTTGGGAACAGAAGAAAAAACAGGTATTTTCTACTCCATTTGCTGCCACAATGATATTATTATTATTAATATAATATTATTAATATTAATTCTAATAAGTATAATGATAAACTCAGCAAACTTTCCAGCACTCAGTCACCAATTCTGCCATTTTAAGTGGTTCTTAACTATTTAAAAAAAAAAAGATGATGGCATGTAAATCTGATTATAAGAAATTATTCTTCTCGGGTTGATGTCATTAAAAAGCAAACTTGAAACAAATGACATCATTCAAGATAAAGGAAGAAACTTCCTTTAGCACATTTGAAAAGTCTTCTCGTTGCAACCACAGATGGCTTGTGTAAGGATAAAGAAATCATTCTCTGCATATTATATCCTGTCATCACAGGTCAACAAATCCTCTGCTTTCATTCTTTTCTATTGGTTACTTTACTTCAGTAGCCCTTTAATTCTTCTAATTTTGAAAATCAAAACAAAATAACCCATGGAATTGGTTTGTTTTCCAGTGAGTATCAGGAGATCCAGGACTTTTCTGCTGATTGAAGTGAAAGTGAAGAGCATGGAGAGGTGTGGTGTTGGGTGGTTTCAATGGCCAGAAGATGCTTGGAAGAAGGAGAGGAAATGGATTAACATCTGGCTGGGAGAGCTGAGTGGCCCAGACGGACAGTAGATACACAGGGATACTCAGATGTGAAATAAAACCCCCAATCCTGAGAAAACAGTCAGTGTTTTTGAAGTTAAAACCATCATTGTTGGCACTGTTTGAAAACCTGGACTTAATTCTCTACAGATTGTCATCTGGATTTTTAATGTTACAGAACAGAACAGGGTTGTACCTATATCTGATCTCTGCCCTTTTTTTTTTTTTTTAAAGATTTTATTTATTCATTTGACAGAGTGAGGCAAAATGAGAGAGGGAACACAAACAGGCGGAATGGGAAAGGGAGAAGCAAGGCTTCTCTCTGAGCAGGGAGCCTGATGCAGGGCTAGATCCCAGGACCCTGGGATCATGACCTGAGCAGAAGGCAGGCGCCTAATAACGACTGGGCCGCCCAGCCAGCCCTGATCCCTGACCTTTTCATCTCTGTTTTTCCTCAGTTCTCATTCACAAGCTGAACTCAAGCACAAGTGCGTTCCTTTTCCCTTCCTTTTTTTATTCGAAATCTGTTAATAGTGCAGATTTTAAGGTGTAGATTTTACATCTTTCACAGAAAGCAACAAAAGCAAAGAAGCAACATCAATGCTTCCATATAAGCTAACATCTCATAACTAGGTGTAATAAATTTTTGGAAAAATATGGTAAAGGCAGTTTTTCCAGTACTGTTCTGGAGTACTCCAGTACATTTTTATCAGTTATGTCATCTGCATGGACATAATTGAGGGTTACCTCGGTTTTATAGCAATTTCTGTTTATTGAATAAAACATCTACTTCCACTTTTTTGGATGAAATCATGATCTTCACTGTGCTTGAACGAAGGGTTCTTATTTCCTTACAGCTGAATATGATAATTTAAATATCAATGAAGAGACAGCATGATCCAGGGTTAACCTTTCATGTTTCCTTACCACAAATGAAAGCAACTTGACAACATTAAACCCGCACTAAATACAAAGATTTACAGAGAACACTATTTGTTAAACACTTAGGATATTCCAGGTATGATGCCAAATGCTTTAAATGAGTTATCTCATTTAATCCTCACAATGTTGCAAGAGGGATGTCCTTACCTCCATTTCACAGGTGGGGAGACTGACACCCAGCAAAGTCAAAGAATTTGTCAAAAGCCAAGCACTGGAAAGTAGATTGAGATTTTAATAAAGGTATGATTTCAAAATGTTTGCTCTCAACAGCTGCATTTAATTATTTTCAGTCAAGTGCTTGAAGAAATTTTAAATCTCAAGAAATCCTACTGACTTATATAAAATAAAACAATCAGAAGGAACAATGTTATCTGCTTAGCTTGATCGCTGCTTCTATTTTTAAAAGGATGTTTTTCATTCATTGTGATATTTCACTGAATCTAAAACTACTTTCCAACTATAATAATGGAGATTTACTAATACATAATCCTATGTTGACCTTATATTATTCTTGGGTTGGGAAAAATTCTCAATTTTCATTTACTATTCTATTCCTGGCTTTGTTAGTCATCTCCATCCCAGATTGAAGATAATTAATTTGCCTTAATCTCAGAAAATGATCCCTACCTATGCCATTCCTACGATATTTTTAACATATATTACATTTGAAAAACATGTTTTCTAAAACACATTTTAAATCTATTTAAATATAAAAAATATGTTTCTGTTTTTTACATTTTCCACAATTCAGTTACATAAGAAATCCCTAGTTTACAGATAGATTTGTTCTAGAAAGGTTAATTTATAGGTCAGTTCGAAACTTGGAAAAATTAGTCCTTATAAACAAAGTTGAAAATGGACATTTGGTTCCAAGACAGTCATAAAGACTTACAAATCTATAATGAAAGCTGAACTATATAGTACTTGCAATATTACCCAAGTCCCCAGTCTTCAAAACAGGTCATTACTAATTCAGAAGAGTTAAGGTAGAGGAGAAAGGTTCAATTTCCCACAAATATTTAATAAAAATTCTCTATTTAAAACAAGAAATAGTAGATCAGAAAACAAGCTATAAGAATATTTCAGTTCTTTTTATTATGAAACTCTGCTCAGGAAATACGATAAAATGGTTGAGTAAATAAATGTAGATCTCTGCTTCTGATACAATTCCTCTGAGATGGATGGATCACAGAGGAGCACTTGGGAGAACAAGAATTGAGGGATGAATTTCATTAGAAGACTGCCCACGACTGCTCCCCTACATGTGATTAGTATGGTACACATTCTTAATTCCACAGATCCCTACTATACTATATACTTCTATACTATATACTATACTATATACTAATACA
Organism: Mustela nigripes; assembly: GCF_022355385.1. Lineage (NCBI taxonomy): Eukaryota > Metazoa > Chordata > Mammalia > Carnivora > Mustelidae > Mustela > Mustela nigripes. The sequence goes on from NC_081557.1 coordinate 175,848,415, forward strand.
TATTAGTATATATTATTTCTTATATAGAGAGAGAATATATTATATATATATATAAAATATATATATTTCTATATTATATACCAATGGTCTCTACAGTGGAGTGTGCACATCCCAGGAAGTATGCAAAGCAATCCATTGAGGTAAAAGAAGAAATTCATACTGTGGTTTATGTGCATATATGCATATGTTTTATGTGCATAAGATAGAAAGGAATTAAGCTGTCTTAATATTTCATACCCCATTGAAGCTAAAGTCCTCATCTGGTTTATATACTTTGATGCCATGTTTAGTATTTGGGGGTATTGAGAGAATGATAGTATACTAGTGGTGGTATTTTTCTTCTTGTTTATTAAAGTAACTCTTTGTTGAAATATATGAAAAGTACATAAATCATTATATACCTTGGTGAACACAAAATGTATATACATAAAGTATATATATACTTTATATATTATAATGTTTATATACTTTATATATTATATATAAATATAAATATTAAATATATATTTAAATATAAATGTACACAAAGTATATATATATACACATATGTATATTTAAAAATATGCACAAAGTGAACATACCCAGATTATTAATGGAAATATCACCAACAGCTCAGAAACCTCTTCAGGTGCCTTCTCATTCATCTTTCCCCTCCTCTGAAAATAAACACTTTTCTGACTTCAATTAGCATAGCTTAGTTTTGCCTGCTTTTTGAACTTTAAATACATGGAATCGTGTAGTCTGTATTTATTTGTATATAATTTCTTTTGTTCAACCTTATGTTTATAAGATTTCTTCCAAGTTGTTCTAAAGACTTTAATTTTAGTGACTGTGTATTACTCCATTATGTAAATATATCATGTTTTCATTTACTGTAATTTGTTCATTTATTGTAAGCTAATGGACATTTATGTCCTTTCAATTTTGGGGATTTTAGAAACAATTCTGTCCTTTTTTTTATTTTAAGATTTTATTTATTTATTTGATGGAGAGATAGAGAGCACCAGTAGCAGGCAGAGAGAGAGAAGTAGAAGCAGGCTCCCCGCTGAGCAGGGCTGATCCCAAGACCTAGGGATCATGACCTGTCATGCCAAGGCAGCTGCTTAACTGACTCAATCACCCAGGCATCTTAAGAAATAATTCTGTTTAACAACTTTTGTTAAGTGTCTTTTGGTGAATCTATGCACATTTCTGGAAAACATATATCTAGAAGTGGGTTATAGAACATGTGCTTTTATTTTGCAAAGTGCTTGTTGTAGCTTACACTCCTACCATGAGATCATGAGTATTCCAGTTGCTTCATATTCTTACCAAAGTCATTATTATTTTCTTTCATTTAGCTACTTTGATGGATATATGGCAATATATAACTGATTTTAACTTTTGTTTCTTTGATTACCAATGAGATTGATAATTTCTTCATATATGTGTTGGCTGTTTGGGAACCCTTTTTTTTTTTTTTATTTTTCAAAACATCTTTTAGGTCTTTTGCCTATTTAGATGATCTTTTTTTTAATTTTTAAATCATTTCTTATGTATTCTTGATACAAGGACTTTGTCGGTCCTTTTTCAGGTAAATATATTACAAATACATTTTCCCATTCTGTGGCTTGCCTTTTTCACTTTCTTACTAGCATCTTTTGATAAACAAAAGTTCTTAATATTAGTCAAGTTCAATTTATCAATTTTTTTATGGTTAGTTCTTTTTTGTGTGACTGTTTAATAAATTTTTGCCTACTCTCATGATGGTGAAGACACTCTCCATGTTATCATCTAAAATATTTAGGGGTTTTTTTCTTTAGGTTTATACCTACTTGGAATTAATTTTTATATTTGTTCACAATTTGTCTTTTTTCATGGGGCTTCCAAAAAGGCTTGACCTTTTTTCATAGGCCAAGCATCATTTATTTAAAAAAAAATTCATATACCCAAGGTATTTTCTTTTTTTGTGCATTTGCTTTCACCATTTTGAGACACATTACAGTTTACATGTTCCCATTAAAAGGATTTCTGGATTCATTTTCTTAAGGAGTAGGATAGTGTAATATTTCATAGTAAGATGTAGATGATCAGGAAAATCTTTGATATTTACAGAAGTTTACTGGCTAGTTCATGGCAGAGGACTTAAAAATTAAGCCAAACAGAGTTATTTTACAAAAATGAAGAGTTCCAAATTTCTTTCTCTTTCTTTCCTTCCTTCGTCCTTCCCCCCCTCCCCTAGCCTGCGTGCCTGCCCTCCTTCCTTCCTTCTGTTTTTGTGTGTGTGTGATAACCACTGGCTGGCAGTGGTATACTCCAAGAAGTTACGTTCAGTTAAAGACAAAACAAAAAACAATCTTTCCCTTCAAAATGAAGGTGAATTTAAACAAAGAGCTGAGTAAGCAAATGCTTTTCAAGCAAAAATACAGAGATAGCAAATGGATCTACATATTAGGAAATACTTTGCATTATATGATTTTGCTGCTGAACATGTCACAGATTTTGAAAATGTAACAAACTTGGCAAGAGAAATTTCTAAGCTGTTTAAAAATCTTATAAATGAAGAATTTTGGTTAATTCAAAATTCAAACAGATTTATTACAAATACAAAAATATGCTATCTTCTGATTAGTTTTGAGGATGACTGATTAACATTAGGAAATACAAAATGTGCTACCTGAATTTCAACAATGGCCTTTGCGATGGATAGAAGTAAAAAATAAGTAAATTATTTAATAAGTTCAGCCAAGATTTACATATCTTTGCGAGATATCTTTATTAGCTATCAGGGATTAAAGCTAGGTATCACAATATACTAAGCCAGATCTTCTAATCTCTTTATGACAAAATGTTAAACCAAGATTTTAAAAAAAAAGTGGCATTCAATCACATTGTTCTAAAAATGTCCTCAATGTAGTGTCTTAATGAAGGTGTATTAGTTATCCGTTGATATGCAACAAATTACCACAATTCAGTGGCTTCAAACAACTAAGTGTTAACACTTAGTTGTATAGTTCAGAAGTCCAGCACAGTGAGGCTGAGTTTTCAGAGTACTACAAGGCCGATATCAAGATGTTGGCCAGACTGAGTTCTGATCTGGAGATGGGTAAAAGTGCTTCCAAGTTCACTCTTTTGGAGGTGGGGGTTATTGGACTGAGGTCCCCATCTCCATGTTGGCTGTCAGCCAGGGGCTGCTCCCAGCTCCAGAGGCAACCTGCAGTCCGTGTCATGTGGCCTCATCCATGTAGAAGTTGGCATTGATGCAATAAATACTTTTCATTATTTGAGTCTTCCTGACTTCCTTTTTGACCAGCCCTCTGCCCTCTGGATTATGTGATTATTTCAGGCCTATCACAAATAATCTCCCTGTTTTAAGGTCAATTGATTTTGGATCTTAATTGCATTTGCAAAATCCCTTCCCAGCAATATACCATTTATAAAGGCCATCCATGTTCCATATATTTAAGCATGTAAAAGTTATACATTAAAATAACAAACTATTAATTCAAATGCCTTTAGTAATGGTATATGGTATATAGGGATGAGCCTTCTCTTTTCCCAATAAATAAGTCTCTCTCTCTATCTTTTTTTTTTTTTTTTTATTGTTAGGCTTAAGTGATTCAAGTGTTTACTAATACTAGCATGTGTGAGGCTGTCATAGAGGATCAAGACTTTTGTTCATCAGTATTCTTTGATTTCCCTACCTATCTTACAGGGTCTTTGGGTCTGCCAAATCACAGATATGATACACATGGAGCAATCCCACAGCAACTCTTGGACACTGTCTTTTGTTATGCCACTGAGCTTCCATATTCTAGACTACAGAATAAATACGATGCTCCTGCTGCAAACTAGTTTTCCAACTAATTTCCCACCTTTAATGTTAAACAATCCCAGTGCTGCCATGGTTTAGATGATATGGGCAAGGTCTTTGTACAAGAACAATTTAGTTAAAATAATTTCTACAAGCTTATTGTACTGATCATTTTAATCTTCTGAGAAGATTTCCTGTAACAGAAAATTTTCTTTTGCCAAGGAAAGGTCTGCTTGGTAACATCTCAAACATTGTCCTGAAGTGATGTATGTTAGGCAGTCTTCTAAGAGAGAGGTAATTTGCAGAGTTTCTGCCACAAATTTCCTTGAGGTAGCTTCTCTAAACAATCTTTTTTCTCCCCAAAAATCTATCAGCAAGAACAGCAATAGTGATTTTTATGGATGGTTTCCTTATATGTTCTTGACCAATACGAGGAATTCATTCATACAAACCATATTAACCGTACATCAGATCTCAACTGCATGGTATTCAAGGTGAGTGCAATATGGCATTTTTATTCAATGATGATCCTATGCTTTTTATGTGAGACATTGAAGTTATGGTATATGGGTCAACCAGACCTCTGAAAACAATTAAGGTAATATAAGATGACTAATAAGGAAACACATATGGGGGCTGAGGACTGTATCAGGGACACATGGTCACAAGAAAGTTCTATAGGTTGGCCACTGCCTCCAAGACATACTGATAATCCAAATTAGCAACTATCAGGTGACATGGCTTTCCAGTCTTGTCAGAAATCCTAATTGCTGGGTGCCTGGGTGGCTCAGTGGGTTAAGCCTGTTAAGCCTCTGCCTTTGACTCAGGTCATTGATTTCAGGGTCCTGGGATCGAGCCCTACATCTGGCTCTCTGCTCGCTGGAGAGCCTGCTTCCTCCTCTGTCTCTCTGCCTGCCTCTCTGACTACTTGTGATCTCTCTGTCAAATAAATAAATAAAATCTTAAAAAAAAAAAAAAAAGAAATCCTAATTGCTGAGTACTGTAGGCACAATTAACCCACAGCTTAACCTCTGGTGTAGTTCTCTTTTTCAACACCTCCATAGAATCCTGCAAAATTTTAGTCACTTTTTAATTTACTTTAGGACTCCAAGAAACCTCAGTAGCCCTCTGGCTGTACTAGTCTGGAGCTCAAACTAGAACTTGTACATCCACTGTTCATTACATTAACGATAATGCCTCAAAACAGTTAATAGATTTCTCATCCTCAAATAGGGTATTTTTTACTTGGTTATACTAAGTATTACTATTTAACCAAATCACATCTCTGATTGAAGGTAATTTCTAATCTTGATTACATTTTCAAAATGCAATTACCTGGGGAAGAGAAGGAAATAATACCAACAAAGACCTTACATTTGTCCTAATGGCAACATAACGAGAAGCTGGGAGCCATTTAAATATGATATCCACTGGGAATTCACAGAAAAGGCCTGAAGTTAATACAAGGATCTCTGATTGATGGAATTATTTGATGCTTCCATGAGCAAGTACAGATCTCTATGCTCTCCTGTTTCCTAGAAGGGGATTGGAGTGTACTTTTGTTGTAACTGTGTGTTATTTCCCAAATTGTATATTATCATTCCCTAGGATTCTGTAAATCCAAGAAAAATATACCAGCATATGCAAAGAATAAAAAACCGGATTTCCTTTTCTCAGGGGCATAGTCATAATCTAGCTATATATAAGGACTGAATGAACTCTGAATGCTTTTAACTTTATTCATCTTAAGTCCAAGAAAGAAAATGGGGAAAAATGTGCTTGTATTACTAAACTGCTTTCCATTTTAGCTAGCCAGAATATTGGGATATGCCATTCACAAATTCTGTAATAATGGCTTATATTTTAATGTGTACCTGGATAATGTAGAAGAAAAGGAAGAAAGGAAAAAAGAAAATCATACTATACACCAGCACTGTTCAATTGAATATCCTAGGATGTTGGAAAGTTTCTAAATCTGGACTTTCCAATATGGTAGCCACTACCTAAAGGCAACTGTTGAACATATGAAATATATGGCTATATAGTATGCTTAAGGAACACTTTAATTTTTTTAAATTATAAGAATTTATATTTGAATAACCATATATGACTAGTGGCTACCATCTTAGTACAGCTACGGACACAAAAACAGCAAAGCTCCATTTTGAAGTTGGGTTCAAAAGGTATACATATTTAAAAATACCAAGAATTTCCAAGTTTGACTATTTTCTAATACCTAGTGGAGAAATAATCCTTATGTTGCAATTTTAGTACCATCATTCAATTTATTCTAGTTAATGATTAATGTACCTAGACTGTACTTCCTTAACAGATTGTAAAAGCTACCAAAGAGAACTAATATTCTCAAAATGTACTTCTAATGTACTGTAACCCACTTTAGACATTTAAATATTTATTACAACAATTTTCTTGGGAAGAATATAGTGTATGCCTTAAACAGATAAAGATAAGTTAGATCAGCAAAATATCTAAATGTGCATATTATAAAAATAAGGAAATGATCTATAGCAAACTGCATATTCTTTATGAAGTCCTTGTGTGTCTGTGTGTGTGTGTGTGTCTTTGTGGTGTGTGTGCGTGTGTGTGTGTGTGGTTATTAACTGTGTAAATCTAAAGCAGCAGATAATTTTTTTCCAGAATACCTGGGATTTTTGGTTTTTTGTTTAGCTTTGGCAAAGCTGTATGACTGTATTTATGCTTAAAGTGATCACTTAAAAAAAAAAGAAGAAGCAGCAGCTTTATAGCGGCCTTAGACTTCAGAAGTAATCTTGAACAAATCAGTAGTTAGTAAAATAATAGTAGTCATAAAGTCTATTTATTATAGTTCAAATTACAGCTTGTGACCTCTTCTATTAAGGGTCATCTTTCTATGATATAGCTGACAGTAAAAAAATGTATGTTTCATGTACTTCTTGAGTTAAACCAAGTAACAATTGCTTCTCCACACAGCCTTCTGTTCCTTGCCTCTCTCAGCACTGCCTGGGGCCACCACTCACTTTATCATAATCACCCCCCAAAACACCAGTGCCACTATCCTTCTATTATCATGTTGCAATTGTCATATAAGGAAAGTCCCATTTCTCTTTAGTGCCCTCTCCCATAATTTCTTGTAACTCCACCAAGAACAACAGGTTACAGACTCAGTGAAGACTTCATGACAACCAATCGGGGGAAACTGTAGTCCAGAATAATGAATGGTATGAGGGTGGACAGGAAACCTAAGACTGGATGTGATGTTCAAGAAAGAGCTAGAAGATCCTGCATGGGCTGGCTGTCTTGTTAGTCTTATTTCCATCTGGAGTACAATCTCATGTCATCCTCTCAGAGACTGGTTCCTTTAAACTTCACCCTAACCTCAAGGTTAGAACCTGCCTTAGGTTCTAAAATCTGTTTTCTTCCCAAAATAGACAACCCTCGGGCCCCAATCATCCACAAGGTCACATTTGTTTCCTTATTATCCAGGATACTCAGAATAGCCCAGGATGGCTTTTTCAAGTGTAAGTAAAGTCCTTCTGTGATTCTATCTCCAGTGTGACTGATCATCTTTGGGGTGGATCCAGTTCTTCCCACTGGGTTTTGTCCTCCCTCTACTTTCTCAAGTGAAAATGAAAAAAGCAAATCTCTGTATTTGACAATATTTTTCTGATAGTTCTATGGCTTAGTTCTCTGAAATCTCCTGATAATTCTTAAATCCATTCAGATTTACAACTGGAGAATAGAAAAAAAAAGCCATAGGATAAGAAGAAACTGAAAATCTGACAGCAATAACAAATGACTGGTCATAAAAGAAAACGACATAGCTGAAATGGAGCAACATAAATGTCTGGCAGAATTTTTGGCAAAAAGAGAAAGATATACCTTACACATAGGATTATGTCGAGCATGGGGGAGGGAGAAAAGAAATGGCTCCATACCGTAGTCCACAACTGATATAAATTAATTGCCCTGGGTCATCAAGTAAAAGCTTAATTACAGTTAACATATTATCTTTATTTAGGCAAGGAAGGATATAATGAACTTTATGAGGAAACACACACACAAAATATTCTTGTACCTAAGTTCTGCATAATTTGGTTGTTTTAACATTAATTTATGTGATTATAACATAATAGTAGCTGAATAGCTTCTGAACTAGTTAAAGTGTTTTTTTCCCTCACTGTGACTCATGCTGACATTTAATTGTGGTGTGTAACAAATTACCCTTTTAAGCTGTAACATTCACTTATTTTTCTTGAAATATGTTTGTTAAATTACTATTCAGTAATTACTAAACATTTACTTAATTACTAAATTGCTATTAGTAACTTGTAAATTTTTGGTAGTTTAATATATTTCTTTCAAGTTGGTTTTACTTACTGTAGTTGAAACTTCAGTAAGTCCAGAAATATTCTATTACTTGTCATTCTCTCAGCATGCTCTAAGTTAGATACTTAATTAAAACGGAAAGCAGCTATTGGCCGTAAAGTATTCTGGTGTGTCAAGAAGCAAACTCCTAGCTACATCTTAATCTTGTCACTAATTACCTGACATGGAAATTATTTAGTTTCCCTGTGTCTCTGTGTTCATTCAACTGGAAAAAATAGGAACATTTTCTCTCTTAATTTCAATGTTGATGTGAAAATGCATATGAAAGAACTGTATTTGAAACTGACAAAAAACAGATGATCATTTAAAAAAATTATTTTAAGGGGTCAGAGGAATATAGCTCTTACCTAATGAAAACAGAAGTTTTCCTATCCATTTCCTATCCAATTTCCTATCCTTTTCCATCCTTGTCCTATCCAATTTTTTCTTTTCCTATCCTTTTCCTATCCAATTTTTTCTTACAATAGAAGTGGTGCAAAATATGGTCAGAATCCCAATTGGTAACTTTCATAGCAAAACTGTAGTAACAGATAGTGGCTGTATATTATCAGGATTTCTAATCCACTTGAACTTCTAATGGAAAGGAATTGCCCGCCTACATTGGAGAGTGAATTTTCCATGATTCTGCCTTTTTTATGTATGCTTAAAGTGGGGCATAGTAACACTCTTGAAGGGCAGGGAATTACTATTTGATAATTCTGCCACTTATATAATAACAAATTCAACAATTTCTATTGAGAGCCAGATCCTGCTAAATGCTGTAAAGGATACTATTATGAGTGAAGAAAGACATATGGATATAAAACTAACAATAAAAATATGTAAAATGGGATGTTATTAATTCTATCTGAGGGCATTGAAGAAAACTTTGTATCTCAGGCAGTAAGAGATCTGAGTCCTGAAGACTGATTGGGATTTTAAAGGAAGAGTGAACAGAGGGTTTCTACTTATATATTACAGAAGTATATAGAACTACACAGAATACAAATTATATATTCTAGTTGCATATATATGCAATATAGTGTATATTATATGGAATATGTTCTATATTGTATGTTGTAGTTATATATGTGTGTATGTATGCATATGATTGGAAATTAATAGCATGTTTGTGGAATCATTAGAGATTTAATGGGTCTGAAAATTCAGCAGGCTTATGAAGAAAAGCTGTGGGAGGGGTGCCTGGGTGGCTCAGTGGATTAAAGCCTCTGCCTTTGGCTCAGGTCATGATCTCAAGGTCCTGGGATCGAGCCCCGCATCAGGCTCTCTGCTCAGCAGGGAGCCTGCTTCCTCCTCTCTCCCTCTGCCTACTTGTGATCTTGGTCAAATTAACAAATAAAAAATCTTAAAAAAAAAAAAAAAGAAAAGAAAAGCTGTGGGAGACAGACTGGAAAGGTAGATTAAAGAAGATGAGATTGTAGGAGTATCCTTCTGAATGTCATATTTATTTTGGACTTTATTTTGAGTAATGGATAACTATTGGCACTTCTTGATTATGAAAGCAAGATTTTTGTGTTCAAAGCAATTTATATTTTAGGAATTCAGTCAATGCCTGACTGGATGAGGCTGGAGGGAGCTATAATCATCTGCAAAGAGTTAGAGACTAACCTGATTGCTCCTGGTTTATAGGGTAAGGAGGAGATATGACTAAAGGAAATGATCAGGAAAATGATCAGTAGAACTTCTTGGCATATTGGACATAAGGTAAAAGAGAAAAATAATAAAAAATGATGGATGCCTGATAGATTAGATATCTGAGGTAAATGATGATATCATTTAGTGAGATTAAAAATCCAGAAAGAGGAAATTGGCAGGTGTGGTTGTGTTGTATTCACGTGTATCCACCTAGCATGAAATTTGACCCTTTAAAAGTGAAAAAAATCTATGTCGTGGTTCTGTGATTGGGATTATGAAGAATTGTAGTAATAGAGGTTTTAGAAGAAAGAAGTTCGGGGTGTCAGATGCATCATAAATATTGAGTTCATCAATTTATTGATAAGGTGATAGCAGGAGATAGGCTGAAAACTTTATCCTAGGTGATGATTTTTGGAATTTCTACCTTTCAGTCACATCCTCTAAGTTCATATTTCTCATAGCATGGCCACTAGGACAGCAAGCACTAGGTGATTTGGAAGTTGTTCAAGATACAACATCTTAGACCCTACCTATTACTACTAAATGCTGGACATTTAGAGGCTAGAATCTGTTTTAAGAATCACACCATGTACAACTGACGAATTATTGAACTCTACATCTGAAACTAATGATGTGTACTGCATGTTGGCTAATTGAGTTTAAATTAAAAAAAAAAAAAAAAAGAATCCCACTACATGATTCTTATTCACACTGAAGGATTTCAACCTTGATTGCACATTGGGATCACCTGGGGAATCTTTAAAATATACTAATACCTGGACCACCTTTACTGATTCTGATATAGTCAGGTATAAGGCCTGGTCTTATGGACTTATGGACTAGGGATTTCGAAATTCTCCTAGGTGATTCTAATGTGCAGCTCTTGGGCTGAGAACTATTGTTCTGAAGAATAACAATAAGGAAATACCAATGTTTCTTAAAATTCAAAAGTGCAAACCAGTCATCTTAAAAATGCAGATTCTAGTAGAATAGGTTTGAGTGCAGCCTTTGAGTGCATTTCTAGTCCACTCTTTTGTGAACTTGACAACAGACCACACTTCAAAGAGCAAAGCTCTAGAGCATAGTCATCATGCATGTATGATACGTCACTCACAGATATGAAAAGACAAGGGATTATTAGCTGGGGATGATTTGGCTGGCATGGGAATCAGCAGCACAGGAAAAGAGATGAGAGTAGGAACCAATCAAATTTATAAAAATACTAATTTTTACAATAGTTTTAGATCAAGTTGTCTAAACCCACAAGTGCTTCTATAAAAGACTAATTCTTAAAATTAAAATACTGCAACAAGCTAACCTGAAGGGCTCAAAATTAAATTTTTTGTAGGTAGGCTCCAAGAGAATCTTTGGATTATCTTATGTCTTCCATGTTTTTCTGGAAAGGACATGAGTACATATTTCTTATATAACTTTGACAGTCTTATTAATTATTATTCTGGCAGGATTAACCTAGATGGACTCATTTCAGTACACTCACAAACCAATGGAAAGTACTTTCTATTTGTGTGTCCTTTCCTATTAGTACAACCTCTAATTTTGGAATATTAGAACCATGGGAAAAGAGATCCCCAAAAGGAAAATGTAGTCTTCCTTTGTTGATGTTGCCATTTTTTTTAAGAAATCTGCCTTTACGGATCACATGAAAATTCATTTTAAATGTGTTTGCCGGAAGTCAATTGAGCCTGTCCCCGTTTACCAATGATAGTAGTCAAATCATTACTTGTCTAATTGGGCTCAACAGTGTCCTAATTAGCAAAGGGTTGATCTGAGCCTGACGTGACAGCATACTCTTTGGCTCTTGAATTCTGGCTGCTTCTTCATTAATCAAAAGAAAAAAAATAATCACATATGTTAGAATGATTAAATAAGACCTCTGTCTTTCTACTGAACCTTTAGTGTTTAGTAAACCTTCTGGTGTTAGGAGAGATGGACATTATTTTTTTTCTTGCAAATTGCATTCTGGTCTTCTTCACTAATTAATGAATGAGTGAACTGATCTTGGGTAGGAAAGGTATGAGAGATTAATAGTAGTCAATATTAAAGGGAAATGGGTCAAATTGAGTCAGGTACCATATATCCCTACTATGAGTTAACCCCTATATTCCATTCACAAGAAGATTCAAAAAGAGTTTTTTTTTAAACTCACTCTACTATATAAACATTTAATTATGTATATAAAATGGTTAAATATTAGCTTTTAATATTTAAATTGTTAAGTAAGTTATGAAATGTATTCAAAATCAAGTTATATAATTACCGGGGTGCCTGGGTGGCTCAGGGGGTTAAAGCCTCTGCCTTCAGCTCAGGTCATGATCCCGGGGTCCTAAGATTGAGCCCCGCATCAGGCTCTCTACTCAGCAGGGAGCCTGCTTCCTCCTCTCTCTCTCTGCCTGCCTCTCTGCCTACTTGTCATCTGTCAAATAAATAAATTTTTAAAAAATCTAAAAAAAAAACAAACCAAAAAAGTTATATAATTACCTTATTAATATAGAAATATGTTTTTTCACATTTCTCAAAAATATTTTAGCCAAGCTCTCCATACGCATCTTCTTTTTTTAAAATTAACATATAATGTATTATTAGCCCCAGGGGTACAGGTGTGTGACTCACCAGCTTTACACACTTCACAGCACTCACCATAGCACATACCTTCCCCAATGTCCATAACCCAACCACCCTCCCACTACCCACCACCCCCTGGCAACCCTCAGTTTGTTTTGTGAGATTACGAGTCTCTTATGCTTTGTCTCCCTCCTGATCCCATTTTATTTCCTTTATTCCTTTCCTACCCCCGCAAGCCTCCATGTTGCCTCTCAATCCTCGTATCAAGGAGATCATATAAGTGTCTTTCCCTGATTGACTTATTTTGCTAAGCGTAATACCCTCTAGTTCCATCCACATCGTTGCAAATGGCAAGATTTCATTTCTTTTGATGGCTGCATTGTATTCCTTTTTCCATATGCATCTTCTAAAATAGTCTCATCATCATTAGAGTCGCTTGTTATATCCTCTAATGCTTTTGTCGAAAGCACATCTTATTGGTCTACATTTTTTTTTTTAGATAAAACCATTTTGGATCTGTATATTATATTCTTACTGGAAAATCTATCCTAACTCTACACACCTATACAACCAAGAAACATGAGTACATTATTTTTATATTGTCCTATGTATATGCATTTGTGATCTCCCCAACATAAGCACTTTTTGCTTTGCTTTTTAGGCAAATTTTAAAAGGCCTATTTATAATCAAACACTTGTAATTGTGAAGTCATGCTCACTAGAGTAATGAAGAAATCTGTATCAAATTTTTTCTTGGGGTGTCTGGGAGCTAAGTCAGTTAAGCAGCTGCCTTCAGCTCAGATCATGGGGATCAAACCCCACATTGGGGTCCCTGCTCAGCAGGGAATCTGCTTCTCCCTCTCCCCCTGCCTGCCACTCCCCCTGTTTGTTCTCTCGCTCTCTGTCAAATAAATAAGTCAAATCTTAAAAAAAAAAAAAATTTCTTCCTTTGTCACCAACTAATGAATCACTTAATACTAGTAGTGACATATGTAGTTTCAGGAGTGTATTTTTTTCCCTAAACAGAACTTGATTAGTCAAATTTAGTAAACAGAGAGAGGACCTGCAATAAGTAGACTTTGTAAGACCTGGATATAAAGTAACTATATCCTGTTATCTGTGGGTTAGTATTTTAGGAGAAAAAAAAGTTTGCCTTATAATTAAACATGCCCAACAATAATAATTTTTAGTTCACAGAAATTGTTTTAAAACAAATTCATACTAATTATCAATGCTTCTGAATTCTGCATTCAATTTTATTTTTATTTGTATCTGAAACTGATTATGATTGAGAAAAAATTATAAATACAATTTAGGAAATTCTCAAAAGGTATTCCTATATTATATAAAAAGTGAAAGATATGCTATATACTCTCTTTCAAGATTGAGGCCCCTGTGGACTCTTATTTCTTTTGCTAAAATATATTTCTGTAAGGAGAAGCAAATTACTAGGGATGGTGTCTGGAAGTAAGATTAATTCAGTCTTAATTTAATCTTAAGGATTTCCCAAATTTAATAACTTCTAAATTTAAGCCCACTTTAAAAAGTAGTTCTTATCTGTATATTAGCCAACTTTGTAAATGGCGGCAACAAAATTGCAGCCACTTCCACATTGCACAGTTTTTATTGTTGTGGGCATAATTTGGAGGCTGTTCTCTGCTGGGCTCCACTGGGTTCAGCCCTGATCCATGAGTCCTCTCGCTCCTGAATCTCTTCTAAAGGAGGAGCCACCGTCTGTGATATGATGTTCTCATGGCACAGGACAGCTGCTCAGGTGGGACAGAGCCAACCCAGGCAACACATTTGAAACTTCTACTTGAACAAATGTATACCACATCCACTCTCGCTCCAGCAACCAAAGCAAGTCATATGACTAAATCAGTGTTAGTGGGCAAGAGATTGTTCCCTGCAGATTGAGAATCATGGCAAGGATGGGGAGGAGACAAGTAATTGCAAGCAAATAATACAACCCACCACTGAGAATCACTTTACTGACCATCTTGTAATTGGTAACACTTGTTTAATCATCATTAGAACTAGAATTAATGTCAGCAAGTGTGAAGGACACATACTGCTTTTAAGTACCTACAATGGCCATGAAATTGGATGCAGATCAAGCATGTAAAAGTTAAGAAAAGCTATTCAATATGTTTTCTAAAGTAATTTCAGTTTCTGATGAAACTATTATTAATACTTCCTTCATGCCTTTTAAACTTCTCAGAATAATTTTTATTTATAAGTCCTTTTTGGGAGTTTCTCCTTTCTCTACCATTCCTGTCAGTGTAGCATCCAAGTCTGGTTCTCCTCCAGCTCTCCCAGAGAGTCAGGAGATTTTTAATTTCCCTTAGTATTTCTGCTAACTAGCTAGACTAAACTCTTTTCTATATATATCCTATGGAGTTGATATGTATCTTTAAGAAGCTAATATATAAGAAGGTACTTAGCATATGGTATGCATTTTAAAAAGTCACATCACTTTTTAATCCTATGATTTCATTTTGAACATGTTGATATATTTGTTTCTTTAAAAAAATTGTTGTTGAGGGGAGGAGGAGGGATGGCAGAGAAGTAGCAGGCTGAGACTACTTCAGCTACCAGGAGATCAGCTAGATAGCTTATCTAAAGATTGCAAACACCTGAAAATCCATCGGCAGATCGGAGAGAAGAAGAACAGCAATTCTGGAAACAGAAAAACAACCACTTTCTGAAAGGTAGGACCGGCGGAGAAGTGAATCCAAAGCGACGAAGATAGACCCCGGGGGGAGGGGCCGGCTCCCGGCAAGCGGCGGAGCAACGGCGCACAAAATCAGGACTTTTAAAAGTCTGTTCCGCTGAGGGACATCGCTCCAGAGGCTAAACCGGCGCAAAGCCCACGCGGGGTCAGCGTGGGCTCAGGTCCCGCAGGGTCACAGAAGGATCGGGGGTGTCTGAGTGTCGCAGAGCTTGCGGGTATTGGAACGGTAAAGCCGGCTACAGAGACAGAGCCGACACTAAGCTCACAGCTTGGTGTAACCTTGAACCGGTCACAGGCTCGGGGAGATCGGAGCGCGGCCGGAGGTCAGGCAGACGGGAGTAACTGGGCGCTGTTCTCAGAGGGCGCACTGAGGAGTGAGGCCCTGGGCTCTCGGCTCCTCCGGGCCGGAGACAAGGAGGCCGCCATTTGTATTCCCCGTCCTCCGGAACTCTACGGAAAGCGCTCAGGGAACAAAAGCTCCTGAAAGCAAACCCAAGTGGATTACTCACCCCAGCCCCTGATAAGGGCAGTGCAATTCCGCCTGGGGCAAAGACACTTGAGAATCACTACAACAGGCCCAACCCCAGAAGATCAACAAGAAAACCAGCCAAGACCAAGTTCACCTACCAAGGAGTGTAGTTTCAATACCAAGGAGAGCAGCAGAATTCCAGAGGAGGAGAAAGCAAAGCACGGAACTCATAGCTTTTTCCCTGTGATTTTTTTTGGTCTTGCAGTTAATTTAATTTTTTTCTTTTTCGTTTTTTGTTTTTTTTTCTTGCCTTCTGGAAAATTTTTTTTTAACTTTTACCTTTTTCTTTTTTAACGTTTTTTAACTAGTTTATCTAATATATATATTTTTTCTTTTTTATATTTTTCTTATTTGTTTTCTTTTTTTAAATTCTCTTCTTTTCTTATTTTTTTCTTTCTTTTTTCTTTTTTTTTTCATTCTTCCTTTTTGAACCTATTTTTATCCCCTTTCTCCCCCCTCACAATTTGAGATCTCTTCTGATTTGGTTAAAGCATATTTTCCTGGGGTTGTTGCCACCCTTTTAGTATTTTAATTGCTCCTTCATATACTCTTATCTGGACAAAAGGACAAGACGGAAAAATTGAACACAAAAAAAAAGAACAAGAGGCAGTACCGAAGGCTAGGGACCTAATCAATACAGACATTGGTAATATGTCAGATCTAGAGTTCAGAATGACAATTCTCAAGGTTCTAGCCAGGCTCGAAAAAGGCATGGAAGATATTAGGGAAACCCTCTTGAGAGATATAAAAGCCCTTTCTGGAGAAAGAACTAAAATCTAACCAAGTTGAAATCAAAAAAGCTATTAATGAGGTGCAATAAAAAATGGAGGCTCTCACTGCTAGGATAAATGAGGCAGAAGAAAGAATTAGTGATATAGAATACCAAATGACAGAGAATAAAGAAGCTGAGCAAAAGAAGGACAAACAGCTACTGGACCACGAGGGGAGAATTCGAGAGATAAGTGACACCATAAGACGAAACAACATTAGAATAATTGGGATTCCAGAAGAACAAGAAAGAGAGAGGGGAGCAGAAGGTATACTGGAGAGAATTATTGGGGAGAATTTCCCCAATATGGCAAAGGGAACGAGCATCAAAATTCAGGAGGTTCAGAGAACGCCCCTCAAAATCAATAAGAATTGGCCCACACCCTGTCACTAATAGTAAAATTTACATCTTAGTGACAAATAGAAAATCCTGAAAGCAGCCCGGGAAAAGAAGTCTGTAACATACAATGGTAAAAATATTAGATTGGCAGCAGACTTATCCACAGAGACCTGGCAGGCCAGAAAGAGCTGGCATGATATTTTCAGAGCACTAAACGAGAAAAACATGCAGCCAAGAATATTATATCCAGCTAGGCTATCATTGAAAATAGAAGGAGAGATTAAAAGCTTCCAGGACAAACAAAAACTGAAAGAATTTGCAAAAACCAAACCAGCTCTACAGGAAATATTGAAAGGGGTCCTCTAAGCAAAGAGAGAGCCTACAAGTGGTAGATCAAAAAGGAACAGAGACCATATACAGTAACAGTCACCTTACAGGCAATACAATGGCACTAAATTCATATCTCTCAATAGTTACTCTGAATGTTAATGGGCTAAATGCCCCTGTCAAAAGACACAGGGTATCAGAATGGATAAAAAAACAAAACCCATCTATATGTTGCCTCCAAGAAACTCATTTTAAGCCCGAAGGCACCTCCAGATTTAAAGTGAGGAGGTGGAAAAGAATTTACCATGCTAATGGACATCAGAAGAAAGCAGGAGTGGCAATCCTTATATCAGATCAATTAGATTTTAAGCCAAAGACTATAATAAGACATGAGGAAGGACACTATATCATACTCAAAGGG